>NC_084642.1:7395570-7707757 GCF_019802595.1 Syngnathoides biaculeatus
GGGCTGCCTGCATGGCATGCTGTCACCAGCTCCCCTACCTCGCCACCACGACTGCAATCACCCTGGGCCTACTCATAATTGCCGCGCAATAGTTTGAAGATCTTGTCCAGATTCAAGGTCCCAGTCTTGTTTTAAGTCAACAGCTTTTCCTGCCATTCCAGACTCTGAGAATCTGGTTCTGTTTCGCCCAATAACCGTCTTCACTAAACATTCTAGGCCAACTAGACCGGGTAGTTCATCTGTCAGGTTTCACAGGAGTAGTACATTTGGGTTTTGTAAAATGTTCATTTTTAATCAAATACCAAATTGATAACTGATACCTACCTTCTAGTAGGAAAGCAAGAAGGAGACTTGGTGATGAGACTCCAAAATAAAAGAAGTCTTACAAGGAAAGAGGTTAGCGAAGAAGAAGTGGGACACTGAGAGGTGAAAGGAATTGAGATGCTACGTAGGGAAAAGGTAGTGGTGGCGAAGGTTAAACGAGAGGCATGTGATGACATATACACCAGGTTGGATACTAAAGAAGGAGAAAAGGATCTCTACAGGTTGGACAAACAGAGGGATCAAGGTGGGAAGTATGCACGAAAGGATGATTAAGGATAGAGATGGAAATATATGTTGACGGGTGCCAGTAGTGTGCTAAATAGATGGAAAGAATACTTTGAGAAGTTGATTGAACAAAACAGAGAGAAGGAAGAGTAGAAGAGGCAAATGTAAAGGACCAGGAAGTAACAATGATCACGAACGGGGAGGTTAGTCAGCCACGAAAGAGGATGAAAAATGGAAAGACAGTTGGTCCTGATGACAAACTTGTGGAGGTATGGAAGCAATTTGGAGCGGTGGCTGTGGAGTTTTTAGCCAACTTTTTCAACAGAATACTAGCTGGTGAGAGGATCCCCGATAAAAAAAAAATTAGAAAAAGTATGCTAGTTTCCATTTTTAAGAACAAAGCAGAGCTGTGGGGACTATTAAGCAATAAAGTTGAAGATCCGCCCAATAAAGTTGGGTTTTGGGGGTTCAAGTGGAAGATCATCACGCTCGGAAACCTCCATAGCGAAATTGTACTTGTACTAAGCGTTGGTGCAGTCTCACGGCCAAAAAGCTTCTCAAACTGGTGTGAACTGCAATTGGAGAAATAAAAACAATTTGGTAATGCCATCTTCAACATCAACTGGTGAGGCTTAGGAAAGGGAATTTTGAGCATAATTTATTAAAAAGCCCATTGTACCCCAATACCACCAAAAAATAAACATGTAAGCTCCAAGCAGCACCATAATGAACAATGTTAAAATACAGTAACGTCATCGACCCAAGTGTTAATCAAAAATATTCTTAAAAGTTGTAGGGATTTGCGAGTTTGGACCCTACGGGTGTTCACGAATCGAGGAAGATTTGACCAATGATTAGAAAAAGTTAATAGCAAATGGATTTATTACAAAGGAATGTGCAGTACAGATGTGCGGGTCTGATCTAGGAATCTGCCGCGCACGAGACGTGTGTCTTCCTGCAGGATAGCCAAAGAAGAAGACAAAAGCTGCCCGGTAACAAGGTTTTTATATGTATGGGTCCATGGTAAAAGTGGCTGCCCCCCCGCAGTCAGATCCTGGGCCGGGATGGTAACTTTCGGCTCCTTATCGTGTGTCGTTCGTCTCCACGGCAACGCCTGGGAGAGGAGGATGGCCCCAGCCTGTTTTCTGCATACAAAGATCAAGGACAACCACCGGCTCCACAACACATCCTTGTCTGATTAGCAAATGGGCAACACTTTATCCGTTGATTAAATGTATAAGTCATATTTAAGCAAATAATGAAAGTGCAATAAAAGTAAAATAGTCTTCAAAGTGTATTTAATATCATGCACAGTTGGAACATTAACTTCTTCTTCTTCTTCTTTTACTTTCAGCTTGTCCCGTTAGGGGTCGCTTCAGCGTATGTAACATTAACGCTGCTTGAATTTCCATCCATTCATTTTCTTAGCCACTTATCCTCACAAGGGCCGCGGGGAGTGTTGGAGCTTACCCCAGCTGTAAACGGGCAGGAGGCAGGTTACACCCTGAACTGGTTGCCAGTCAATTGCAGGGCACATGGAAACACACAACAGCTGCACTCGCAATCACACCTAGGGGCAATTTAGAGTTTCCAATTAATGTTGCATGTTTTTGGGATGTGGGAGGAAACCGGAGTGCCCGGAGAAAAGTCACGCAGGCACGGGGGAGAACATACACACTCCACACAGGCAGGTCCGGGATTGAACCCGGGAGCTCAGAACTATAAGGGAAACGCTTTACCGGCTGAGCCACCATGCAGTGTTTAAATTTAAAAATTTAAAAATTGATTCAAGACAAATGTATTGGACAAAGTTAAACAAAACGTGTACCAAAATAAATGTTTGAAAAACCATTCCTAAATGTTGAAAGACAAATCCATGACACTTAAAGGTTAAACACAAGAATTATTGTTAACAAAAGTGCTAAACTGTATATAAAATATACCAAATCATGAAAACATTTAATTTGGATTGTTTCAGGTAACACTAGAGGGAGCCCGCACCATACATCACTTTGAGAAGCACCGCTCTATGCTGTTTTATACATAATTGTTGCCCATATGTGACCATCACAGTACAGTAATTGTTGCATCTAAAACATTGGAAAGTGTATGGGAGGCTCACCATCCTAAGTTGAAAACCGTTCAGTGTTCAGTTGAAATGAATCACGTGTTGGAAATGTTACTTATGCCGTGACCTTCAATCATCTGCGCAATGTGTTGACAAGGGGCTGCCGAGACGTCATTAAAACAGAGCGTCTGTCAGAGCGCTGATAAGGTTTTGCAAATCCAACACCCAAAAAGAAGGTGGCATCCCTTTTATGAAGTGACAAACTCCTACAGTGGCAGAATCAGCCCATAAAAGTCCGCCGCGGATGAAATGAGCGAGTGTTCGCTGGCCTGATAATATACTGTGGTGTGCACCTCTGCGGACCTTTCAATTAATCAACCTGTCCGCACTTTGTTTTGAGAGTAATCTCGGCCAACCACCCCAGAGGCACTCAGCAATAAGTGCTGTGCTTTGAAGGCCGTTGGTTTACCGCGTGCGCCGTAAAAACAGCTCAACCCAAATGCCTTACTTGCCTCGCACAAATGTGAACCACCGGTGAACTTGGCCGTCCCATGCAGATTAAAGTGATGTCTGTGTAAGGCCTTTGTAGTCCTCCACCTCGCTTTGCAGAAGAGGCTCTTCTAATAATGCAAGGACTTGAAATTAGGAGTTTATGGCTTTATTTAACAGTCTTCGTAGGTGAGTTTCGTAAGTGTATTTTTTTTTAACAAAAATTTTCTGATCTTTCAGAGGGAAAGAGTTGACCTCAGTTTAATCAATCTAACCAATTTACATTCTGGGATAACAAAAAGTAGAGTGATTTAATAGCTGACGCTTAGTATAACTGCAGTTCATTTTATCATTATTATTATGAGTTTTAAATGCTCGTGGGAAGAAATTACTCCACACTGGAGTTTAGAGGGTGAAGTTTTGGACTTAAGGAGGTAGACGCAAATTTGATTTAAATTGTCTTCTATTTCTGAATCCCCAACTTTAGCACGGAAGAACCACAGAGAGGGGAAAAAGGCAGGCTCCAGCAAGATTTTCAACAGGTTTTCGACCACCACAATCACAGTGGAAGGGGAGCCGGGAATTACTCCATCTAACACGAATAGCCTGAATATCATTTGCGAACACTGCAAACTCACACCATGTAGCATGGATCAAATTGTGCTAACGTTGCCTGGCTCACCCAGTGGCAAGTATACAGAGTGAGAAGATGATTTCACTGGATGAAATATATCTTGCGATTGGCTGGTCACCAGTCCAGTGTGTATCTCGACTCTCGCCCAAAGATAGCTGGGATAAGTTCCAGCATGCCCGCAAGGCCAGTCAGGATAAGCGGTACAGAAAATGGATGGATGGAAATATCACGCCAAAGCGGGAGACCTTCACAAAGCCCACGTCCATATCGTCTTCTATTCTAATGTGTATTTTCTGCATTAACTCGCTGTCCATTAGTGGTGCACATGGATCATTGCAAAGCATTACCTCCTGGGACAATCCTTTATATTATTATACAGGTTTAAAAATATATGTACCGATCAGTGGCTAGTAGATGTGAACTTGACTTTGATCACATAGGTGCCAAAAACTCTGTTCATGCAACCCCTAATGACACAACAAGGAGAAGATCTCTTGGTCCCACGTTTTAACCGTCCACATCCATTGACTAATGCTTTCGCTGATAACCAAAACAAGACCGGTTTCCAGTAATATCAATCAAAGATGTTGCGCTAGACATTTTTTTTCTTCCTCTCAGCAATCTAATGGCCACATTTCTAATTCCACAGTCTACAGCAGCCACAAGAGTAATGTTCATTAGATATTTTGGTCTTTCCTTGACATTTCAGGAGCCACTGTGTTAAGAAATTCTACTGAGGTGACTGCAGGCTTGAATGGGCAATAGAGAACACAATTTGCTATTGCAAAGGAAATTAAATTTCAAGCTGGAATGAGTGTGGGAAGCAGGCCCGAGAAAGTGATTGCTCTTAAAATGGATGACCTCCTGCCTCTCGTGACCATGAAGGATTACTGTGGACCTTTTTCCTAAATATTTGACCAGCATATGTGAATACAACATTCATTCTTTGAGGCCATAGAGAATGAATAGCTTGTTCCTGCACTTGCTTCAAAAAGAGCTTCCGACCTCCATCCTGAAGACAACATACATGACGTACAGTATGTGAAATCTCCTCTTAAAGTGAGGATTTAATTTTTCTTTAAAAAGAGAAGTCGTTAGTTCAACATATTAAGGACCTGAACATTTCCAGTCACTGAAATATATGAAAAAAAATCATGTAACAAAGGCAAAAGGCCAAGAGGACCACTGTAAAGTACTCAAAAACCTTGAGGATATTTTCAGTTTCAAATTTTTAAGGGCAGCTGTATCTGAGTGGCATGGAGGGAACCCAATTAACACCACAAGACATTTACTAGGCAACAAAATACGCTCACAAATGTGGATATTGTAATTTTCCTCATAAATTCATTAATTGTTACAGCATTGAAAAAAAATCAGTACACACACATCAATTTTAGATGAAAAAGATTCAAACAAGAGTTAGTATGAACCTCATCAAAATCAGGAAAATTGTGGATGTTCACTGAAAAATCAAAACAATGGTGCCTTGAGATATGACTTACATTTTTTCTGTGTACAGGCTCACAACTTGCAGTAAGTCACTCGTATCTAAAATTATCTTTCCCCATTGAAACGAATGGAATTGCCAGTATTCCATTCGGTTTCCCCCAAAACAACAAAACTTGTAATATGTTTCTTTAATGAGGGGGGGATGGGGGGGTGGAAGCATACTATAATATTGTACTTTATTCAAAAACACACACAGTAATGACAATTGCGTCAATTGAATGGCCATTGTACCGCTGCCCGCCTTGGCCATCTAACAGTATAAGACTAATAGAGAATGTACGTGAATGTCTCCACAGTAAAGACGTCTGAGAATCTTTGAGCTCATCTCTGCTCCTCGGACAGGATAAAGAATATATGACTGTGAGTGCTGTAATATCAAATCTCTGAACGTGTTTCTATACAGTGCAAATAGTTAAGCAAAGGCTTACATCTGTTTTTTGATAAATATATGTTATGTGATATGTGTTAAATACACGTTTTATGTTTAGTTTGACAATAAACGTCAACTGAGACTGGTACTAAACAGCTCGAAGCACTGTTTTTGAAAAAATGTTCACTATTTGCCAAAGCAAACATCTATAGTGGATATCTCAAGTAAAAAAAAAAAAAAGGCCAAATCTGGGATAAAAAAACAAAACTCTTATGTCAATTACTGAATTTCAAAGGAGGTCTAGTCATTTCGGCTGAGTACTATATTTGGAAAACAAACATGCATATACTGATGCAAAATTGTGTGCAAAACCATTTGTAATTTGTCTCCACCAGAAAAATACAGCAGAGGTGTGTAGGGGATTGAAGCAGTCTGTCTTTTTTTTTTTTAATGGTGTAAGCACACCTCATGTTTGCATAATGCATATCACACCTCTGAGATGAGATGACCCAAGCAATAAGTGGACAACACATAGTGTAGTGGCACCACACACAAACACACACACACACTGGGTGGGATTGTCTCTGTGGGGCAAACTTAGGTGTTGGTGCATTTAAAACCACTTTTCTCAGTCTCTGACATTACTTTGCCTCCAGAGAAAGACAGTGTGCGAGATAAAAAAAAAGAGAAATAAAGCGGAAGACGAAAAACTACTACGAAAAACAGAAGTCGCAACTCCTGCACACCATATTCTTCTCTCCACTGCAGAAACTGATTTATAATTTTAATATCTCTAATTTCCACAGCCGCGGCCATTTTCCAAATGTCATTTTCCAATTTGTGTCAAGCCGTGTGATCATTTTTCTTAATACAGCTTATGACAACCTTGGCGGCAAGGCCGATATGCAATTCAGATGGAGTGTTTTACAGGCGGAGCAGCAGACACACTGGGGTGTTTGTGTGTTTGTCTTTATCAGTGTCAGCTCGCAATGTTGATCGGAAAACGACTGAGCCAAATATGTTCCTTCGGGGAACACAACCATAATATCGTCATGAATAGTATAATCATCTTTATCATAATAAGGGAGACAATGGCAGCAATGAGAATTAATTACAATATGCATTTACATTACAGTCCTGAAATGGAATGTGGGGTGATTTACAACGTTAATTAAAACAATACCTCAATTTTTAAGTAAATCTTGCTGATAAGACATATGACGCATTGCACAAAGAGTAATGAGTCTTCTAAGAAATATGCTCATTAACGACGTGACTTTACAGTGTCACCTTTGTCGTCCAAATTGGATGATCCAGAAATACTCAATTGTGGCTTTAGATCTTCACTTTTATCATTGCCATATCGATACTTTTCAAAAATTGTGAATTGCTGTTTTATTTTTTTTTTTTTTTATTTTGCTGCAGATACCCCGTCCATATATCAGTTTGTTCTGTGGAGTTCTACATAGGCATGCGTTAATGGTTAGCAACGTTAGAAAAAGTTTTACATCCTGTACATTTTCAGTGTTTACCTTAGCTTAGTACTCCTAAAGAACAGATTTGTAAAATATATATCCTATGTTCGTTATTGGTCGATTGTTACCGTGGTACTATATGTAGCGTACATACATGTCAGAAATGTTGGACAATTTGATTACCGGAATGGGAGCTGACTCCCACGTTGATGTTAGGCAAAGTCACGACAGTTTTACCTAAACTAAGCCAAGCTGTTGACTATCTCAGTACAGGAAGTGAAACGGTGGTTTTATGTCCCTCTGTTATTGTACAAAGTTAGGCGGTGACACATCTTGGAACTGTTTACAGATCTAATTTGTTTCTCATCAAGTTGTGTCTTTGTTACTACACCCAAAGTTTCTCTATGCTCTTGTCAACTGTTTAGCACAAAGTAACAGACCTGATATTAAATGATAATATTGGTAATATAGGAGGGGGGGACAAACAAAAATTAACAGGAGTTGGTCTACTAGTCTTTCCATTTGAAGCTTATCCTGCTGATCCGGACCGATCAGTTGAACAAAGGCTAGCAAAACCTAGTGATGCTGGATTGGCTCTCTATGGGTCTAGAACAGCCATCACAAGATCCCTACGCTAGAACGGGAGGGAAAGGAAGGGGTCAAAATAATGAGAACAAGTTGCTGGAAATGAAATTTCAATTCATCCAGTCCCTTTTCTACAAGGGTGCGAGAGGCTGTCGTTGAGAGTGGGTGATCAATAGAGCTTAGACAGCAGGGCAGATTTTCAAAGCGCCAGATCAATAGCAAGGGGTGAGAAAAAAAAAAAAAAGACCCTGGCTTTTCTTTGCCTGTTGTAGTAAATACGGACAAATCAGTGGCCTAAGGCTAAATGGATTGATCAGCTGTTTCCCAGTTCTGTGTTGTAACTAAAGATCCATTCTGAAGTCTGTAACTGAGGCCTAGCGGCGACCGTGCGACTATTCAGGGCAGGTTTTGCAAGCGGTCTCCGACAACACAGGCGTCCTAGTTGGCTGATGGCCAAAGATTATACAATATGTATTTGTCTTCTATTAATTCGATTGTCTATTCTCTACTCCAATTCCATCCCCAAAAAGGTTCAATGTGACTTATTAAAAATGTTCACTTGCATTAAAAAAAAAAAAATCTAATCCCATTTTCTGCCTGATACACATTTTCAACAGGCATGAAATGTGACCTTTTCTCCAACTTGTCTACTGGGCCGTGACATAGGCGGCTGTGGCAGATTAAAGCCTCCACCAATATGTTGGGTGATAATCAGAGGCTAAGATCCTGACAGGATGACTGATCACATTTCTGCTTTGCCTCACCTCTGGACATATTAAAGAACAACACCACCAAGGCCACACTCGCACAGAATGTATTGGTCAAGCAAAGTGGAACGGGGGTGGTGAAATTCATCACGGAAAGCGCAATCAAAATCCTTTGATCATCCTCGTACCCCAGTAAGATGTGTTTGTCCGTCATGTGAAGGGAAACCATTGCTGCTGGGTTGACAAAAGTAAATAGAAATAAGATACAAATGTGGGCTTTTGCTCTTAGAAAATATGTCTGAATTCCTTTCTCGGCAGCTTTGTTTCCTTATATAAATGTCATGGTTTAATCGTGACATATACAAGCGGGCTTGTATATACTGTAGCTAGAAGGTCTTCATTTGAAAATTACCTATAAGTACCGTAACATTCTGCATGTATTACTGGCTTCTCTTGAAATGACAGGGGATATTAAAAAATAATAAAAAAAAGAAATCAATACTTGTTCAAATTATATGGAAAAAAAGGGGGGAAATGAAATATTTTACAGAGAGGGAAGGAAAAATAAACTGACTGTGGGAATAGAGGCATGCATATCCTCAGAACTGTGGATGGCTGTGCACAATTAATTAACCACATTAATTAATCACTTTCAAACTCATTTTAAATGGGAGTGAACACACACCAGATACCGTTTAAAGTCTTGCTGATTAAGCCTTAATACAGTTTATCTGTCATAATCTTTCTTTATCTGTTATAATCTGCTTTTCCTCACATTTTTGTGTGCACAACTTAGAGCACAATCTTTCACAGTATCAACCGGATCTCAAGGTCTCAGTCAGGAGAACGCTACAAAACAATTTCTAAAGCGTTAAATACAACCAAGGAACTCAGTCAAGATAGTCATCATCAAGTGGAGAAAATATCGAACAACAGTGACATGACCAAGAACTGGACATTGTTCCCGAATTCATGTAAAGATGAGAGGGAAACTAGTCAAGAGGTCAATCGCAACACTGAAGGAGCTGCAGTGATTTCTATGTTGACTCTTTAATCCTACAGTTCAAGACTAACCCTCTCCCATCTTTCTCCATTTCTCTAATTTGTTGAGTTGACAAAAAAGTAATAATAATAAAAAAAAATTCTCCCAAATGCTTGTGAGAAAATGTGTAAAGGTCCCATTGAAATCAAGTTTGATCATTTTGGCCATAATTCCTAGGCGGATGTTTGATATAAACACAAGACTGTTCTTTACCAAAAGAACCCCAAACCTACAATGAAGCATGATGGCGGCAGCATCATGCTTTGGGGATGTTTTTATTCAGCTTGACTCCAGTCTTCAGGGCCTATCTTACTAGCGGAGACGTCGATTAATTTATTGACGAATAGCTTACCGAGACATCAGTTCATTATTTATTAAGACAGACACACAGGATTAATAACAGATCGCAATTCAAATGAAACTGTTTACACTTTTAGCGTACAGGCTGGGATATGTAATTTTATTTGTGATTTCTATTCCTGCTTCTCACAATTATAAAAACATTGTAAGCAACAAACGAGTAATGTGCTGCACGTGCGGTGCTTTTTGGGTAACGGTGCAGCTGTAGCTTGGTGCCTGTAGCATTTCAGAGTTGGATAGCAAAAAAAAAAAAAAAAGAATAAAATAAAATATATAAATAATCTTTCAGTATTTAACAATGCATAAGTGAGAGGAGCAAGCTCACAGTACACATTTTACTTTGTTCGAAAGTTCTTCCAGACCAAGATGTAATAGGAGCTGAAGCTAATATTTCTCATTATAGTGTTAATGTATGACTTATTTGAAGGGTATACATTTATACTTTTGTACATACTAGACATATCTCACATATTAACATAGTATGTTAAATCTCCAGAGATTTGACAAACATAAGGCACCGACTTCGTGAATGTATTAACTTAAGAATGCCAGTCCTTTGTGCATCATACGTATATTGAGAGGCAGCAGCAACAATATCTATAAGACGCTGACATGTCTCCTGGAGTTATTTACAGAAGTAAGAGCGATTATTTTTTTTCCTTAAGGGGGGGTAGCCTGACGTAAGAGTGACAGCCCTGGCTCGCTTCCTTCACCAAACACAAAGACCAAGTTGTCACGCGGCTGCGGTCATTAAAAATTCAGATTACATCTTTCTCCCCTTGCCATTGCAGTGTTGGTTAATAGCATTGTTTTTCTTTCAATATTAACATGTTGGTGGTGACAGATTGTGAAAGAGCTTCCCGCTTTGGTATCTGATCAAACCTCATTTACTTGACTGCGAGATTGAATGAAGCTTGTGATCATTAACAACATGTCTGCCTATAAAAGGAGGACTTGTTTGCTACCAACACATTTCATCTCCATCCTCTTTTTTTATGATGTCTTTTCATAAGCAAAATACACCCTTGAGAAATTTAAAGCAAGAATATGATGCAAATTTTTTTTTTTTCAAAGACTTGACGCTGTTTTGTGTTAGCACGAGAATCTGTTAGCATTTGTTCCATGCAAAAAAAATAAATAATCACAATATGAAATCAATGTAGAGTAAATCACTCATAAACAGTTATAAATGAACGATTAGTTTAACAATCAGGGTTGGCTTACGACTTGCCAAAGAAATACCCTGTGATTTTGCCATTTTATTAACTAATAGCATAAGCATAATGATTTTTAATTCCTGCACCATTAATAAATGTGCTTTTTGTCCAGGTCACTGTAATCTATGAAAGTTTATTGAAGGCAACTTGATTCTCCTTGCTTGTTAAATTTGTTGTGTTCTTTTGTTTTTTTTCACCGGAAACGTTCTAAACCCACAGATCTGCCACCTGTGTCACCCTAATTTAGTTGAAAATTACCGTAATTTCTGGCCTACAAGATGCTACTTTTTTTCCCCACACGCTTTCAACCCTGCGGTGTATGCGGTGATGCGGCTAATTTGTGCATTTTTTTGTAACGGCCACAAGGGGCACTCGATCGGAAAAAGTAAGCATGAGATCGGTGGAATATATGTCCCAAGGAAGTGACTTTTACCGCACCTGTTAGCACTGCATTAGCGCTGTGCCAGCGTGTTGCTGCTATGTTACTGGCGTGTCTCAGTGATATTTACTGGTAAGTTTTATTTTAACCGGCCCTGTTAGCGGTAGCGCTATCTTTAGAGTGGCGCTAGCGTTAGCGCTAGCTTTAGGGGGCGCTAGCATTAAACTCTCTGTGTACAGTCTTTCTTTGTAAATATCTCGTGTTTCAATGTGGGTTTCAATGTGAGCACTTGCGGCTTTTACACAGCTGCGGTGTATGTATGTACCAAATGGCATTTCCTTTACAAATGTACTCGGTGAGGCTGGTAACCAGGTGCGCTTGGTAGGCCATTAATTACAGTACTGTAACTGTACAGTATCTTAGTTTGTTAGTTTATTTTAAAGTAATTCAAAAGTGAAAGATTATGGTGATCTTATAACAAAATAAAATGTTGACAAATATTTCACCCAAAAAATGTGCACTGAAGTATCACGAACATTGACTCTATGCAATGTTATTTTTATTTTAGTTGTCAAAGGGGTTTTAGGCTCACAAAGTTTTGTTTTTTTCTGCAAAACGGGTCCAAGTGCCTCCTTTAGTGTTTTTGGTTGCCGACTTCTGTCTCGGGCAATCAAGCTGTTGGGCCAAATATTTTACAGCAAGCAGAAGGAAGCCATGTTTTACAATGCTTATAACAGAGCACGTCGTTAGGATGAAATGTGGGTTAACTATTTGCCCAGCAAAAGGTGTACGCTTGTTAAAACTGTCCCAAACAAATCGTACGACGGACTCGCTGTTGACGATCGCAGCCAAAAATCACACCAGCACTATTCTCTCTATAATACAAATGTATACATTACTTAAAACTCAAATAACTTTGCATGCCACCTTTATCACAACTTTTCTGTTGTATAATGGTTAAACAGTGTACTTAAAATAATAATTCACTATAAAACTACTTCCAAAATTGGGTAATCCTGGAATATTCTCTGAAATTTTCGTGATAAAATATTAAAACAACCTCTACTCTGATACTGTCGCAGTCTGATGATGGACACATCTCAACGAGATCCTCTTAATGTGGTCAAGTCCCCACAGACTATCCGGTCCATATCGCCTCGCTCCCCGCTGTTTCGAGGTATTTGGGCTATTCTTGGGAGGAGACGTGAGATATTGAGAGTGTTTATGTTCCTGACTTGTCGAAAGCCTTCTAATGTGTAGTGCGGCGCACTTTGGTATTCAGATGCCTGGGGCTATTCTCTAAGTGGTCTTTACTTTGAAAACACAGGAGCCCTCCAGGGTGCAACGAGCAGTGGTTGTGTGATTGTGAGTGTACATATGAGGCGATGGTAATCTGGGAGGGGAGATAAAGAAGATGAGGAGTCAGAAGAATACATCCATAAACTATCAGTCTGTGCTGGACCTGGATAGAGATTGGCCGTTTTATGAAATCCACCGGGGCTTTATCTGTAACAACACATTCTTCTGATGCATATGGTGGAATTGACATGGACTCATTTGGGAAAATGATTCAACATTCAATATTGTCCCTTCCTCACACCACATCGGATTTGAACTAAAGGCATGGCAGACAAGGATCAGAGATCAGATGTCCTGCTACTTCTATTTGTTTTGAAGAAGATTCAAAGTGTAGTTACAGTAAATGGTTGACTTCACCAATTTTTAGCCTAATCCCTGTTTCGGTAAAAGAATGATAAGATCCTGACGTACTCGGCAGTTCCGATCCCTAATTGTGTGAACAGTAATGTCGTGATAATGACTAGTACAGGTCTCAAACAGTCCTGACGGTGATCTTGGCAAGGTGGAGCACCAAACGTACATATCATTTGGCCTGACTAGCTTTAGCTCCTTAATCTTTTACCTCTATAAAAGTTGTACCCATGTCTTGAAACAAAGATACTGTCATGGGCATGGTCTGGCTACTGCCGTGGGTGGCTCTTCCTGTGAGGGGTCTGGCCAGGCCACTGCTCTGGGCAGTGCCATCTCAGACAGCTGTTACAGCTGTGTCACAATTGGGACATTAATGAACTAAGTACTTAAATGGTAAATATGTCATCGGCATTTGCCAGTTAGTTGCGCATACTTCACTACAGTCAGTGATACTCCGCTACTGTGTGTAAATTAGTGTAGAGCAGTCCTTTGTCACAGTGAGTCTGTGCCATTTTAGTTTGATCATGTCTTGTTAGGCTTTCTGGTTTGCCTCATAGTCATCGGACCTTATTTCACATTTTTTTGGATCTTGCCTAGCCTAGCATTGTGGAGCCTCTGCCTTGTTTTGGACTGCCTTTTGGTATTGACCTGTTTTTAGAATAAAACCACTTTGAACATTATGCCTTTGCCTGGAAGTCCTGGATTTGGGTCCGCCCCCGTGCTGCTGGTCGATGACAGCTACACAGTTACAACAGAGGGGGGGACAGAAGCAGTACTAAAATTCCCTGATATTGCTTATTTATTTCAATACTTGTAAAAAAAAAAAACAAAGGAAATAAAGAAACAGCAGATACAAAATACTTCTAGTCACGTCACAATTGTTGATCTAATTAATCAAGCGTTCAAGAGACAACCCCAGCACAAAGAACAGATGGTGACCCAATTAAAACCAACTTGAAACCCTGACTCACTCATCAAAGTAGCTTTTCCACAGATTAAGGAAGAAGAATACAAAAGCGTTTTTGTTACCTGAAAAGGCTCGCCCTATCGGCATTAAGTGTACACCTTAATGAAAGCAGTCCCTTCCTCCTAATTCCCTTAAACTTAGCTGCTAGTGTTTGGTTCATAAACATTGTGTCTCATCCTATTTTTTCCCCTAGATATGCAGATGAAATCAGAGAAGATTATTGGGATGAGAGGTTGCATTGGAGCTCCCCCCCCCCCCCCCCCCCCCCAAAAAAGGGAAAACTTGCCATGGTGAGCCATCTCAAGACTTAGATTGAATGCTTGTGGGCGATGTGACCAGATTATTAAGATTTTACCATTTGCTCATCCAGAAGTGGATGCTTAACCCTAAACTCAAGTTAACTGAAAACACTAAACCAAGTTGGAACTATAGTACATTACTAGTCAGTCAACTCAGTCCAAACATGGTCATTGAAGAATTACAACAATATCAAGACAACCAAAGGAGTGTAATGACCCAAAAAACACAGCAAAAAATACTCAAAAAATGCAAGACTATGCTACAGAGTACTGATATAAATCCGAGTGGTGACAAAAAAGAAATAAAAATAAATGCAGCATGGAGAAGGCACCGTTTAAACCGTTTGTGTGTAAGAAATGACCAGAATAATTGTAGACGAGTCGAGAAATTGTTTGATTGCGATTAAAATTAAAAAAGAAAAATATGTTGGAGTGCAAAAATAAAGTTTTAAATAGTAGAAAAATGGTATGATGTCTCCTCTGATGTAAGGGAACAGGATTTAACATTCCACAACAGTCTCATTTAGAATGACTTCATTGTTGAATTTTTAAATACAACTTATTAAAAGACATTTAGAAGTGAAATACAACAATAGCACTGTATTTCCACTTCACAATAGCGTGAGAGTGAAGCTTGTTGACAGAGCTGCAAATATACTGCAGGTATGTGCCAATCTGAAGGTACAGCTTTCCTATCTCGCCGCTATTTGCATCATAACACAGTGTGCAATATTAATTCCGGAGTTATGCTTATTGAAAATGCAATGTATGAAAAGCCACTACAGCTCCAAATAAGAAAGCCCATTCGCCGTCATGTGGATTCGGCTCTATTAAAAAGAAAAATCTTGTTAACCATTTGGAATTAGAGTCATTTGCCAAAAAGCATTCCGCTGCACTCTGGTAAAATAAGTAATTATGCTTGTCTACCTTCTATCTGGGTTTTTTTTTTTCCCTCATGCACAAGCAAAGTGGGAAATGGCGGAATGCAAGAGCTCATGAATGCAAAAGTAATTAAAGTGCTCGCTATCGGTTTGTTTAATATAGGCTTCAGGCCAGCTGGAGGCGAAGCCAGATGAGAAACACGCTCGTTGTTCTGTCTCTGTCAACAAGCCACAAGCTAACCCTGTGCTGGCCCATACATCACCTTTTCCAGTCCTACAATTTGAAAACTAAATGGGGAACTACCCGCGTGACAAACTTAATCTGGCGATTACTCTGGGTTTATCTGGCTTTCATTTACATGCCAACTGAGTAAAACTGCATTATCATTTTTCTAGTCTTGATCATTGAAAACATCTGACTGGCCCAGGGGTTAACTTTTTCTTCAGAACTCCACTAGGTAGTAAAAATATCCATGCAAATGTGACCCCACCTTCCCAAGGTTCAGATTGATGATTTTGTGGCAGTCCAAAAAAGCAAATTTTTCTTGCTTGAGAAAAACTAAGGCCGTAGCTATTAGAGATCGCAAAACTCAAATCTCGAGGGAGCAGCAATTTTTTTTAGAAAAACTAGTATACAACTAGTATAAACCTACCGTAATTTCTGGCCCACAAGACGTGACTTTTTTCACACGCTTTCAACCCTGCGGCTTATGTGGTGATGGGGATAATTTGTGCATTTTTTCTAACGGCCACAAGGGGGCACTTGAGCAGAAAAGGTAAGAGTGAGATTAGCGGAATATATGTGCAGAGGAAGTAACTTTTACTGGTATGTTTTTTTTTTAACCGGCCCTGTTAGCACTGCGCTAGCGTTAGCGGTGTGCTAGCGTGTTGCTGCCGTGTCTCAGTGATTTAGGTATGTTTTTTTTAACTGACTCAGTGCTGTGCTATCGTGTTGCTACTGTGTAGCTGCCGCGGCCGTTTTTTTGTTTTTTTTTTTAAACCAGCCTTATTCATGCTACTGTGTTGTTGCTATGTTAAGCTAAGCTAAGGTATTAAAACTTTGAAAACTCTTTCTGTGTACTGTCTTTCTTTGTAAATATCTCATGTTTCAATGTGGGTTTCAATATGGGCACTTGCGGCTTTTGCACAGGTGCGGCATATGTATGAACCAAATGGTATTTCCTTTACAAATGTAGTGGGTGAAGCTTATAACTCGATGCGCTCTGTGGGCCGGGAAAAACGGTAAATAGGCACATTTTACAGGTTAATCAATCAGCATGTTCCGTGGCACTCAATATTGCAATTTATAAACACACCAAAATAATCCAATGAAATGTTGAGAATTAAACCGAGTCATTAGGCTGCAATAATATTGGTCATTTATCACAAAGGATCAAACATATATGCCTGTGAGTATTATGTTAAGTTGTCTGACTACATGTATTTGAATGTGCACCATTCAGCTCGCCTGTGACCTTAATGACAAGAATTTGAGGATTGATGTTTGGATGGTATTCTTTCCCTCTTTTGTGTCTTGTCAAGAAACTACAATAGCCTTCATGGGAGAAAGGCTTTTTTGCTGAAAAACTCCATTGCGAAAGTTGTCTAAGTAAAAAAAAAAAAATATTGCAGCTCAGAACTCTTAAAGTTCACTTCTCTGAATTGCCCGAAGGATAATATTTCTTAATTTAAAGTAATAATAAACTACAACACTGAAGCCTGAAGGTAATGGGGAATGGATGTGTCAGAAAGGATTCTTCCCATCTTCTTCCAAGTGGGTGCCATTTTCCAGCACTTTTTGTTGTGGTTATCAAAGAACAATTTGCGGAATAATCTATCTGGCTTGTGAGAATGAATAGTACAGCATGTCTCAAAACAAGATGTATGACAAAATAGTGGATTATTGTTGAGTATTAGGGTGTATTATGTACATCAGGCAAGCGTTGTGTCCTTGAGCAAGATATTCGTACTTTGAACTGCTCCCCGGGCACTTCAGTGTGTTCCACTAAGAACTGTGTGTGTTCACTGTGTTAGGTAAAATGCAGGGAATAAATTTCATCTGCATGTATGCAAGTTCATGATAAAGTTGATTCGTCTTCTCCTTCAAGGAACAAAAGAGTTTAAAAACATTTCCAAACTAATTGAGACACCAAGAGCAATGTTCCCTCTAAGCTGCGCAACTGCGCATTTGTGCACTTGTCACACACTCTCAGCGCAGCGCAGAGGAAAACAGATCCAGAGCAGTGAATTCAGGACCACACTTCCTCTCATAAAGGTGCTGCTCAGCCACACCGGGCCACACACTCTACTCCCTAGTTCACCTGACACCTGTACCTTGTCAGGGGTACACTCATAATTAAAAATACCGGGGTATGTGAATAATTGAAGAAAAAGTGGTGAAACTGGATGACATTTTCTCTTTTTTGAGTAAAAAAGTTCTGGTCTGAAGCCAAAGTAGAAAGCACAGGATGAGATGGTGTATGATGTTAAAATTCCACCTTCGCACAGCCTGATCGAGGATGAAAGCACAGACGATACATAGTCCAAAAGGTTAATTCTGTATTTTAAATATAGGAGGCAACATAACATTAACCCTAAAACTCATTCATTTTAACATGGATTGCAAAAGATATTCTGCAAGCAATAATTCAGTTTTACACCAAGAAAAACAGATATCATTGTGAGTTGAAAAAAATGAAACAAAATTGAAAGCGACTTCAAATTTATAGTTAATAGTTGGCTTGATGTGTATTTGTATATTAATGGGTTTTTTTTGGGTTTGACATTTTCAGTGTGAGTTTGCAAAAACACAAAATTGTTCTTAAAAATGTTCTGATGGGAATGTAATCTCAACCTTTTAATGAGCTATGTCACTTCAATGGATGACGCTGATCTGACCACAGTGGATACATCTGATGTTGCTCACAGTGGTAAAAAGGAACGTTCACGGCCTTAGTGTGTTTGCTCAAACACGTAAAAAATTAGAGGGAACATTGACCAAGAGTCTTTTTGAGTGAATGCTCGTTCTCAAGTTTAAATTAGGAGGAATTTCTGTATTGTGTGTATTGTGCCCCATTAATCATCGTCTTTTTGGCTCAGTGAGGGTCCTGTCCGGTATATTTTCATCCCAGCTCCCTCTGTCATGAAAGACAGTCAAAGGGTGACTTATGGTGTAGAATGTATGGCCTCTAAGGTGTTTTATGACTGGACCTTCAAGGCCTATTTAGGAAGCCCTGCGTGCTCCGTCCTGACTACAGGTATTGATTGTCAGCAATGGCTGTGGCGTAGTGACTACTTAAAGGTCTGCATGTGCCCTCACAGGGAGATGAAAATGAGACCTTGGTGTGTAATTATGTGTGCATGAGCAGGGAGAGGAGACCACAGAGACGGAGAAGGAGGAGGAATTAAATCATTGCTTTGCTCCTTCAGGAGAGACACATTACAGCCAGCTATGCTTGGCTGCTTAATGCCGGATCTGTTTTTGAGAGGAAAATTAAAAAGAGAGCAAGGCAAGAGTGAAAGGAGGAAAGGGAGATAAATGGCTGTATGTGGAGGCGGTAAATGAGAGCATCTGATGCAAAGAGCAGTGAGCGGATGTCCCTAATGGGGAAAGGCTGATGTGAGCTGACCACCATGTTTACGCGCAGCCTTGGTTCCTATAGCCCACACCAGGTCCTCACAGCAGTGAGATAACCACACTTCAAGCTAATTGGCAAAAAAAAAAAAAAAAAAACGATGGTGCATAACAAACACAGAGATATAGGTCTAATTTGAAAGGGGGGGAAACGATGGATGAAATGCTTCTAATCATACGAGGTATTTTCTAGTCTGTGAGCCAGAGGCCTCTCTGTGCCTCTAGAGAGTAACAAACCTCCACTGCAGTTAATCTAAGTTACACACACATATTCTGCTTTAAGTTATCATTAGTAAGAGTTGTAATTTTGGTTCCTATAAATCTCATTTTCACTTCCACTGTTTCCAGTAAAAAAAAAGGGCGGAAATATGCACCAAAGAGGCTTGTAAAGTAACAACACTGTTTTTATGGCTACTTTAACTATAAGGACATTAGTCACAAATGTAACAAAACAATAGCTAATTCAGCCTTGCTGTGACTATGAATGTGAGTTATGGGCCTAATTTGTGAGTGGTGTGATGTGTGTAAATTAGACATACCGAGTCACACCTCCTTGTATAAAAGCTCAGCAAAGCAGATTAAATGGAAGCAATGGTGGGTGTGAGGATGCCAATTAGTGACCTTGCGATGGGTGAGCCAGAGCACATCAACACCCTCTGTTCAAACTGGTGAAAATGCAGTAACGGAGAATTAGCACAGCTTGTCACTGCCCAAATACACTCAATGTTATATTTTTTCACGAACGCAAAATGATTAGTCTTTGCCCACTCGACTTGGTATTTGTAAACATCATGAACCAATTTAAAATGTTCAAAATAGCTTGGGAACAAATGTATTAATTCTTCTGGACACGTCAACTATCTGAGAAGTATCACCCCTTCCTCAAACCGCTGGGAGCCTTGCAGCTTTTTGTCATTGTGCTATTATTTCGCCTCAAGATTCAAAGTCTTAATGTTTTTTACACTGTGAGAATGATTGATATATATGAACCAGATTTTTTTCCCTTAAAAATCGATGTAATGTAACATTGCTTAAGGAAACAAGCCAGCCAGGAAGGTAAATTTGCGTGCAAATTACTATGCATCAATTACCCTGCTTAGTCTGCTCTTTTTTTTTTTTTTTTCATTAAAAAAAATGTGTTTGGATTTTGGGATGGTGTTGTTTTGATGTTGAACCGCAACAGTATATGATAGCAGTACCGTATAAGGTATAACACCATTTGGACGGTGTTTGGTGACTCAAGCAAGAGTTTTCTATATAATTGAGCAGTAATAGTTTGGGGAAATGCGAGGAGTCCGCCTGAAAATGACAATACAGTCAATTACGGTCCAATCTCACATTTCCATTGTCCAAAAGAACAATGTGCATGCAATTTTTTGGGAAGATGGGAGACAAGAAACGATTAACTGTGAACTATGAAACCAGCGTGTTGAGCAAATCTCCCAATAATTTCTTATGTTTGAGGATACCAGCTAAAAAATGAAATAAGGAATGGTGTACAAAGTTCCCTAACTATTTTGAGGGGACTGAGTCCTGCTGCAAATAACGGACATCTGTGAGTGATTGACCCCCCTCTCTCCCAAAACCCACACATAAAAAAACAAATAAATAAAGTTTGTAGTATGGATGGAAGCAAGCTCTTCATGAAGCTCCTGAACATGTTAAAAGTATTTTCCTCAACACCAGACACAACACGAAGCTCTTAAACATACTTTCATTTTAGTTTATATTGTTTTAGTATACAGTTTCTTGCATTATGTATTTAAGTATATTACTTAAAACACTGCCTGTAGTTAATACATTTTTTATGATGGCATGCTATGAATTCAATTTCCATTGTGTCCTATGAAAATCTGAGTTTGACCCATGTCTCATCAACTTATGCTATATTAGATGACGAGACGTGATTGGGCTAGAACCGGGAAAAGACCCTGCACTGGTTTTTCGTTTCCCCGCAGTGGCCTCATTAACTAAGCCCTCTCTCACTTCATTAAGACGTTTGTGGGAAAATTAATTGAAGGACAGATTTGAAACACATTAAGAAAAATGCATTGCAGAAGGCGTACATACACTTCATAAATCAACAGGGCAAAGCCAGAGCTGGCTTTCCATAATTAACTGCAGACTATTTATTTTATCCTGACGGCGAGTCTACAGTGCAGAACTATGCTGAGGGGTGTGTGGAATATTTTAAGAACACAGAGAAACAGCGTGCTAACGATAATACAGCATGTAGAAAGGCAGACATTTCGTAAATGCATACAAAGCAGAAAGATAAGACTTCTGTTGCATTGTCAAAAAGTATTTAGTCAAGCAGTGCAAGAAGAAACAATAGACAAGAACAGTAAAGTGAATAAATAAAGGGAACAGTAGACAGCTGATAGTTTAAATAGAATAATTGCACTAATGCACATGCACATCAATGTTGCATGTTTTAGAAAAATATGATTCTATAATATTATAATTTATGAAAACATACAATAATTACAAATACAATGTAAAGAATTCAATGATTTTTTTATATATTTTTGAGTCAATTCAATGGACATTGTGCTGCTCCTCATGGTGTGGGTGCCACGGCTCTCCAGAGCAGTATAATACAGAGACCAACATACTGTACGTGGCGGTGGTCACAACCGAGCTTAAGTCGCAGTAATATTTGTCATTGTTTGCAAAGGAGAGAACTATATACTTGGGAGACTGTTATACTATTTGTCTACATGTGTCATGCCATAATTTCCGTTTTAATATCCAATACGGAAAGGGTTATAAGAGTGTGGCACTTGATGCTATTTGCTAGTCTGTCTTTGGCTTTTTGATTCATTTGTAACCTTTTATTAGCGTCCCTAAGACAAAGATGTGTGGTGACTAACTCCACAATGTGTAATTCTCTTTTTCTGTTGAGTTTGGCAGTAACATTTAATTGGGGTAGCAATAAAGAATTATTCTGCTAAACTGCTGCTGGTTGTGAAGTGAGTTGACTCAAGTTCACTCGAACTGTACAAAGCACGTATGCCCATTTTTTTTACTGGCACGTCAAAGCAAAATCAGCCAAAGGATGGCATGTTTTGTTATAAACTTTCAAGTTGGATCGCACGTATCTCAAAGCAGCACTTTTTTGTTTTTAGGTGCCTGATTTTAACGGGCTTGCGGCAAATACAGCAAAAAAAAAAAAAAAAAAAAAAAAAAAAAAAACATCATAAAAATGATGGGTGAGCTGGATTAATCAGATTGTATGGTATTTTACAACCTATTTCCCTTGAAAATATTTCATTGATTTTTTTTTTTTTTTTTTCAAAAACACCTAAACATTTTTCAAAAGTGTTGGTACCTAAATCGTCCTCCAATTTTGTCATGACTCAAAGTATAGCCAGTGACCGAAGTCATAAAACTGTACCCAACAGGGTGTGTCATATACTAATTTGCATGCAAATGCCCACTTGATCACTCCTGCCAGTCAGCCTCGACTCTCTCCTGACAAATTTGGGATTTTCTGGGCCTGTGACTGTCCGTGCATCTCTTTGCTACAGTCGGTGCTGCCTCCTCGTGGGCACAGTGCCCAGCCTGGCAGCGAGCCACATCAGTAACACCATCCTCTCTCTCGTTACATCCTTACATCAGACTGCCTGTGGCCCTTTCCTCTGTCTTTATTCTGCACCACAGCTGAGATCAACACTTTGAAAGCATGCCCTCCAACCACTCAGGGAAAAATAACACAATCTCTGCTATTGGGAACAAATAGAGCACTCACACATTTGATTTGCTCGATTATTATGCAATCACACTGAAGGCAAGTTATTCATAAACAATGACATCAAGGCAGGATACCAGGTGTAGTAGGTGCAAATGCTGGGGTACGAGCCCACACTGTGTGCGCGGTGATGAATTTAGTTTTGGCCATTTTCTGAATCAACACAAAAGGATGGAAATTGAGTTTCGTGTTGTTGTTCAGCAGTATTTACACAGACATGAGAGGAACTCTGCCGGTGGCACATTTAAACTTGCTAGGAGACACAGACTTACGAGGAGATACAGTATTATTGGATCTATGTTACAGCCTACAGCTCCAGCATATGCACTTTATTGAAGCTGAAATCATCTATCCATCCATTTTCTTTGCTGCTTATCCTCACAATGGTCGCGGGAGTGCTGGAGCCTATCCCAGCTGTCAATGGGTAGGAGGCAGGGTGCACCCTGTACTGGTTGCTAACCAATAGCAGGCCACATGGAGACAGACAACAGTCACAATCACAATAACACTGAGGGGCAATTTAGAGTGTCCAATTAATGCATGTTTTTGGGATGTGAGAAGAAACTGGAGTGCCCGGAGAAAGGCACGGGGAGAACATGCAGACTCTTCAGCCCTGGACTTCAGAACTGTGAGGCCAACACTTTACAGCTGTTCCACCATACTGCCAAAGCTAAAATCAAGTATCTCAAAACTTCCAATGAGTACAAAGCTACTCAAAAAGTAATTGACTACTTATTTATTTATTTTATCACTAGGATAGTTTTATTTCATGCAGCTTTTCAAGGTTTTTCTCCCTTGGCAAGCAAGGAACTTAAGGAGTAAACTTTCCCCCATTTTGGATTCAGTAATTGTGCACCTTACAAAATTCTGCTTTAAGCACTAATTTAATTGAAATCTTGTTGCTCTATTCTACAGGGTTGCTGGGTCTCTCCATAACATCTTTCACTCTTCCACAATCGAATGAAATCGGATTCAAGTGCAACATCATTCACAGTATTGATCTACAAATAATGTTCAGTTTGGAGTTCCATTGTCATAGGAGAGGTGTTTCGAAAATATTGCCCTGCTTAATTTAACCAAAATAATATTGTGCAGTCACCATATTTCAACACATTATTGGATTCATTAATGCATCCCTGGTGTTGTAGTCTATTCACCTAAATTCTGTGCAGCCGGTGTGGGTATACTCCTAAATCAGTGATGGGTGTGAATATCCTCTCTCTATAGTGTATGTGCCATGTGATTAATTGGCGAAAAGTCCTGGGTGTAGTTCACCTGTCAACCAAAGTTAGCAAGGATATGCTCAATCTCGCCGTGACAGGATAAGCATGTATTATAATAATAATAATAAACTCAACATTAGGATCAGTGGCGGTCCTTGCTTGAATCCCATCCTGTCCCCGACTCTCCGCCCCATGGCCACCCCCAACCAAGACTGCTGAGCTAATTTTAGCTTTTCTCCCAAATACAAAGATCTTCGTAAAAGAAAAAGTTCATACTTAACAATAACTTCTGACTAGCATTTGTTTATCAAATCCTTGAAGAACCTTCATAATGTCTCCACACGGGGGTGTACATCCCCCACACAAATAGCAATGACTTTTGTGTCACGATCCCAATAGAAAACCATTTCACATTGGATTTCTTTGGAGGTGGGTACATTGACGACGCCCCCACCCCCCCCCGGAATGATGCCCTACAAGGCTGTACATATCGCCCATACTGGAAACCACCACTGATATTGATTTCTGTACATTTTTCAAGCACTGAATCTCATTTGTGTGTTTAGCTGTACCAAATATGGCAGTGAGTGCAGAATACAATGTGCTATTGTTGTGTGTTATTGCGAAGCATTGTGATTTACTTTAGGACTGCGATATACTGGTGACCAGCCCAAGGTTTACTGGGTCTTGGCCAAAGTCAGCTGGGATATACTCCAGCACAGCCTCGACATAAAGAATGGGATTGAAAATGGACTAATGAATCTTGCACTTTGGCAAAGTATAGGGGGAAGGTAAAAAAAACCACGATATGACAAAAAGATCTGAAAATATTGCTCGTACAACTGTCTGTTTGAACAGCCACACATTCCAACAACACACCCATATGTTTGGACAGGCAAAATGTACAGCCCACAAAATACCAGGGAAAGATTAGAACAGGCACTGCACAAAAAAAACAACTGTGCCTGCCCGAAATTCACAATTTGGTTTCCCAGGTGTGTAAAAAGCCTTGGAGGTGAGTACATGCACTGCAGTCATGATTGTTAAGGTACATGGGGAGAGTCTCCCCTTTTTCCCTCAAAGAAAATAAATATACACTCATACTGTATACTGCATATTTCCACATCCTTAACATATTGCAAAGGCTCTGCGTAAATGTGCATTGCTGCACACAGAGAAATATATACCATGAAAAATGACAACAAAGCGGGATAACTACGGACCTGGAATATAATGGGGCGGTGGAGTGGAGGAGAAATAATCATACCGTGAGGTGGGGGGATGAAGAGCAGTGGGAGGAGCGAGGAGAAGATGAGTCTGTGGCCTGTGGCGGGGAAATGGAGCTCTACTGCTCTGCTGCTGACTGCCTGGTTCCTCAGTATTACTGCAGAGGGGCGCTCTTCTATATGGAGACAAAGGACACCCATACAGATATTCTGCAATATTGTCCATACTTTACAGTTCATCAGTAAGATAGTTACAAAAGATTCACAGCATACAAATCACATTCTTATTGTTATTATGTAAAAGACAGCTGTGCTCTAGCTGGCCCCACTGAGCTTCAATCACCTTGCTGTTCGCACTGCGACCATTAGATGTCTCTCTTTCACTTTGCAAGGCTGACCCGAGCCTCTGAGTGGAGCTCTCTACTCCTGAACTCCCATCTGCACATAATATATACACCATCATTTGAAAATGGCAGCTTTTTGAAAATTCACCTTGATTATCAGACATTAAAAGTGACTTCTCCAGAGCTGAGTGTCTGGCTAGAGGGATGGCTGCAGACAGCGGAACAATACAGCACGTTTGGTATTAATGCCTGGTTGGGGGTGTGCAGGGAGAAGAGAGGAGCCAGCCCTTTGTTCTCTCCTCTAGCCAATTATTTTTTACATTTTCCTTTTTTCCACAACAACAAGAGAGAATTTAATTTTAATGCACTCTATGGGAAAAGGGGACAGAAAATGTCTACACTGTTCCGAAACAGATATAAGGGACTATATAGCATCAGCAGCTGAGTCTATGTATATGCACACATCACCGAGGCATAGATGGATGACAAGGGCAACAAGGATGACATCAACCTTACCCAAAAGCACACACTCAGGCACACACACATACACAGAAAGAGAGAGAGAGAGAGAGAGAGAGAGAGAGAACAGCATGAATTCCTTCATGCAGAATGAAATATAAAACAAACACTGCCTTGCTCCCAAACTCATGCCAAAACATAACATGGGTGCAGCCCAACCCTTTGACAAAAAAAGAAGAAAAACACCAAAATAATACCGGGCATGTTTCTTTATACCGCAAGGGGGTGAGGTGATGGGGACCACATTAACATGTACATACCCAAGGTGCAGCGATAAGAAAGCTCCTGCAGAAAATAGCGAGGATTCATGATCAAATGGCACGAAGAATAAATACCTACAATTGCTGTCGGTAGGTAGGCGGACAAATATTTTTCTAATTGGAAGGGCACTTTATCTTGCTGTCAGACAAGCTGTAAAAAAAAAAAAAAAAAAAGAAAAAAAAAGTAGTGTGGTTCCCAGAAAGAGAAGAGCACAGCTTGCTGGCCTTTTTATTAGTGCTGGAGCTCTGATATATGCCTATGCTCCAGGCTTTCATCAGGAACCTGTACCATAAACACAAAAAACAAGCCATAGTGAACAACCAAGGCAACCACTCCTGAAAAATCCAGTGGGTGTAGTTCCCAACATGCAATTAGCATACACGGATTACCGCTGAAAGTTCTACCAACAAACTACCAATGCGAACAACAAAATGGGACTTTTTTTTTTTTTTTAGCTTTATTGATAAGCAGAACGGCAACCCATCAAGTCCTCGAATGTGGAAGAAACCTTAAAATCAAAAAGCAGCAGAGCAGTGAGCAAACAAATACGAGTGTGCAACCACAATGTGAGACAATATTGTAACAACCCGTGTAAAATGATCAAGTCACAAGAGAATAAGAAAACACAGAATGCAGTTTGCACACATAAAGACTGCGGCAAAAACAAAAAAAGCAATCATAATTTAAGTTACAGTTCATGCAAAGCAAGTTTTGTGCTCCAAACTGACTCATGCAAAACAAAGACAGAAACACACGTGCATTTTGTGCACACACCCACACACACTGACAACACAGGCTAAATTAAATTTCAGTCCTTGGGCAGACAACTAAACTGCTTGTGTGTGGGACTCACTCTGAAGCACAGCAAAAGCAATTCTCTGGAGACGGTGAAATTAAAGGGCACAATCCTGCTTGTTTATGGTTCTCACTCTCTTCTCCTCTCAATCACACGTTTTATTAGCAATCATTCAGCCCTAAAAGTCAGGCTTTTTGTCAGGCGACCAGCATGATGACAGCACTTGGTGGACTTAGCTTGCACGTAACAATTGTATTTATTCACACCTGAAATCTTTCTCTTGGAAAGAAGCTCCAATAAATCCCATGGCAGTGTTTTCAGAAGAAGAGAATGCTTACAAGTGTGATGCAGCCATCCCCTACACATTGTTGTATACTCTGTGTATGCGTATTACTTTCAGTGAAGTATATTTGTTCTTTATCCATTTTCCCCCAAAATGTTTAGCTGTAAGAGTACATGTAAAAAAAAAAAAGTAGTCTTTGCTGGTGGTTAAATGTTGCTGCTTGTTGAGCCTAAAGATACAATTACTCCAAGTACTACCAATAATAATAACATATTTATATAATTTCAATCACTGCAAACAAGTACATATCAAATATTAGAGAGGATATTTAGAAAGAAAACCCAGATGTGCCACATTAAGAAACAGATATATATAAATTGTCATTAAACAATCAGTGTCTACCGTTCATACTTTTGTCGAGAAAGCTTTGTACCTAGTACAAAATAGATTCTAATTTTAAAAAATGAAATATACTTCTGCGGAAGAAATGTTGACATACACAATTCATACACTGTACATATGGTATAGAACTGCTGACCTCTGAAATTTGCCTGGATATTGTATTACTGAGGCATCTATTTCTAACCTCCATCTAATGGCGCTTTTCTTCTCTGTCCTCTGTCTGGAAGAAGTAATCTTCTCCTGAGCTAGCACTGGTGGGATTAGCCAATGACTGCAGATAGGATATATGCATCATTACAGCAGAGAGAAGGCTGTGCACAAGTTGAAGTCAACAAAAGGTGACAGAAAAGCAGGTGAAAAACATTAGAAACTGTGACTACCTCATGACTTCTACTTGACCACTGCTGAATTGGAACATTTTCTCCATGGATGCGTTACATATTTCATATTTTGAAAAATATTATAAATATGTGCCTGTCCATCCATCTATTTATTTGGATTTACACGATCAGGATTTTTGGGGCCGATCAACAAGCTAAAAAAAATTATAATCACCGTTCACCACTTGTTCATTTACTGTATATACAATATAATGGACAAAAACATCCATCCAACTATTTTCTTAGCCGCTTATCCTCACGAGGGTCGTGGGGAGTGCTGGAGCCTATCCCAGCTGTCAACAGGCAGGAGGCAGGGTACACCCTGAAATGGTTGCCAGCCAATCGCAGGGCACATGGAGACAAACAGCCACACTCAAAATTATACCGATGGGCAATTTAGAATGTCCAATTAATGTTGCATGTTTTGGGGATGTGGGAGGAAACTGGAGTGCGCGGTGGAAAACCACGCAGGCACGGGGAGAACATGCAAACTCCACACAGGCCGGTCCGGGATCGAACCCAGGACCTCAGAACTGTGAGGCCAACGCTTTACCGGCTGATCCACCTTGCCTGACTCTCTTTTTGTGACATTTTTGATGGCTTTACTGTCATAAAATTACTTCACCCACACCGAAACTTTAGAGTAGGATTTGACAGAAGGGCAGTATGTTTACAACAATCGTTAGTGCTAGCACTAGCTTGCTAGGCTACATAACATTTTGTTGCCTGCTTTCTAGGTAAAAGTATATGAACATACCTCAAGCAAGCCCTACGTGAAAGCCCCCTCCTGTCCTGGGCACTGGGGACCACTAGCACACGTTTTTCACCATTTTGGCATGATCCACTCTTGTTGACCTCGCCACGGCATTGAGTGTATTCTGTCGGGTTTGAGTATAGAAAATAAACCCCAATGATCGTAAAAAAAATGGGATGCGGTGGTATCAGAATAGAAGTTTTGAATCCAGTAGACTGACAAAGTGCAAGCGTGAAAGAGCAAATTTGTCTTGTAGTCAGATCCGGCCCAACATTACGTGTCTCTCTCAGACGTGTTGTCTGTCCCACTAAAATGTGGCCTGTGAAAAAAATGAATTTGACCTCTACATGTATTATTTCAGCTTTTGTGTCCAAATATCAATTTCTTGAAGGGTTAAAACACAGTGACATAGATTTGATTCATAAGTCATTCTTTGGTAGTTTCCAATGTGTAATAGCATTAAACTCCGCACATAAAATAATGTCTTGAAAAAAACCCGTACACCCCAGAAGAATGTTGTTAACAAGCCTGCCAAAATTGAATGACTAACAAAAATCCCACTTATACAAAATGACGCTTTAAAATCAGACACTGTAGATATGTCCACTGATTGTACTGAAAACATGGCCCACTAAACTTCAGCTGTCACTCAAATATCTTCAAATAGAATGTGCGCAAATGTCTGAAGTCTGGAAAATGTGTGCCATTGTGTTCAATGAAGGTAACTTTCCCTGAAGTGTTGGCGCAGGCCAATGGCTAGTCGGCTTGCTTTGAGAGCAGCGCTGGGTCATTTGGCTCATCGCCGAATCACTCCGTGTCTTGTGTGGGTCAAAAACACACTGTACCTCAGAAAGCTGCATTCCACAGAGCAATGCGCTGTGGGCATAGCTTGCTAGCTAACTGTATGTGATAGTGGTATTAACAGTCCAAATTATTATTACTACGGAACTTGAAGGATAACGACTGATGAAATAAAGGCGCTCAGTAGTCAAATGGGGGGAGGTCTACTTATGCCAAAAAGCCGAAGCATGAACCTGGGCATAATTTTAGGTATGACCCAAAAATCTGAAGCACTGAAATGGTGAGAAAAAAGTATAACCTTTAGGGCCCTATTTTTATCAGCAGTGTAAATCTGGCACAGCGGCCAGCAAGACTGTGTGCCAAGAGTGGGTTAGACTCTGGTTAATTTCATAAAGCCGAACCTGGCAGAACCAACAGTGGGTGGACTGCGTCACTATGAATGTGTTGACCGCCAACTTTATTCTCTGCCAATCAAAGCAGCTCCTCCCATTCCCTTTAAATCTGGCGGAATAGTCTTTACAGAGGGCGAGACATAATTGCGGCAACCCGTATGTACAGTAAGTGGAGGATTGTCACTGGTCTTGGCTGGTGTGGGAACAGACATATGTGTAGATACCCTTATTGTACACAGAATGATCTGGGGGGGTAAAAGCTGGCAACATAAATATGTCTGCGGATCTCAGTGTCTGTCCCAATCGAATTCACCAAAATTGCTCAAGTCCAGCGTTCTACATTGCACTTGTATTTAGACCTTTTCTGAAGTTTCGACTGACTCCAGAATCCCCACCTTGAGAAGATCAGTTTCCCAAATTTACTTCCACTAAAAATTTTAATCCGACAGCATTTTTACTCTGCCCCAGATGCCAATAAAATAGCAACCTGAAACTTGGGGGGGGGATCAGTACTACTGTACAGTATACTGTTCTAGGTTTTCAGCAATTATCTAACAACCTATTTAAAATTTAAAAACAAATCTCTGAATCACTTATTGGACATCAAGCTAAATAGCGTATCTAATGAAGTGTCCACGGATTATACAGCGACAATATATCAGCGGTCCATCGACTTTAAAAATTGGCTGATGTCACCTATTCTAGTCAGCTAAAGCTCACATATTTTCATATTATTGTGTCACAGTGTTTCTGTTTTGGCTGGGATTCCGGGTTCTCACCTGGGTTCTTCTCGGTGCATTTCAGTCCTGTGTTGCACTTTTTCTATAGCACCACTGCTACACCTGGAGTATCGAACGAGACAAGCACACACTTAGAAGGAAATGTGTCTATAACATGGCAAACATATGGGGCTGCACAATGAGCGCCCAAATCTTATATTTATCTTTTTTGTCTGACAAGCCAAAGCATAAAAAGTTAAGTTTGGATATAATGTATTGTCAATCGAGCACAGTGCAAACAACGGCATTTAAATGCACATGGTGTTCAATGTAAAGAACGTGAAAAAATATACATTTAGCATATAACCTTTTGTCTATGTTCATCTGGTAAATGTCATCCCAAAAGGTTTGGGATTGTGCAAGGTATAGCTATAAAACAAGTGTCCCTCAGAAGACACTTCATCAAGAACCAACATGATGTTAATGCTGACCACATGGATGGGCTCAAGATCTCTCGAGTGAACCTTTTCTCAAGCAGTACAATATGTCGCGACACCCACAAATGTCAGTCAGAACTTTACAGTGCCAAAAGGAAGCTTTTATGTTAACTGTGCCCAGAAGCACAATTGACTTCTCTGTCCTTGAAGCAACATATGGTACCTTCTTTTCTCTATAATAGTCAAACATGTTGTAAAATACAAAGCAAAACACCCACAAACTACAACTTAACCAAATTACGGCAGTGAAAGAGAAAGGAGGGACAATGGGTTGACTGCATGAGGAAAATCGTTCTAATTATTTGAACACGAATAGAGTAAATGGTATATGATATCTAGATATAATACCATGGTCCGTTTTATTTTTTTTTTGTGTGATGTTATCAAACAGTGGCCAAAAACATAGTAATGCATCAACATTTTTCTTCCAGTCATCAATATATGATCACAGCCATACACCCACCAGGACCACTCAGCGTTCTAGCAGTTTCATTAACCTCTTCGTTCCTAAAGTCAGGAAAATCTTTAGCATTGGATATTGCACATGATTGTTCCACCTGTTTTTGGTGCCTCTTTTGACCTTTTTATTCACAATGTCCTATCTTTTAATGCAGTTATGTGACTATGTCACACCGTACAGCTTGTTAAATATGCATTTGTTATTATTTTGCTTTGTTTAGCTTTGGTGTCTGGCGGCCACTGCAAATACAAATCTGTTCTTAATTGCCATATCTGGGTAAGCCACATCAAGCTGTCGCTAAATCGGGCAAGCACAAATATTAGAGGAAAAATACTACCGTGATTATAAAAGCCTCAATATCCAGTGAATACTGTGCACTTACTGTATAAAACACCACCATGATTAAAACAAACAGAAAACACTGACCATTTCAGTAAAACAAATGTGAATCATTACCTTTGTAAAGGCCAAATTTTGTATCGTACCACATTAGACTTGTGCAAAAGTAACTGTACAATGTGACTCTTCCATGGATGGGGGGGAAACAAAGCAATAAACAATGTCATGCTCAACATACACTAATAAGAATGGGAACATGAAGCACGAAGGTTCTAAGGCCTAATGGAAAAACCCAGGCCTTGTAGAGAACACCGTACCTGCATGTGGAATTCATGAACATGGTGACCTGGCTCTGAAGCTACCCTTGGTAATGCTGCAATCAACTATTTTCCGTGGGAGATCACACATTAGTTCTCCATTCTTCCGAATGCCACTGAGACATCCTTGCTCTTGCCTGTCCAACGACTGAACCACAAAAGGAGGCAGGGTGGCGACAGGAGGAGGAAAATCAATCCACCAAACCTATCCTCTCTGAGCGGACAACATGCTCACGCACTGCAGCATGGAAGCGTCCAGACTTTTTTTTTCCCCAACAATGCAGATACTTTGATAAAAAGAAATGCCAGTATGATAAGTACAGGCCTGGAGCTGCTTGTTATGCATCAAAAGGACGACAGAAGGTTTTGAGGACTACAATCCAAATAACCTCATGAAATAAAAGGTTAAAACAAATACTTAGTATCTGCAATTCTTAATTAGGTTATGGTGAACCTCAAGATTCAGTTAAAAATTTGAATGACTTCACGTATAAGAATATCGGAAGATGAGTATGTCACATACATTTAATAATTTTAAAGCTACAGCATGATGAACATTGTTGTCCATGGCGAGCTACGTGGAACACAGTTTCTTGTCCGGTAGGTGCGCCAACAACAATAAACAAGCTACTAATTAACACAATGACGCTCTACTCAATCAGATGAGAGGACAGGATGGAAGGAGGAGAGAGAGAGAGAGCCAAAGATGATGTGAGAGAGAGAGGAAGAGCAGGGAGGGAAAATGTAAAGGATAGTAGCAAGAGAAAGGCAAACAGACCTAGCCTCGGCTTCACTTGGCCCCTTCGCCCAGTGTGTCCGAGGCTGCAGCATTGTCGACGAAATGACGGCCAAACAAAACGGAGACTCAGACAGGAACCAAGACAGACCAAATTTTGAAGCATCTGCATGCAGGCTTGGCAAGTATTCCATGGAATTAATAAAAATCCTCAATTTAAAAAAAACAAAAAAACAAAAAAAATATAGACGCTTTCTATCTCTGTCCTTTTTAAAGCATCGCCTCTGAGTCAAACATTAGACCCCGGTGGTTATTCCTGAATTATGGCTAAAGATTATGCAAAAAGCTATTTTGCGGATTCACTTAAAACGTGTCTCATGCGTTAGCGCTCTCTTTCTGTGTGCGATCCACACGATAACCCTGGTCTTGCTGTCTTTGCCTCACAATCGCTCCCTCCCTCTCTATTCTCCCCAACTGATCAATACTTCATTTAAATCCTGACATTAGCACACTAATAATGGACAAAGGAGGCGAGAACAAATATAGGCAAATGTGCCGCGGAAAGTTCACAAGAATCAGTGTTTTCAGGCATTGGGTTGTAAGATTTCATGAAAATAGGATGTGGAAAAACCAAGGCACAACTATATGCAAGTGTGGGGAGGCTGCACTGCTGTTTTGATTTGAGCTCCTGAGACTCGCACTGATCAATACACATTTAAATCCAGGCGGTGGAAAGCGACCGCAATATCTCGTCTCATCAAGAAAAAAGGCAAACACGCCATCCCAATTATCATCTCAAATGACTGGTGTCGGGGAGACACAAGTTGGATGCTGATAGAGGCATATTTCATATTTATTCAGCAGAATTTTTACATTGGCACCTGGGATCATAATTGGCTAATATATATGCATGCTCACACTTTTATCTATTCACATAATTCACAATGAGCACAATCAATACTGCCCTCTCCATACGCCAAGCTCCACACTCATAAAGTGTGTCTGCATTAGATCATATAAGTCGTTCAGAAAAACCCAGACGAGACCAGCTAATTTCTTGCCGCTCAGCAAAATTGCAAGCGAGAGCAACTAGCTAATCTCCCTGCTTGTCATTAAACTCGTATATTTACCTGAGGAGCCTGGAAGTCACGGGCCCGTGCCAGAGAGCCGCATCTCTTTGGACTCTCATCCCACCGAGATAACAGAACAGATCCTTGTCAGGTTCTTTTTCCATTGCGAACATGGACAAATGGAGTCGAGGACGAGGCAGAGGGAGAAGAGAAGAAGCCAAACACTGAGTCGAAAGTGTTTCGAAATGGAGGCAGAGTCGACGCTGCGGAACACGCACTTACACATGGTCTGGTGGCAAGTTTGACCAATGAGCAATTACGAAGACAAGACTTAAGTTATTGATCCAGGTTTCAGGCTTTTTTTTCCCCCCCTCTGGGCTAAAAAGGCTGCCAGAGGTTGTGTGATGGCTGCTGCAGCTGTAGGATGCGGGACACAGAAAAACAGAAGGAGAGTAACCAGGAGGAAGGGCAGGTCTTTCTCACCCAGGCCTTGAGCTCTTGACTCGGGTCGTGGGCATTATCATGTGGCTGTCATTGATTACATAAAACGTAGGGAATGAACACACGTAAACAGATATTAGCAAAACATATACAATATTTTTCATTATCTTGGGTTTTGGTGAACAAACAAGTTGCGGCAACTTGTCTGAAGAAATTGAGTTGTGAAAAACCGTAACCAGAATTGAGTATTTATATAAAGACAGCAACATGATGCGATTAAACTTTAATTTTACAATGGCGCATACTTAATGATCCAATTCCCTGACAATGATATCTGTAAATCCAACTTTTAAAGCACTAATGGTCAACTAAAAACGATATTCGCGTAATCTCCTTGGCTCTGTATACAATATATGGGGCCAGAATTTTAAATACGTATCATATCGAGGATGGTAGAGGTGTGAGAACATACTGCTGAGCCAGCTGAGGTTCCTATTTCAGACTTCAGAGAGCTATGTTTTCATGAGGATGGAGATTTTCTTAAAACCTTGTCTACTGAACTCATTGCAGCTGCACGAAAGCCAGCTATATGAACCATTACACTACCAATGACCCTTACCTGTCTAAGAGTTCATAGTTATACTCTACTTCTGGAGGAAGGTAACCCTTTGACAAATGTTAGGTTAAGGGGCAAGAAAGATTATGGAGAATTTATATAAAAACAATAACTGATGGAGTACTTTTAAGGACATTCTCAACTGATCAAGCTTGATATTCAAACCCAATTGAGGCATACCTCAATAACAGAAAAACGCTCAGGTTCTAGTTGGGAGAATTTGAGCTGCTGTTTGGGCCGCACAGACTAGACAGATATGACATCTAACATCTCAAAAGCGAGGTTCTGAAGCCAGACCTCAGACCCTCGAGGACCACACATTAGGCCACCACCTAACAAACATTGTACGTGACCCTTTTGCTCTCTCCCACAGATAGTAAGGCCAGGGGAAGGAGGATCCCTGTTGCCTATTCTGGCTGAGCCGGCTGGGCCTTATCCTCTGGGCCTGGCCACCAGATGGTCACCATCAAGACCAACCCTACACCTGGCTTGAGAAAGTGGCCCCGGGGATGAGAATCCAGATGAGGAAAAACATTGTTCAATATTGTTCTTTGTCAAAGGGTGCTGTGCTGCATATGATGGTGCCTCACCGAGTACCCATTTGCCCAGTTTGACCCAGCAAGTATCGAAAACCCCCACCAAATTAGCTCGTAGGATCATTGAGACACCCTTCTACCCCAATAAGGTGGGGGGCAGGATGATTGTAATTAGTATTAACGCTAACTCTTAAGAAACATTACTGGGTCTTATTTTCAATAAATGGATATAAATCACAATACTGAAATAAAAATTGATGGAAAATTAATGAACAAGCATGAGCTAGAAACAGTGCATTTCCCTATGTTTTTCAAGGCTTGTCCCTTTTAATTAAACCTAATTTTTTGTGGTGTGTCTGTGTTATCTTTTCGAAATCACTTTCAATATTTCCCAAGATAAATGAGAGTCACTCTTGAGGTGATTGCTCATTCCTCCTCCATCGCGTTCTGAAAGAAGGACACCTTCAACATTTGGACCTGTCACGTCACTCTCGGCTAAATCCCTAGCAACCACCATGGCAACGGCTGAACTTGAGGAAGAACGTGAAATGCATGGCAAGCTCCCTCCTACCACCAGGCAGTGAAAAAAGGGTTTGGGAGAGGAAAGAAAAACAAAAACATAAAGTGAAAGGTAGCTATACCTTTAATACCCAGTATTAAGTGACACACAGAAGTAAAGCAAATTTATGTGAAGGGCACATTTCATACACAAGGTAACAATCTGCTTTACATGATAAAAGGCATTTAAATGTAATGAAATAAAACATTTCAAACGAGAAAAAAAATACATATAGAGAGAGATAGTACAATTAAAGCTGTGTACGGGGCAAAAAAATCGAATGAGAAATATAAGCCAGGGCTAAATGTCCTCATCTTTTCGGCCGTCGCCCGTGGGAGCCGGACGAAAATTGGGATATGATCCAGTGGATTCTCTGGGTCCCCCTGCATTCTTTTAGTTAGGAGCAAGAGCGTTGTGGTAAGGCGAGTGAGCAGTGAAACACGTTCTTGCCGCAGCCCAAAAAACGAGCATGAGAAACAGTCCAAAAAGCACTCCCAAGTTTCACCAAAAAAGTGCAAAAAGATACACAAACATTCACATCGGTGGATAAACGCAATATTTGTTCAATCGAGTCAGCGCAGCCACGCACGTCGTGGATGTATGGAAACGCGAGGTGTGGTCAAGGACACTAAAAAGCCTTTAAAACAAAACTGCTCTGCTTTCAAAAATTCTAAATAGTCTCAAAAAGTATAAACTTAGATAAAGATATTGGGAAAAAGTGTAAGTATGTGAGGTAAAGCAGTAAGGGTCTGTCAGACTCACAAAGTGACTCCCACAGAAGACACAAGCATTCAATACACAAACAATCTGGTCCACTGTATCGATAATTTCAAATTATTATGTGAGAACTGACATCTACCCGATAGCTCACGTTAACTGGGTCATGTAACACTATGCCCATCATGTGGATATTTTCCTTTTATCCTTTTAAATGACATTACCTCTAAAAATTAAGCGTCTGAAGTCATGACGGGGATAAAATACAAAACAATCGTACGTGAGCTATGTATTCAATATGATGTAGGCACTGTGGAGAACTCACATCTTTTAATGTAATGCTCATTGACTTGTATTACTGTATTCATGTAAAAATATGCTCTATATACATCCTTCCATTTCACCAAAACTGACTATTCAGGGTTGATAAAGGCTATGCAGAAGAGCCTTCCCTGCATTATGTTCTTTGAAACACCAACTATTCCTTTAAAATGAGAAAGGGTAAGCCTTTCTTGGTCCTTGAGTATTTATTGGCAGTCAGGGCAAAAACACACTCACTAAAGTACTCTTGAGTAGCCATTAAACAAGTGTGGAAGTGACCTCCAGTTTTAAGCGTTTGTATTTCTAAGAGCCAAAGCTGCAGAGGCCATCTTAAATGGATTTCCTCAAGTTTCATTCTGGAAAATAAAAATGGTTTGGAACGCAAAAGACAATGCAGTCTGACAAAAGACTTTTTTCCTGTCAGGGGGCACCTTAATTAAATTGTGTTAGTATCTTATTATATTGTAAAAAATGCAGCCAAAAAAAGAATAAAATGTACAAAGAGATTTTGAAAGAGATAATAGTTTTCTGTGGTACGGAACATATCGTCCACCCACATGATTCCATAATATGATGACCAATCAATGCACTGTATATTATGCAGTACTGTGAATAGTTGCTATCTGAAACTTACTGGAAAATGCAAAGTGTTCAATTTATTATATACTAATACACAATGTACGTTCCAGCAGCACTGTGACCCTTGTGAGGATAAGCAGCTCAGAAAATGGATGAATACAGAGTTGGACAAACCTTCAAAGGTAAATGTAAAACAAGAATGGAATATTCTCCACGAGTCTTTGAGGTGACAGCTTTGGATTGTGAATGCTGAGGAAAGCAAGTTTTGATGGTGTCTGTTCTTAAATGCAATTAATGAAGCTCACAAAGCCGGGTTGTGCTGACAAGATTTTTTTTAACAATGCGGCAAACGCTGCCAGTAAACAGAAACATATGCACACTGTCCCTCCTTACCATTTCATGAAAAACTATTCGCCCCCTTCTCAAACTCTCAGTCCAGGATTTCCTTAATTTTTGTGGCGTTTAGTGTGTGGTTGTTTACCAAACACCACTTTGACAGTTTTGCAACCCCATCTCTGTAGGTAGACTCATTTCCTTCTGAGATGAACCTGACCACAGTGTTATATTGAGCAAGCTTGATTATGCAGTTGCTGGGATGCGTTAGTGTACAGTCACGTGTCTACGGAGAGTGTAGAAGAAGACTTAGTCACAACCTTAAGGGGACCCGGTGCTGAGGGTGATGGAAGAAGAGCGGCATGGGCCAAATCTGACAAATTACGGAGAGAATATTCAGTTACACAGACGTGCGATAAAAGTGATTGCCCCCTGAACCAAATCACTGGAACAACTGAAATCAAGTACATTCTTTAACAGTTAATGAGTCTTTCACATCTCTACCAAGATATTTTTTGATTCTTCCTTGCAAAATTCCTTAAATTCAGGGCTTCCGAGCATGTGCAGCCTTTCTGACATCATTCCACATGAATTCAACTGCACTTTACACCGATCTGAATGGCTTGATTGGTATCGGCCGATATTTAGCATTTTATGCTGATTGGTTTATCAACTTTAGTGTCATAATTATTCAATCCGCAAAAGACATTTAATCCACGTTGCCATCATGTACAGTATATCTGAATCCAAACTTAATATTAAGCCTTGGCCTGTCTGTTTATGTAGTACTGTAAATATGTGACGACCAATAAAGCTATTTAAAAAAAATCATGTTAGCAGTGTGGGTAAGACAACACTTCTGAGACAGACAACACGTAATGCATGGATCAGACTAGAAGGCAAATTGCCTCTTTCACGATTCCACAATGTCAGACTACTGCAATAAAATCTTGTAATCCAATACTACCGTATCCTGTTTTTTATGATTATTGGGATATAGCTTTTCCCATTCATGAATGCAACCAGATACGCTTATTACCACAGTGAGGACAACAAGATTGGATTCCGCTGACTGTATTGTAAGAAAATGGTAACGAACGTGGTGGTGGTCACCGGTGCTCTGGAGGACATTTCTTTAAGGCGTGCTCGAGGTCTGCTCCCATACGTTTAACATTACATGGGTTTCAAGCAGGTAACAAAATGTTATATAGCCTAACAAATTACTGCTACCACTAACAGGTGCACTGAAAAGAACAAAATTCATAGTTCCATCAGTCACAGCAAGTTATTCAGGCCCTGAAGAGGAAAACCAGCCCCACACCATCACAATGCCATAACCTTCTTTGACTGTTGGAATGTTCCTTTTCTGAAATGCTGTGTTACATTTACAGCAGATTTTGTATAAAAGGACACACACATTTGAGAAAGCTCAACTCCCATTTTGTCAACCAATACAGTCAGTCATTTTTATTGTAAACTTGGAAATTTGCTTTGCAGTGTTGGGTGACAATAATAACCATAATACCAAGAGATAAATACAAACACTTCAAATAATTTTAATAGTAACCATCAATAAAACGGGTCAAATTCATCCATCCAGCTATCGATTTCCCAAGGCACTTATCCTTACAAGTGTCCGGTGAGTGCTGGAGCCGAACCCAGCCAACTTTAGGAAAAATACAGACTACACACTGAAGTGGTCACCAGTCAGTCGCAGGCCACATATGAACACAGTCAAAGAGTGGGAACTGAACCCACGCTGCGTGCACAAAGTCAGGTGAGTGTACCACTACACCATCCGTGACTGTAGCAGGTAAGATAAACAGGATAAAATGAGTGACAGATATCTATTGCTTTATTTCTCAACTGATCTTGAGTTTCTTTTGATGGGGGCATTTCGTTGCAGCTTCCTGAGATCTTTCGGCCAACTTCATTTTGTCAGGTTCTATCTAAGGGATTTATTATTGACTGAACAGGTCTGGGGGTAATCAGCCTCGTGTGTGGTTAGTGGTAATGAACTCATCTTTCCGAAAAATTTTTCATTACCAACAGTTAATTTCTGATTAAGCATGGAGGGAAATTGCTCATTTCCACACAGCGACAGGCAGCTTTGAGTATTTCTTTTCTTAATGAATAAAATCAAAAGTGTAAACATGAATTGAATATATTGACAATTTAGTTTACTTGGGTTATATTTGCCTGATACTTATGTTTGTATATTTTTTTCATTAAAGCCATAACAGAGGGAAAAAAGTGAAAAAGGGAAAAATACTTGTCCCCTATTTTCATTTTCCCTACCTGCAACCAGATGTAATGCAAAAGCAGCATCACAACTAGATGCAGTGAACTTTGCAAAGGAATAGCAAATTTTACCTTGTTCCAGCATTTGACTGTGAAGTCAAACCAGAGCAGTCTGGCATTTCCTGGGGCAATGCAAAATCTAATTAGTTAAAGCAATGTTAATTTCAAGCAGCATTCCATTGAAAAGAAAAAGATAATCGGCAACAAAGTCTCCATGTCCTCTCGACTAATCTAATAATGGTGAGTTTGTTTGCTTTAATCATATTAAACCATTAAGAAGCAGAGACAAGGCTAAACCAAGCAGACAGAGGATTCCATAATCTGTCTGTCATGGGCACCATCTGATTTCCTGACATTCGTCACAGTGTAATCCATGAACAGGCGCATGGCATTTAACGCCACAGCTGACTCCTCAAGAGGTGTAGTTGTCCATATAAGTTCACATATCTTGGGAGTATTTGGAAGATGAAAAATACATACTGGTTAGAGCGTTTGCCTCACAGTTCTGAGGAGCGGGGTTCGAATTCTGGCGTTTGGAGTGTGCATGTTCTCGAATTGCCCTTAGGTATAATTGTGTGTATGGTTGTTTGTCTCTGTGTGCCATGGAATTGGCTTGCGACTAGTTCAGGGTACCTCCACCCCTTTCTGGATAGAACTTAAATGACAGGGCATTGTATTTCAACTAGAGGACAATGACATGATCGCCCTTCATATAGTTTACAAAAACCTGGCCTTTAAACTGGGTTGTGTAGACTTCTAAACAGCCACTGTTATGGTTCCACTGTACAGTGTGGCTGACATTACTGTGCTGTCTAAACCCCTAAAAGTATGCAAATGCCAGTGTTAACACGTTTATTAATCTGAATTCTAAGATCTTGAAATATGGCTTTAGTTAAGTGGTTCATATTGAACAGTGTAGACTAGGTCTGTTTAATGTAAAAGGTTTCTGTTTTTATTTTGCTGCAGAAGAGAAACGTAATAATGGGCTATTTCTGAGAAGGTGCACCAGAAAGGGTAACATTTTCTGTATGAGGAATAGGTCAGGAAAATGCATCTGATGAATTTACAAAAAGAAAAGAAATGAGGGTGGTGGGGGGGGGGGGGATTCATCAGATCCTGCTCCCTGAGAAAAATAAATGAATAAAATAACTCATTCCCCATCAGTGAGTACGATCACTTGAATGGAATCATTCAACTGCGTTCCGCTTGGCTTTGCTCTTCGTTTCCAAATCCAATCTCTTCTGTCATCTTAGAGCACATTTATAAGGGCCCAGCCTCTTGATTATCTCCCTCCCTCGCCTCAACTCCCCCGCTTCTGCATGCTCCAATGTATTAAATTAAATGAGGTGTCTGTCCAGGTCACCCTCACCCCAGCTTCCCATAGCCCTACCCTCACTGCTTGTAATCAAGGAAGAGGACCCCTCCCTGGGAGTGTTGTGCCAGCCAGGCTGCATAAATTAGCATTAATGAGACCTGCTGTAAAGGAAGCAGAAAGGAAAAAGAGAGAATATTGGAGGTAGAAATGCATTTACAGCTTCAAGCTGAACAGACACTGGTATTTCTTTTTTTAACAACATATATTTACATACACACCTTGTGGCATTTCACTGTTGTATATTATTAAAAGCATCAAGATTTTTAACTCGCTGGCAACATAGATATGACATCTGATAAGAAGACAATCACTAACACAAACAACCTGAAGTGAGATCAATGCAGCATGCCCCAAACAACAAAAAAAGTGAGTAATATTTGAACAAGTTTGATTTTTATGCATTAGCCTGTGTGAGGTTTAGGGCCATTTTGGCAACATTATTAGCCTGTTTTGCACCTAGGCTAGCTTGTGTTTTAAATTCTGAGCAAGAGAATGTGACATTGAAAACAAAACTTGAATTACTGATAACAAAAACATAATGAAGGGACCAAGGAACACAATCACGTAGTGTACACACATCTGTAGTCAGCCATTATTCTGCAGTGGTCCTCTCTTGACAGCAGCTTCAGGAGAGGCTGTTATTAAGCAGAAGCCAAGAGCCTGTGCTTGAGCTACGAAGCACAATAAAAATTCCTTTTTTCTTTAATTAACTTTTACGAGCTCTCAGGAGAACGTGCTGTCACCTGACTTGTGCTGTACTACTGATTATTTCTTGCCTTCCACAACAGAGGCTATCATCTTTTCTGCTCTTCCTCAGACACTGCAGTAAATAATAAATGGGTGTTCGCATAGAGAAAACTTCTGACAAAATAGTTGCAGAGAGGGCTGCACGATGGACAACTGGTTAGCACATCTGCATCACAGTTCTGAGGACTCCTGTTTGAATTCCGGCTTCACCTATGTTGAGTTTGCTATGTTCTCCCCGTGCCCGCGTGTTTTTTCTCTTGGTATTCCAGTTTCCTCCCACATTCCAAAAACGTGCGTGGTAAGTTGACTGACGACTAAATTTCCCGTACATGTGAGTGTTAATGGTTGTTTGCATTTATATGCCCTGCGATTAGCGATTGGGTACACCCCGCTTGCTGCTCGATGATAGCTGTGATAGGCTCCAGCACGCCTGCCACCCTAGTGATGATAAGCGGTACAGAAAATGGATAGATGGATGGTTGTAGAGTTTATATGAGTAAAAAAAAAAAAAAACATTAAGTCATGTCAGGAAAGTGCTTTATTTTACTCTATAACAAATATTCTACAAATGTCCTCCACATCGCATTTTTCTGACACACAATAGCAATCGGCTACATCTACGATTGTCACACCTCTATAAACATTTGAATTACTATTTCTCAGTCAGAACCATATGAACTCACTTCTTTCTTACAAATAAAGGGAGATTTTTTTTTCATCATGAAGTAAAATGCAGAGGTCCTGCTGATAGAAAAGGCTACTCTGCCTAGTTTATCTCCTCTATCTTGTAAGGCATGATAAAAGAAGCATTAAAAAGGAGCGGATATTGCATTTGTGACAAACCTGGGGTGAAAAGAAAGAAAAATACATTTTCCATCCAATAAATAAAGGACACCATTCACATCAATATCTGACAAGGACAGTTCTTTTAACTGCTGAATACGCAAAAGACCTGCTTGTTAATATTCTGACTTAACTGGTATATATACTTTTGAATTGGCATTGGACCAGATGAGAACAGACACTACATACAATGTGCAGTGTATAACGAAAGACGCTTTTTTTAAGTGTGGCACATGTCTTCAAAATGTGAATGCTAAAAATGTCCATGAAATTCACCGAAGATGAAAGGCCTTAAAATTCTGGTACAATTTTATCATTTAAAAGTGGCTTCAGATATTGATTAAGAATAACTGATTAAGGTAATATAAGTGATTTTGACTTATTGTGTGACCTGAGAGAGACACTCAGATCACACAACCAGCTACAGTTTTAGGGTTAGGGTTCATGTATGTACATAAGACGTAACATTATTTGTACAGTTCGTACATTCATAAGTTTTTGTGGATTTATTCTCTATTTTAAATATCAATCACTCGTGAAAGTTTCTTTCCTGCTATCCCAACATTGGCCTTTTATTAAGAGATTTAAATGCTTGGGCTCAAAGCCATTCATCCATCCATTGTCCACTTATTTAAGGGTCAGGTAGAAGGAGAAGTTGCCTAAGTGGGAAAGCACAGATTTCTCATTCCCCAGACACTATGTCCAGCTCTTTCCATAGGATCGCAAGGCATTCCCAGGCCACCTGAAAAACTGGAGGAAACTCCACCCTGTGGCGTCCTTGCCAATTCCAGTGGTAGACTTGGAAGAAAACTGCAGTGCAGTTCCAAAACTGTGCAAATGGGTTGCACTCAAGAATAAAGGGAAACTGTAGGCGAGATAACTAGAGTGATGTTACCACGGTCACCGCTTGCCGGGTATATAGAAGCCTTTAGTTAGAGCAACGGAGTCCCTTACAGGTGCGCTCTCCAGTATTCTGTCCAAGCATCTCCAGTATTCTGTCCAAGCACTCCAAAAGGGTATTGTATTCCTAGCTGCCGTTTGATGCATTGGCACAAATAACAGTGAGGAGTGTTCACTCATACCCAAGTGGAAGGAGGCTATGCTCTCATACACTTGGGTCACCCCACAAAATACAGGCAACGAGAAACAGGGCAATAAGTATGGCTACACTTGCTTCATGCCTCATGAGGATGGGGTTCCAGAGACCAAGGTGTGTGTCACCAAGGTGATCACGACTATTTCTGGTCTGAACTGCCTGACCTTGCACACTAACTCAGACTCCTTCGTTTCCAGAGAGGAGATGCTCCACGTAAGTAAGTTTCTTTTGGCTTGTCCAATTAGGGGTCGCCACAGCATGACATCTCAGATGAATGCTCATATTCGTTTGGCAGAGTTTTTATGCCAGATGCCCGTCCTGACACAACCTCTCTTGGGGAGTAGAGGTCCCAGTGACATACGAACTCACGATCCCTGGTTTACCAAACCAATGCTCCAACCACTGAGCTATGGGGCCTCTCAGAGGAGATGCTCCAGGTCCCGCCACGCAACTCACCTTGCATCCGATTCTGGCCCCTCTCACAGGTGTAAAGCCCATCGAGAAAGGAACCCACGTTGCATCTTGGCTGTGCCTGGCTGGGCCCCATGGGAGCTGGCCTGGCACCAGCCACTCGCCATTGAGCTTCACCTCCAGGTCTGGCTCCTGAGGGGATCTCTGCCTATTGCTTCTGGCAAGGGAAGCATGGTTCAAATGTTTTCTTTGTGCGCAATTCTTAGCCATGATTTGTCTGGTTCATCAACTCAGACCTTTTTTCCTTGGGTGACCCTACCAATGGCATAAAGGTCCGACAGTTTAGCTCATAGGATCATAGGGACGCATGTATACATCCATCATGGCAAGGTTAAGATTCAAGGTAGAATGCTGTAAATTTTTTCTTCTAAAGTCCCAACGTTCCTGAAATTACAGATAAACTGCAAAAGATTAGAAACTGTACCTTTACGATTCCACCTCCCACACACCAAGGTGAATTTATTTGACCATAGTCAATCATTACTCTATAGAATTGTATTAAAAATGCCCATGAAATGTTGAAGAAAAAAAATTTGCATAGGAGATAAAGAGAGGAGTGAGACCGTGATTGATCCTCAAGGACAAACAATTAGAAGTATTGATCAAATCCTCCATTACAAACCATGCTGATGGAACCATTTACGGGAGTGTAAATATTTCACTGCCCCATTTTCTTTAATGAAAGGGAAACAGTTACTCTTATCACCATTATGTTCAAAGCTCATTCTCTGACCATACAAAACAAGGCAAACAGCCCATTCAATCTTATCACCTAACAGATGTTATCCTGATTGTTGAATCAATTAATGGAAGACAAAAAATACAATCTCATAAAATGTCGTAAAAACATTTGCTGGCCACATAACACAGAAGCGCTACATTCTGGTCACAAACCAAAGCGATTTGATCTTGATGTCAAACTACAATGAATTAAAAATAAAAAAAATACAAGAGACAATAATTAACATGCTCAGTGTGTCATGCAATTTATATCTACTGTAATGTGAGAATCACCCCCCAAAAAAAAAAAACACCCAAAATTTTGCCAAGGCCCGAAAATTTCAATTGGAAATTTTTTAGAGATTGACTAAAACACTATTTGACCTAATCAGTTATTTCACAGGTGTCAGTCTTTGAAAACTTAAAAATAATAAATAGAAGTGTCCATTATTACCTAATGATTATGAAACTTGTTCAAACTTTATATGATTTCACAAATTACACCATTTTTACTCACTAAACAGTGATCATCTTTGAATGTTGATGTTTTTAATTTTGTTTGCATACAAAGACTACAACACAATGATTATAGCATTTCCGATATTTGTAACTTTCATGACCCAGACAGACACAGCATAGTACAACTACGATAAAATGACACTCTTAGTATCAGGAATAGTAAAAAGAATATGGGGATGTCGCTGGATTTCAGTGCTGTTTTGTAGAAAATGCGCATGGAAGGTTGTCAGGCAACAAAAATGGTGCAGCACAATTGGTGACGATAAAAGAACTGGACGAATAGAATGAAAACAAAAGAAAAAAAGGGAAAGGTTGAGAGGCTGAGAAAAGAAATTAGTTTATGTATATTGCTGGCCATTCATACACACACATTCCATCTGCAATCCCATCATCTGTCAAATTGGGAAAACGATCTGGATGTGAGATCTGGAAGAAGACCTGAACTTGGCGCACCCCTGAGAGCTAATCAAAACACAATCACGTTCACTGCCAGAAGAGATGCACACAGGCCAGCGCCTGCACACTCGTTCTCTCCGCTTGCATTCACAGCCCAGCAAACTGCTTGTCTCTCCTTCTGGTTTGCACAAAGTGTTTCACAAATCTGTACATAACCATGCGTCGACTCCCAGAAAAATATCAACTTGCAGTCACACATGGGCACACATGTTTTCTGTTCCATTTTCATTTCAAACTATCCAATCTTAGAAAGTGGGAGAAGGCATATAAAATCAGCGTATTAAATCCCAGCTCTTTCCTGTCTCTCTGAACCTTGACTGGCGTTTACACTGGAACTTTTGTATTCATATACTTCAAAATACATCCAATATCTATGAGCAAAAACATACCGATAAAGTTGCACAAAACCTACTCCTTGAACACCCCCAATGTCAAGACAGGACATCATGTGAGACAGTTTTACAATTAGCAGGGTTTTATTTTTTTTTTCAAGAGATGAATATGAAAATGTTGCTATAAAATAATTTTGTAATGATGGGCATGAGTGTGGAAATGAAATTTTATTGAGTATTTATATACACAGTGGTGCCTTGAGATACGAGTTTAATTTTTTCCTTGACTACAGTCGCAGTGCAAAATAAGTCCTTTAGATCATCTTTGCCTGTTGAAATGAATGAAAATGCCATAATCCATTCCAACCTCCCTTTCCCCCCAAAAAACTTGTAATGTCTTTTTAATGAGAAAAATAGTACTATGCAATAATATACAGTCATGACATAAACAAAATTGGCAAGTGAGCCTAACTTTCCTTTTTATCAACACAGACCCCTGGAAGAGTACAAGTTGTACAACCCAAGTTGAGGGCAGAGAAAACTTAATCCATGCACACAGGATTCTGAATATTAATATAAATGTCTGCCAAGACTACAAATGTTTGATGCTACATCGGATAAAACACACTAACTTTAAAGCCTTTTCAATCCGTTATCTTCCATTGAATTTGGCATCTTATCCTGTGATGAGATTCAGACTCGTTTATTTATTTATTTGTTTTTTTTTAGAGGATCAAATACTCTTGGGGTCAGCAGTAGGAAGAACAAGCTGTTAAGAAATGAAAAGATAAACCCCTGACATGGTAGTGATGCACAAAAATCTGACTGTATCATAAAGACCTACCATGAATAAAACAATACACAATATGCTTTTACATTTTTCGGAAAGCAAACCATTGCCACTTCATATCAACATAACTGACGTAACAGTAGCTATAATTATAAGTGGACCTATCAGACAATGAAGAAAAAAAAAACTTGAAACATGTGAGACATTGTTGTAATAATATATGTAAGACCGTCGATGTTTCGCTGCCAAATATTTGCAAATACAATCAGAGCTATGATGTGAAAAGCTTAGTCCTGTCTGCCAGGCACAAATGAGCCAATTGAAAATCTATATCTCCAATTTCAGTGATCCCTCTATCATTTCAGTTAAGACCAGGAAACACTGAACATAATGTAGAGAATAAGCACTATACTTCACTTTCGCCACTATACATTATAATGTAGGTTGTTATTTTCAGGTGATTGTATGGTTTGAGTTCAGATTTGTAAGAAAATCCACTAGTATGCTTCATAGTATGAATTTAAGATACAAAATTTAATTTCAGTGTTTTGCTCCAAAGTACCACACTTCACCCCATTACTGCCAGCCCGACGTCATCGAAGCATACTAAGAAGTCACTGCTCAAAAGACACAAACATATTACAAAATATCTGCTGAAAATTCAAACGATTGTAAAATACTAGAGCCTTAAATATAATGTAAATATGCTGGGTTACTGTAAATTAGGAAAATAATTGCCTAGAGCGGCCAGCGGATTGAATGAGACTTTCAATTATCTTAATCTGGAAATTAAGTGAATGCAGTGGGATAAGATTTACAACAATCATACACTATATAATTGATGTCTGTAAAAGATATTCACAAGGTATCTTTTACATAAAAAACACAGGTAACACAAGCGTAGTAACAATGGAATATCAGATTGTAAAATAAATTTAATATTGCAGTCCAAAGTTAAAAAAAAACAAAAAACTGGTTGTGGTGTGTGACTTGCCAACAGTCGGGCGGGTCAAACAATTTGAGCCCCTTAACCCAAACACCCTAACCATTAGGTTTTAGTCACATAAATTGAGATTTATATATTTGGGGTTTTTTGGTTTTTTTTGGTTTTGTTTTTGCTTTCATGCGATGCAAGAGAGATCTCAGTCACAGCAGTCAAAAGACGTGAAGTCAGCTATAATTAGATTGAAATCAGGCCAGAATTTCTGAAACTAAAATGATCTAAAAGCCATAGTAAACTGTCTTTATAGGGGAGGAGGCAGTGCGTGTACGAATGCAATTTTCATGCAATCTTCAGTGAAGAATTATAATGTAGTAGTTTACATGACAAATTGTTATCCACTAGTGTCACATGTCATCATAACATCCGAACCCACACACTGCACAACTTTTTTTTTTTTTTTTTTTTTAATTTTAGTCTTTCGTCCCTTTTGGACCACCGTATGTTTGCATAAGTAAGTCAGACAAAAACAGTTTGCATTTACTATAATGCATCTGCCATATAATATTTATGTATTCATTGGTAGAGCCCAATAATTCTAGGCCATCCATTAGGCCAATTCCTCAATTATAATTTTGACCCCTACAAAATTTCCGAGCCCACCACGCCCTACACCTCTGGGTTTGTAAATGATAAAATGAGGGAAGTGGCTGAGGACATCCGCTATACAGTATGAGAATCTAATTTTAAGTGAAGTTTTGAGTGAAGTATCACAGAGTGAGGCAATATTTGACTTATTAAGTTACAAGCCTTTACACCTTATTACAAAGTAGTACAGATGCACACCCAACACAAGCACTTTTGTACTGTATGCTAGTTGTACACCACATAGCCTTCATTGTCACAGGCACTTGATTTAACCTTGGTTATGTGTGACCTTGTAAGCGCCAACACTCCGAGGATAAAAAAAATAAATAACAGAACCAATGGCCTTAGTTTTTCCCCTCGTCTATCAAAAGCGAGCACCCAACATACAGTACATGCAGACACCCAGTCCATGCACCGACCTACACAAACATGCTCACTCCCACAATTTATCCCACTTGTATTTCCTAGTCCTTCTACCAGTGTTTACAGAGTTGAAAAACTGTTCAATTATTCATGCTGTTAATAACTAGCTGAGTCTCTGTGGTACAGAGTAGCCCTGTTCAAACATTTCTGGGTGTGTGTTAAGTCTGTGTCCGTGTGTGTGCAGAGCAGAATGAAATTGTGTTTGAAAAGCGAGGTGAATGTGTATGTAGAATGTGTATGTGATCGTAGCGTGAGTTATCACAGACTGGCCTGAATTGACTGATATGCGAGTGGAGGGTGGTTATAGGATGTGCTCCTGTGTCAACATAAAGGGAAAGAGGTTTTCGCAAACTGAAGGTCACTCTATAAGCAGCGGTTCTTAACCTTTCAACCCCACAAGTTTCATACCCTCATTCACGAGACACTTTGCAGTCAGAAAAAAGATGTGGTGTATTTCAAATTCAATTCAGTCATATATTTAAAGAACTACAAAATTAACCATGCATCAGTTGCAGACAAGTCACAACTCAAAGAGATTTACACACACACACACACGCACCCAAAGTATATATTTCTATTCAATGAGGACAAGTTTCATACCCTCATTCACGAAACACTTTGCAGTCAGAAAAAAGATGTGGTGTATTTCAAATTCAATTCAGTCATATATTTAAAGAACTACAAAATTAACCATGCATCAGTTGCAGACAAGTCACAACTCAAAGAGATTTACACACACACACACACACGCACCCAAAGTATATATTTCTATTCAATGAGGATAAGTGTCTTGGAAAATGGATGGATGAAAATTGAATTGAACCCATAAGAATAAATAAACATTCATTCATCCATTTTCTGAGCCGCTTATCCTTACAAGGGTCGCGGGAGTGGGAACCTATCCCAGTTAACGTTTCCATTTTTTGCTATCTGCCACAGTTATGAACAATACGTAGATATGGCGGCCCGAGGAGCTGTTTGACTTCAGCGATGCTAACCATTCCATGTTTGTGGATGTTGTGAAACACAAAATAACAAGGAAGCCTGTATATTGTGAAGCATACGGTTGCAGACAGCGCTCTACAATCACAAGAAGGGAACTGTGAATAACCCATTATAGGTAACTGGAAAGGAAAGGAAGGAATACTTATCTACCTACCTGTCTCAAATGTATATATTAACAGCACATGAGAAAAATAAACCTCGTGAAAATCGGTTGAGAACGAGCAACCTCATTTATTTCCGATGACCATGTTTTCTTGAATGGGAAAACATTGCCCCCACCAACATGGCTGCCTCATTGGCACGTTACTTAGCAGGGAGCAAACGCATCTTTCTTCATGTCTTGTGTATTGCTGTTAGCACTTTGAAACCACTCTGCCAACCCGATTAGATGTAGCGTCTATTCCAACTGCAACACCACGCTTGGGTTGAACATTTCAACTGTAAGCCCAACGCTGCAAGGACAATGCTCACCATGAGCATTGCAACTTGACAACACCACAATCATAATTTTAAAAACACAATTTTTCTTATCTTTGTCTGATTTACATTTGTTTTTTACTCTTAAAGTATGGAAACTGAAAAATTATGGGGATTTGAGAATGAGACAAACGCTTTTTCACAGGATTGTACAATAGATCTAGAAAAAAACTAAATGGTTATAATACATTTCATTAATGTACAGACAAAATAAAGGATTTGGCCTCAATGTTACAAAACTGTCACTGTCAACTTACTTGATCTGATGTAAAATGGGAGTGAAATAGGGATGATTGAGGTGGGTGGAACAGAATTACAGAAAACAGTGCAATACAGTATCAGAGCAAAGTATTAATAGTTAAATATCCATGATAGCTCTTATCCTGCCATAATGAGCATTTGTGTTTCTTTCTTGGTGACTTGGAATTGCTCCTGTCTGTCAGAAATTTAAACATTTTCCAGCCTGTCGTTTTTCTTCCTCAAGATGCAAAGTACAAGTAAAAGGCGCAGACATTGAATGACCTTGGCAAATGTCTGCCGATTTGTGAAGATTAGCAATATTAATAACAATGGAAAAAATGAATAAACTAAGGGTGGACTGGCATGAAGGATAAGCCACAAGCTGCTCGGAGGTAGCGGCGCGGGGCAGTGGCGGTCTGCAATATTGAGGATGATTGGGTTCGGGAGGTGCGGGTGCAAGGCAAGAAAGGAGAAAGGGTGGAGGGGGTCGGAGAGAGAGGGTGCAAAGTGCATGATTTCCTCAGCAGCGGAGCGGTGCTGCAGTCCACGCTGTCACACGTCAAAGAGGGAGCAAATCAAAGGCAGCGCTTTTGATGAATATAAAACAGAGCCCTGCTGAGAACCATTCTCCCTCCCTGCTTTTCTAATCATAGGGCTGCAGAGGCGACAGGCTGCATCAATTCCCCCCCCGCAATCCCGGCCCAGACCGTGCGGCACAAAATGAACGAAACCCTGAAACAAGGAGAGAAGGAAAGACTGCGCGAGCAATCACAACAATGCCTGCTTTATAATAACGGTAAACATTTGTCCTCTTGAGATGCGTGCATAGGACGACAGGTGGGGTGGGGCAACATGCTACAGTCGGGTTGATGTTTTCTCTGCAAACATCAAAGAGCTTGTTCATTTTCCACCAGGGTTTTTAAAATAACATCTGACATATAATCAAAAATCTATTGTTCACAGAAAATGAGATGCTGACGAGGGTTCTGACTGATGTAAAGCTGTTGAATTATCAAATTATTAGCTTGTCTTGCAGTAGGCATGGCTAAGACACATACAGGTTTAACAAGTATTTTTTGATATTCATTACATCGGCTACATTGTTTAAAAACAATATTCAGTAGTGATTAAATAAAACCACTCATGACATTCAATTCAATTCTGGCAAATTGGTGAAATTGGTCACCAAGAATAGAATAATTCTAATCTCACCTTGAGCTGCTGTCTCTTTCATTCATTCTAAACCTACTTTGTGCCCAATTTCTGAATTTTCATTTGGTTTTTTTGATATGAATATATATACACCCTCATGACTCACTAAATATTGTATCCCTAATCAGTATTAAGTACAGTTCTACTACCAACAACAGTAACATCCAGTGTAATACTTGTACAATTGATAGGCCAGGGGTGGGTTACACTGGTGTTGGCAACTTCAAGATCACCTCAGCCTTATGAATCCAATAGTGGGCAACTTGCGACACTGTGGTGGGTTTGTGGTTGTGGTTTACACCCGCTTCATTTACCGTCAATCGAAGCAGCTCATCTCATTCCCTTTAAATGTGACAGAATGACAGAATGACTTAATAGCTATGCAGAAGACGACGATAAAAAAAAAAAAAAAATCGCAGCGATCCGTGGGTGAGTGGAGCTTTGTCTTGGCCGGTGTGAAAACAAAAATTGAGAGCAGGTACCCTTAATAAATGCAGAATGAGCTGCTGATAACTGGCGAGGACTTAAATATGTCTGCAGACTTGTTCCAATTCTTCTAGATCGCATTAGATTGGCTGCACCGGCAATTAGACAAGGTCTGAGCAGACCAACTAAATTGCTAGAAAATTGTCACTCCGCCGGACGCATTTCAAGGACAGACCCTCACTAAGTCAGAACGCTCAATTTGCCGCAGACCGGTCTGCAAAATTAGGAAACATGCATGGCGAGCGTTGATTGTACGAAAATCTGAATCAACCATCATTTGCACCCCACTGGTGATTCGCTGTCAATGAAAATAGAACCTAAAGAGTTGCATATTATTACTGATCTGTTTTCTACCTTGTTAAATCATAGTTGATAATTATTTTGACAAATCATTAACATGATCATTGAATAAGATATAAGTAAAGGCAGTAGGAACAAATTAGGGTGGAACAGTGGACAACTTGGTAGCACATCTGCCTCACAGGTCTGAGGACCTGGGTTCAAATCTGGCTTTGCCAGTGTGGAGTTTGCACGTTCTCTCCATGCCTGCATGGGTTTTCTCTGGGTACTGCAATTTCCTCCCACGTCCCAAAAACATGCATGATGGGTTAATTGAAGATTAAATTGCCAGTAAGTGTGGATATGAGTCTGACTGGTTGGTTGTTTATGTCCCCTGTGATTGTCTGGCAACCAGTTTAGATTCTAACCATCTCTCGCCCAAAAATAGCTGCAATGCAAATCACATCTTCACTCGTTATGAGGCTGATTTATTGATTTTTTTTATTTTAATACTATCATCAATAAACTTATTTTACAATTAAAATATTACTTTAAGAATTAGTAGTTTCAAAATACACAGGAATTTAAGGTTGGCGAGGATCGTGAAACGGGTTTTGCATGACTGTTGAGGATTCACCGTACTGTTAAATTAATACCTGTCAAAGTGTCATTCATTATGATTAACCTGATTTTCATTGCTGCAATTCTTTTTTTTCCAAAGTTATCCAAAACTTACTCAACGTAATTGCACAATGGCAGAGGTGAGTTTTAACACCAATGAAGTTTGGGGATAACTGTTGACGATAAAAATGGATACATTTAGAAGGAAACCAACCACAATAACACTACCATATATTGTCTAAAGTCTCACAGCCTGTGATATTCAAGTACATATATTAAATTAGAAGTCGGCTTCAGACACAGTGGCCAGCCTCTCCTGCTCAGGGCAGTGTTCTACTAGTCCCAAGCCACCATTTGACACCAAAGTCCACTCCCACCAAAGCCTTGGGCCCGGAAAGTGACACATGCATTGGTGTCACTGCTGTTTCACCTCATGCCTGTTGAAGTATGAGGCAATTTCCTGTGAGTGGTGCATGGCAAGAAACTGAGCAAGAGAGAGGGATGGTAGGTATAGCCCACCTCTACTATTCTCTTTGATACTGTCAAGAAAGAGTAATAGCTTTCTGCGCAACAGCCACCACCAAACTAATGTAGTGTGACTTTGCTTCTCCGTTCCAAAGCATTACCGCCGTAGTGAGTAAGAAGGGGGGGACAAGAAGATGAACAAAGTGTAACGAGTTGGAGACAGGAAAGATACATAGTAGGTTAAAGTGAATCTTCACAATTAAGAGTCACTTTCATTCAATTCTAAATAATGAAAGAGTGGTTCGCATATAGCCAGGTAACCAACTATTACTCACCAACTCAACTTAACTGTTTTTTAAAAATCTCTTTAAATACAACCACATCTGAAAACAAGGTGCTGTACACAGATCATCAAACTTGGGAAACAAAAACATTTTAAGATAAACAATGAAAACACTAAGACAGGTGCTGAGTCTTAAATCGGTTAAAGTGATTTCAGACACAGCGCAACAACTACACCCAGCACCAGACTACCATGTAACTTCTTCACATGGGTGAAAAGTAGTCTTTCATACCATTAGGTTGCAGTAGTTAGTCTCTCCTTAAAAGGTAACCAGAACCCTGATGAGCTTGGAATATCAAAAGTGCAAACAAAGCGTATTTGCCACATGTTCACTCTCGCTAGCAGAGGCTTAGGATCTCTACGCAGACATTGTAGATGGCACTGGCAATATCAGCCCTGACCCTTGCTTGTGGGAGAAGGACTAAAACAGGAGGATACTATGCAAGACTTGCTTTTTATTAAATAGTATTTTAAATATGGGTAATGAGAAGGTGATTATACTTGAGCAATATTGGAATTTGTATATATACAATTAACGCCATAATCATATTCCAGAAATACATTCAGATATGAAGAGATAGTGGGTCTCTTAAGAGCCAGCCAATGATTCTGACCTTGACTTCTCCATCCAGTCAGTGTCATCATTAGAAATCCAATTAACAGGCTCCACATAGCCAGAGTGCTGAGCCAGCTCACCAACGGTGTCATGTCTGCATTAAAAGGTAGACAATAGCCCAGTGTGAACATGATTTAGTTATTAGGTCATTCGACTTAAGCTACTGGACTGTGGCTCACAGTGAGTGTTAATATCACAACTACTCTGCACAGCATTCAAGAAATCGAGTTGCTCGGATTTATTTGCATCTAAAGACAATCCTCGTGTACCCTCAAAATTGTTCTTCTGACATTTAATGTGTCTCATATGCCCTCTTATCCATGGGTGGTTGGTGCAAGCACTCTGGCCTGACTAAAGGCTTGCTTATGCTTCTCTTCATTCAGTTTGACAAAGGCCTGTCACCGTATCATTGCAATGCCAGAGGTTTTGTGTTTCGAAATGGGTCATTATTACAAGTCATTATTTATGTACTGATGGTGACTGCAGCAGGCCAAGCTCGCCCCTTGAAATTGGTTTTTGAGTTCTTCCTTAAGCGCCACACTAAGGGGCCTTTTTGATCTTTCACCACTGTGACAAAGCAGTACTACCTACATCCTAAATGAGCCTCTGACAACTCAAAGCAGCAGGTAGCTACATCAAGCAGAGTGTTGCAAAAGATATGCATATCCACACCCAAAAAAAAAATAATAATAATAAAATAAAATAAAATACAGGGTCCTCAGTTAAAACTATCATGATCTTGGGGCAAATGTAAGACTTCATAACAAAAGCGATTACTGTCAGGTGTTTTCACAAATGGCTCTGAAAATGACGTGTTTACCTACATTTCATCCAGTAAAGGTTATTTGTTATCTCCAAGCTTACAGAGCGAGAGAGAGAACTATTATCAAATATTCTACAATACAGCCATCATTACTGCGATAATCACAGATGGGTTTTTCTTCAAATACATTGAAGAGTATGCAGAGTGTTTGCCATCTTTAATCCCCAATATTTTTTTTTCCAATTTACAAAGGGTTTTTAAAGGTAATTGTAATTTCTACTCAAAACGAGATAGCAAAAGGTAGTGTGGTGTTGCAGATGCTAGGACTAATACAGGGAGGGCAAAACTAAACGTTTTGTGGAAATTTATTTCATCTTCTATGTTATAGCTAGCCTATCACTTGCATTTTAGGGAATCAAACAAAGGTCTTTTTCTTCAATTCTCTGGGATGTGACACACGCACGTATTAAATGAATATTAAAAAAGGCAATCTTTAGAATATCACTACGTTTTATAGTAAACTCAAGGAAATTAAACTAAACTTTAAACTCTAGGAAAGACTTTTGGTGTACAACTGAAAGCAAATTTATGTCACAATGAATTATGTTCGGTGCAAACCAACACTGCATTTTGTTGTGCAAAATTTTGAAATAGTCATTTAATAATTATAAGTAGATCACACAATCGGCTTTATTTAAACTGCAAAACAACCATGGGGTTAAAATAAACAAGAGGATAACATGAAAGATATTTTACAGAATCTAATTATTTGTTGAAATTTTGCTGAAAAGTAATTGGAGTGGGATTCACTGATGGTGTAGTGGTAAACACGCCTGACTTTGCTATGGGCAGCATGGGTTCGATTCCTGCTCTATGGGGGTGTCGATATATGCCCTGCGACTGCCTCACAACTAGTTTGGGGTGTAGTCCGCCTTTGACCCGATTTTGACCCATCAATCCCACAACCCTTGTGAGGATAAGCAGCTTGGAAAATAGACATGGACATAATTGGAGTCTCTTTTTTCTTTCGGCTTGTCAAATAATTAAATAGCAAACCATAAATATTAATCTGAAAGGATAGAGAAAAATAAACATAGAAATATGAACAAGACACTTATAAATCGTAGCCATCAGTCTGTATGAACTGTACGCATTTATGCCATTAAAGAACACGTAGTTGCTAGCTCGGCAAAGGTTCCACCTGCACTAGTTATTTTTATAACCAGCCACTTTAGCATGAATGCCGGAGGCCCCCTTTATCATTCAACAAGAAATCAAAATGATAATGACTCCTTATTAGAAATTCCATCTGGAAGGCCACATAGGAAACATCAAAAGGTGCTGACAGGGTGACTGGGGGCAAGCATGGGGTTTAATGATAATCCACATCAAAGCAGAGGCCATGGGTGTGGGGACATCTATCAGGCAAGCAGGACTGTAGCACAAAAATAAATAGAGAGCCTAAAATTCTCAATCCTCGGCTGGGATAATTTACTGCTCCTAAATTGGAACGCATTATTGGTGACCATTCCCAAAAGGAAAAGGCACTTCTGTGGCTCCGATGAGCCCAGTTGAAAGTAAGGCAGGGCAGACGGGATGATGTAGTTTTGCAAATTATAAATGATAGCCCCTCTGAAATGACATAAAGGAAATTATACAATAAAACATATTGTGGCGCCGTGATGACTGTGCACTGGAAATGTGCACTTCAGTAAACAATCAGCCAGCACGAATTACATCAAATTGGACTTGTTATGGAGCTTTGTTATTCTGGCCATGGCACAATCAACCCTGTAATGATAGACTGTACGGGTATTGCTACCTGTTTGCTTCCAATTTAAGTTCCCAACAAATACTTTCCACACAGATGAGATCCATCAAAGAGTAGCTAGGCTAGTTGTTTATAGTGACCTCTTTTTTCAGGGATCTTAACCAACCATCAATCCGTCCATAGCTATGTGGCCACAACCTCTGGAGGCACTCTGACGACCTTCCAGGTTTCACATCAGACGCTGTGAATACGATCATCATCACAATCCTCACTTGATTACCAACCTGTAAACCTGCTAGACTGTATGTTTCAATACAGATTTAACTTCCGAGTGGTAGGGCGGACAGTAATGTTTTTTTTTTCCCCCTGCATCATGACTATGTTGCATTTTGGCAGTTTTGTTTTGACCACAATAGTCTTTTGGCTTGAAAGTGAAACTTCCCTTTTGGGCAATTTTCGTCAAAAGAATTTCAATGAAAATTTGGTTTCCACGCTTCCCTCGCTAGTTCGTGCTTCACTTTTGTGGCAGTGCTTTGCATTAGTTTTTTTTTTTTTTTTTTGCAGAAACAGCATGGTGACAATGATGAAGAGGCTAAAGAAAATACTGATGATCCTCAAGCTGCAAGGAGCGATTCACCCCCTTGAGGACAAGGCTTTTCGGCAAGCAAAGGTTGGTTTGAAAAATTTCAAAAGCGTTACGGCCCTCAGAAAAGTGTCTCTGTATGGTGAGGCTTCCTCCGCTGACAATGATGATGCTCGTTGTTATGTGGAGGAAGAATTTGCACAAGACATGGATGACAATATGGTACAAGCCGTTGAGTTTAGCAATTGTGTTGACAGGGTCATGTTCTTGTACAGGGAAATTTTGAAGCAGAAGGAAACACAAAGACAACAACTCACCATGATTTTCTCCAAGATAAAAACCTCAGTTACACCGTCAACACCTCCAGCAGAAGATTCTCCGATTGAGGAATGTTAATAATGTAGGTACTGCAATAAAAATGTATTTTGCAGCACAAGGTTTTAATAAATAAGGTTTAACTAGACACTTGTACTGTTGAAAATGTCTGTCTCAAATATGCAAAGTATAAATATATACCGTAACTGTGGACATATTTAAAAAATGTTGGTACGGACATACACACAGAAATAATACAAATAAAATGCAATAAAAATGTCACTGTTTTATCCTTAACTAGACACTTGTAGCATTGTAATTTTACAAAGTATAAATACTGTACTGTTGACATATTTTAAACACCCCCCCCCACACACACACAAGAAATAAAACAACTCCCATTTCAAAGGTTAAAAAAAAAAAATTATCGCCAGCGCTTCCATCAGAAGTCACCGTGTGATGAATGGTAAGTATTTAATAAGTGTTTAATAATTTTTATTTGAAATTTATAAGACTATATATATATATATATATATATATATATATATATAAAATGGACTTATAAGGTTTTATAATTAAAGACTAAATACCTCTTTTTGGCTCAAATATGCAAAGTAGAAATATTGTTTACATAAGCATACATGCCCCCTACTTCTCAGTTTTTCAAATTTCACAGGTGGTTGTGGTCCCAATTAAGCACAAAAAAAATGAGGGATTAAAGTATCACTAAAAAGTAACAATACTTTTGCAAGACTAATTAGAAACTTCAAAAACACAATAGCTGTTGTTATAATCCCATTTTATAGGATTTGAGGAACCACATTGCTGACCTGATTCTCTTATGTCTAGAGGAGGAGGAAATTTGCAGCAGCAAGCATTTTCTATCCGTTTCCTTATTTAGTAGAGTGATAATTTCATTGCACTTCAACCACTGAGATTTCATCCACACAAAAATTTGACAATGTACCATCACGCCAGCTCAACACCACAAATGTTTGGATATGTAATAAAGACATTAATATTTAAAATTCCATTAAAGTGGATTTTTATGCAATCTTGAAATCAAGACTACAGGCGAAACCCAAGCACAGTTGTTATTGGATTAAGAATGGTTGATAGTTAGCCACAGTAAAAAATGGCTTGTTTGATCATGAAGGGTGCACTGAATGCAAATGCATCTCACACCAGCTGCAGACAATCAACTATCCAATGTGTCCTTGTCTCCAAGTTGCAGGAAAAAAAAAATTAAAGCTACATGGACAGATGGATAGCCACGACCTTTCCTCATACAGTACCCAACCATATTCTTACGGAGACCTTGGGAATTTTAATCAGTGGTCATATCAAAGCATACATTCCGCCTCTGATTACAGATGCATTTCAAAAGAAAACATTATTATCGTCAAGACCAACTTCTGACAAGGAATGTTTGAAGAAGCTCTATGCTGAATCCCGTGGGGCACCTTCTCCTCCACTGTTATGCTCTTATTAAAGCGTCTCCCCCCCAATGCTTGCTGCAGGATGCAATGCTATTCATTCTCCCTCTCTTGACCTCTGTGTAGATGGAATTTCTCGCAAAGGAAACTTCACTGGTGCTTAAAGGCCTTCTCTCAATTGCCTAAGCAGAACCAAATGCATTGTTAACAACTCAAGAAGCATGCTAACTTTGGTAACTGATTGACCAACAAAATAAATGACTTCATGATTTCTTTTCATCTTTACTAGGAGTTCAGTCTCGGCAGAGGTCTCATCTCAATTTGGTGGTTTTCAAGGTACACTCTACAGTATGGATCGTATGAAACGTCACGATAGCTTTGCTAAAACACCTGATAACGGATGGTGCATTTGGTACTCAGTCCATAATTTGGAATTTAGTGAGTATTTTGACAGATACTATCAAGTCACAGTTACAGAAACTGTCAACTATCAAAATGTATAGCACCTGATTGCAGCAAGTGTCCTTGAGCCACACACTGAACACCCAGTTTCTCCTGATGCTGCGTCGTCATTAGGTGAATGAGGAGACAGCGTTAAAGTGATTTGAATAACTTGAAAGTATAAAATGCTCGACAAGTGAAAGCTCATATCATAAAAATGTATCCGACCCACCAATGATGATGATTGTTAAATATATTAATTGGTGCAGACAACTGGTAAAGCCTTTGCGAGTTAAACAAAAAGGCTGATGCAATCAAGGGAGAGCCATTTTGGCCTTGTGAGGATGAATTTAAATCTAAGTGGTTAAATTAACAGTCCACTTGCTTCACATAGGTCAGCAATAAAGACTCTAAAGGCCCTAGAATTGAGATGGCAACATAGAGGCTGAAATCTGGCTGGTCAAAAACATCAAATACAAGCACAAGTTTATGGAACACTATTCAAATTTAGGCCAGGAGAGAAGGGTTCACTTGCCCTGAAAGGAACAAAACGCAATTTTTCCAACTGATGGTAACATTTCTAAGCAGGCTGATTTCAGTCTTTACCTTTTATTTTTAGTCGTATGTCAAGATTATCTTAATTTTGGGATGAGAAGGCATTTTTCCACATTGCCCAGAATTATGGATTACTTTTATTTCAAGTACATGCCCGAGGTAGGTGTCCAAATTAGGATTGTTTGTCCTTGGCTGGGGTCTACTGAGTGTCATACTAGTTTACATGCTGATGAAGGACAAATTGTATGGGTGTATGAATGAAGGAGGCTGAATGAGGTTTTACTGAGTAAAGGGACAGACTTTTACTGCAGCAATCTTAATGTCAAGCTTGAATGGCCAGGCTGGCTAGAACGCCAGCTTTGGAATTGATGAGGTAGTCCAGCTGAATGATATACATCAGCACCCGCCATTACTTGCGGGGATTCCTGTATTACCCAGCTTCACTACATTATTTCCAAATGCATCAGTTGGTGTCGTGCAACACAGATAAATTCTAATGGGTAGGAAGTGTAATGCATACTCTCACCACTGTTATATCGCACTGCAGGTTAGGAGGGCAGTAAGACCAAGGTGTGGAAAATGTAATTTATTTTTTACCGCAGCTAATATTCTACCAATTACCTTCAAACATAAGGTTAGTTATGGACTTTAAAAAGCGCCTTCAGCCACCAGAGCATGGTGCACACAAGAATACGGACAAATGGTGAGCTCGGCAGTGAATATTCGGAAGAAAAGAAGCGGTTGTGATCAAACATCAGTTAGTGGTGAATCAAGACTTTGTCTACTACAATCATATATGCATTAATGCCATAACTGAAATCACTGCACATTTTTTCATTTTCACTCAAAATTTTCCTATCAAGGTAAATATTTTAAATCAAGGTTTCAAGAAAATATAATAAAGACCATTTTAAACTTGCCGTTGCTTAGCTAAATTACAGCATTACTGCTGTTGGGTGAAATCCTTGCATTTACAAAACAACTCCTTTTCAGGAAGTCAAAAATTGTCAAACACCGTAAAAGTAAAGTTAAAGTGGGTACTATGTCTTATAAAGGTATTTCTGTTACATTGCTGCACAACAACATCAAGACCATCCCCAAATCATGTTCAATTGCTAATGTAACTTAATACAAGGGGGGGGGGGGGGAATCAAAAAAATGATCACAGTAATTGGAATGTTATGGACACCAGCTGGCCTATCAAACTATGTCCTCGGGGTCACCCTTCTACAAGAAAGAAGGCTTTAATAATTACTCCTGGAGTTTGAGTCAATATAGAACTGTCCATGCCATCCAGAATCAAAAGCGGCAGCACTTGACTATTTTGTCACAGTGGGCCTTCGTCTGCGTTCTAACATTTTACAAGTTTCTCCTATAACTGGATCAACTTTTCAACTCAACTATGATCCCTTAGAATTCCCAACATATTCAGCCGAGGACAAAGTGTCATGTCGTCTTGTTTTACATTTCATCATCTGCCAGCTCTGTTTATCCCAACAAAAGTGCTGCAGCGCAAATGCCAATGAATTATAAAAGGGACAAGAGCCTTAATGAGTTCAACCACTGAGTCTGAATAATGCAGTACTCTATTTGGCTTTACAAGTGTGTTCGTGCAAATTGCATGCAATTGTTAACATAATTGTTTAACAGCTTTGTTCTCTGAGAGGTGTGTATTTCACGATTAGACAGATGTTTTTTCATGCATGGATATTTTAATGCCACTGCCTATAAACAGACATTCAAGACACGTGGCCATGCACATGTTCACACTCTGGCACTTTTCTGTGGTTCACCAAGCACGAGAAAATGGAGGGGTCATAAGCATCGAGAAAGAGTGTTGATCGGTGATGCAGAAGACATGCCAAAATACACCCACACTCACACAGTTAGACACATTACCACAAAGGATTGGAAGAATACAGGTGAGTTTGTCTGCTATGGAACAACATGACATAAGGCAACCATAGACGCAATGCATAGCGTGGCCTTTATCTTGTCAAAATAAAGTCTTTATGCACTGCTTCTTCATGCATTATTGTAAGTTTAATTTGCACTGACTAATACGCTGGTCTTTCCAGTTATCAACAACAGGTAAGTACTTGTGCAGCTTTAGGACATTCCAAAAAAGCGATGTTGATCCTTTCATATCCCTACACACTGCTCAAAAAATGAATAAATTACAAATGGGACATAAAGATTATTATCAGTATATGTCAGTGGTGACTAAAAAAGATAGACTACCGTGATTTTCAGGCAACAGGAATCCAAATTTTTATCTAAATAATTAGGTTATGCAGCTTTGTAAAATTATCGAGGATCATCACCGGATGACTAACTCGAGACATATATACATAGTGTATATCATCTAATAACAGTGGTAGAGTTGTGCATGAGCAAAAAAATTTTCCCAGCAGAGTAATGTGTCTTCTATCCTGTCCATATTTTTAGTTATTTATTCTTTATTCTGTATTTCTGTCTTACGTAATTTCATTACATCATATATAATAATATGTATAATGCGCACCACCAATTTCCTTTTATCCATATGCTTAAAATATTAGGAATTATCTTCTACTTTGCTAGATTTGTACTTTTGTTTGTACTTGTGTTATTTTCCAAATATACTGTTGATAACATGTTAGTTTTGAATAAATAAATTTAACAGTAACTTAAACTTTGTGCAGAAACATTTTTTGTATTAAATATTTGTAGATAAAACATTTGTGCATCGTGCAGCTGATTCACTACATCACACATCCTTGCCTAAGCCTTGAAAAGAAGCATCTGACTCATTTCTAATGTGAAAAAGCTCCATACTAGCTACCTTTCGTGCATCGCTGTGGAACTCATCATTGAGGACTTGGTCCAGTTGTGGTGCCTCCTGCATTCCATCAGTGATAAAACAGTGATCCCATCTTCGTCGCACAGAATGGCTTCCTCTGTGCCATGCATGGCGTTTGTGAGGAAACATTTTTTTGAATCTGAACAGTCTTGGTTCCCTTTATTCCTCATTATTGTCAGCGTTTTGAGGTGAAGCTCCGCAGTGCTACGCAATCTGTCGCAGCTCTTCTATGGCGTCAGTTCACGATCAAAATAACAAGATCAAACTACATATAAACATGCGTAATGGGCACATAAAAAAAAGCGAGCATTTTAAATGTGTGCGACTCCGGTTTTTTTTATTAATGTGCCCATTATGCTCGTTTCTACGTAGTTTGAGCTCTCGGTTTGATAGCGACCTGACGCCATACTCTTCCTCCATCTCTGGGGACTGTGGAACTCTCCCACATCTCAAAACAGTTCCATATGCTTTTTGATGGATTATTTTCTCCTTTGTCTTCCTCCACAATCTCACATTCAATTCAGACACTTTAAACTGTCGCGTCGTTTTGCGGTTGCCCACTTCTTCGGCAGGAGTGATTACACTTTTCTTTTAAAAGCAGCGGCATAACTAGCCCATACAGTTGACATTTTTTGTCTTAGTTTAAGTTAAAAAAAAAACAACTCACAGGCAACCGTTTCTGATGTTTGGTTTAGAAGTAACAAATATGCTACACTAACGGTCGTAAAATGGCAAACTCCGGGTAGCAGGTCAGGAATCCCAGTTTGTCGGCACACATTCCCGTAATACATATAAATGTGTAACATAAGACATCGAATATCATAATGAAATGTAAATGTACACCGTTTTTTACCACTCTATGTACTTGTATATGACTATACAATGTGATTTTATTTTTAATCTATACCTAAATGTGCTCTGTTGACTTTTTGAAAATATTTTGGGAAAACTTTGCACATTATACACGAGAAATTACAGTATATATGAAAATATATGAAATACGTGGAAAATATGTTATGGGTTGATCAAACCAAGGTTTACCTTTCTAGCTGAAATTCTGTTGTTTGGGGAAAACTGCACCAAAAGAGCAACAATAGTAAACCATTGTGGAGGCAGCATCAGGTTTGCAGGTGTTTTTCTTCAGTAGGAGGTATGGCCTCAGACAGGTTGGAGTGAATTAGATTTTAGAGTTCGAAAACAGCAGTCACTATTAGCAGTGTACAGGTGTTGCATTTGCAAACATCATTTGGCTCTGCATTTACCAGTCAAGCTACGTTCTCACACTCATAGATGGTCACAAGCTGTGGGATGTGGCTGAAACAACAAGGCATGGATGTAAGAGGCCGAAACGAAATTCCTCCACAGGAGCACTGCTTTACAGATAGAAGAAGAGAGAAGCTCATTCATGTGTGAGTCTCAGATAAGAGGCGCTGCTCCTCCACATTGAGAGATGCCAGATGAAGTGGCTCAAGTATCTGATTAGGATGCCTCCTGGATAGGGTTTCCTATCATTTCAATTTGACCGATTTCGGTCCGATTGCAGTTCTGTATTTTGATCCCAGTTACAAATGATTCTTCAATCCGATTTATTTAGTGGGATGTGTCAAAAAGTTTTCATTGTTTAAATAAAGGGTCTCCATCTAATGCATATACATTTTCTTAGCAACCCGTAGCATTAGCTAAAATTAACATTGGACCAAGAGTTTTTAAAAACCAGTACCAAAATTAAACATGTGAACCAAAAAGCAAATCTGTGTGCTACTAATCAAATTGATTTAATATTCATTAATTGATTAAGGTAAAGGTTAACTATGGCATTAACATAGTTGTGACTTCTCACATCAAATGGTTTGTATGTGTAAGTTTTAATTGGGCTTTTTTTTTTTTAGGCTTGTAGCCTTTTATTTTGAAGGGTACACAACAGAACTTGGGAATTTTGCTCAAAAAATAACTATGCAAGACCCCGGTGAGGTTTGAAAACAAAAGTAAGCCTAGACAGCAAGAAAAAGATTGATTAATGGAACCAAATACTGTAAAATATTTAGTCCTTTACCAACCCACAAAGACAGAAGGTATGTGTTTGTCATAGTTTGAGATGTTTATGTGTATCATATCCCAATTCATTGTGATGTAAAGTTGCTAGTTTGACCTTTGGTACTTTACCAAAGGTCAGTGTAAACCTTATTTTCCCCCTCCTCCGGCTCTTACATAGGTTTGAAGACCAAAATAAATGTTAAAAACCATCAGTGCGAAAGTGCAACACACCATTCAACTTGTTGGCTGCCTCAATGTTGCCATAGATGTATTTTTTTGTTTCACTTAATCAGTTTGACTTGATTGAAGTACCACGCAGCGTAGGCTGAGGTTTGGAGTGGGAGGGATTGTGTCAGACTTCTACACATCGTGAAAGCCTCCTTTGCGCAACATAACTCTTATTCCAAGTCTAGCACTGAGGTAACTGGTCTACAGGTACTGCCATTGTGACCCGACCAGGACAAGCTGCAGCAAACGTGGGGAGATTGAAGGATTGCTGGATTGATGGATTTGAATGAGGCCTACAAAGTTACACCTTGGTTAATTGGACTATAACAGACTTGTTTGGGAGATTCTTTGATGATTTAGCTTGGTCTTTTTATATATATATATATATATATATATCACAAAAACTCAGTCTTATTCGTAGAGGTGGGAAGACCTTTCAAATCCACTGTATATACTTATTGAGAAGGACAGTATATGATCTAAAATAATGTAAAATCAGCTTTAAGTTGCTTTATCCCTATTTTGCCACTGAATCTATCACAGTTCTGTAATGCATTTAACGTAAATAGGCAGATTGTTTTCAATATGAGAGACTCCACAGTGCCCATCTTACATACAATAGCTTTATCCTACATGGGGAGTCATCAACATGGTCCCCGTGGCCACCAGCTGGCCCCGAAGGACCACGTAAGTCTCCCAGAGGCCTATTCAAAATATATCTCACCAGTGATGGGAGAATGGGAATTCTTTGGAATGCTGTACAAATGATGATTTGAAGATGTAAACACCTCCAGAGATTTATAGGAATAAATTATCATTTCTTGATCCAGGTTAGTTTTCTACCTTGTTAAATCATTGTAAAATATTGTGAAATGTCAGTCATTTCCTTGATTACTAACAACGTAATTAAAGGTAGTGTGCGCAAATGTGTCCTTCCAGAAGTGTGCCTTGATCATGGCCTTTTACGATGATCGGTAGCCAAAAATTAGCTCTCGGTTTTATAAAGGTTGGTGACCCCTGCTCTAAAGTTAGTACTGCGGTGTTCAAAAAGCATTTCTCAGCAGATCATCATAACACGAATGATGTTTTGTAAACTTTGGTTTATTATTTTGTCATTTGCAATATAGGAATTTGTTTGCAAACGTTGCACAAGAATAAAATCATAGAGGTTATCAGAAAAAATAATGCAAATCTTGGTTGTTGTTTGTAATGACAGAGCGTGTACAACAGATCATGTTTCAGTAAAAGTTGAAATAGTTTACATGCCTCCAAAATCGGGGTTGCGTAACATACAGAAATATATTAATCATAACACCATGTAAAGAAAGTAGTAAATCATAATTATGGGAAAATTGCAGACACAGGAATCAAATCAAACAAAAGAAAAGGGAGAAACAAGGTTGGTCTGTTCATTCGAGGTCTAGCTTTTTCTTCTATCCACTAAACGCATTGCGTAAAATATAGCAGACCACTAATGTAAGTACGGTATTGTTACTGTTTGGATGAAAGGGGACAAAACGTGATCAAAATTGATTCTCACAAGAAAACATGCCACATTGTGCACACCCTAAAAATACAAGAAAACATCTTGCTGTCACATAACAATGAGGAAGCAGATGCTCTTAAGGCACATAAGGAGGTTGCCACTCAAGCTGTATGCTCAAGTGGGGTGGTCTTACCACAAAAAGCTGCAGACTAAGTTCAGAATTGACCAAGAGCATAGTTCCTAAACAGAAATGATACTAACATTTCTAGGACAATCCCTTTAAAGAAAAATCGGTCAACGCCACTTTCGCCTAAAATGCTGAACCCGAATGATGTTCTGGAATTCTGCAATGCAGTCCTGTCTGTTGTCTTCCTACAGAACATGTCCAATTGCCTTTTTGGCCAATCATCACAAACGAGATGGAACCAGATAATTGCAGCCGGCAGAATCCTCTAAGCGAATCAGATGCACAAACAATTGGCATGCAGTTCAACACATCAGTCTTATCCAATCTTCTTTCGAGAGAGACTCCGAGCTGGGTTGGTGGTGGCATCTCCGGGCACTGGTACAGACCGAATGCAGCCCACACATGCGTACCTCGAGACTTTGTTTCCCCTCTCATTATGCATTTCGCTGTCATAGATATTCCATAAAGCCTTTTTCATCCAAACAGGAAACCCATGCCGGGAAAAAGAAAAAAGTGCAGAACAAATGTTTGCAACAAGGCAGCGAGTCAAAAATTGTAGGTGCTCCGGCACATCGGAATCCTGCGTCTTTGATTTGTCTCCCGTTAATTTAGTTTTGCAGTCGTTTTAGAGAATTAGCAGCTGCTACTAAGCCTTTGTGAAGGGATTTATGTACACACCTCCCGGACAAATTTGCCAATACCACCTTCCACTCCCCTTGCCAATCCCTTCAGCCTCCTATCAGTCGAGCACGTAAGTTTTTTTTCCCAGCCAGTCATCGCGCCCTCTTTGTGGGTGTGCTCATTTAGTTCTGTGTGGTCATGAGTGTGGTGCCAGCTTGGATAGGAGGAGAGAGAAGGAGGGAAATACCCCTTTGTAAGTTATGGGAAGGCTACGAAAACGGCACAGGCGCTCATAAATTATGTGGATCATTTGCATGTTCTGCTCATAAGATATTATGCAAATACTTGCTAATTTGCATAATGAATTCCGTTTGTTGCCTGCAATGCAGCGATATTAAAACAAACTGGTAGATTCATACTCGTAGAAGCATTTTGTCACTTTTTTGCCCCCCTCGCCTTAGTTTTTAACTACATTACAGCATTCTCGCTAATTGCGGTGCGCGCTATTTGTGAATGTTGATGAATTTCCCTAAATTAGTCAATTCCATCTTGCCTATTAAAGCAAGGGGCAGCGTCGCTAATTAACAGCAGTGGGCATTCCCTTCTCAATGCGGGGGTTGGTATTAAATAATTAAACGACGCCTGTGGTTTTTAATCAGCGGCTTACTAAACGAGCAGAATTAAGAGCTGTGGCAGACGTGAAGATGTGGCAAAGATTTAATTATGCGACAATGACAAAAATGCCAAATGAAGAAAAGAAAGATTTTTATGCGGCAATTGTTTTGAACGTCATCGCTATGACTTCAAATCCATGTCTAATGAATGTTAACGACAAAGGCAGATGGTAACGTATACAAAAGGAAATGACACACGATCACGATATAATACGAGACAAAGGACCGCATTGTGTTGCGGATAAGCATCAACTTCAATTAACTACAGTTTAAAAAGGAGCTTGAAGATATTTACTGCCTACGATGGCACATTCAGAACCAGCGTCCAACTGCTTTTGTCGCATTGAGGTATGCCCACTGTGGGTACCGACTCTTTCTTTCTCCATCCCGAATCAATACGGAGGCGGGGCGACCCACGAACACAGCTAATGCCAGGTTTCACTTGTGCTTTTAGAATCAATTAACCCGCATGTTAATTAATGTCAAGTCCGTAGAACAAAAGAGGGCAGTACTGGATTGGTGCACCGGGCATGTGGAAGGAAAGCAAGGAAGAGGAGGAGGGTGGGTGAGAGGAACTGAGAAAGGGGATGGGCAAATATGGAAAAAAAAAAGAGCGAATGCGCTTGATGGCAGAAAGAAGTTGGCACAGTGCCATCCACTCAGTGGTAGCACCAAGCCAGACTTGCATTCGCTCTTGAAGATAGGTGCTTAGATGGACCTGGAAGTCAGAAGAGTAACACCGTCATTTTGGAAGTCTCAAGAATGAGATACTTCTTCCTTCATTTTGTTTTGCATGGATCTGTCTCGGCTGGTCATATGTACTACAGGATTGATCTCCTCTGAGAAGAGGTTCATTGAGCCTCGCCATGGTGGATTTCCAAATATCTGAGGATGGACATTGTAAGACGCCACCTGGGTCAACTGCAGACTTGAATGACTGAGAAGAAGTTGCTTCACACGCCATGATGGAATCGAGGCTGCCCAGCTAAGCACCGCGAACAGTACAGCATTGAGGATGGGAGACAGGAAGTGACACTCCATAGAAGGGCACCTATTGTACATCACAAGAAGATGGACATGTTGGCAGACCTTTGTTGGATTAATTATACTGAAATTCTAAAACACAAACAATGGTATTGTTTTTGTTGTTCTGGTAATAATGGAGGTGTGGCGACAGCACAAAAGGAAACTCCTCCTACTCTTTCAGACTTGCTCTCTCTCTCGAACCATCTGAGGCACAGCACTCTGTGCCAAGCAGCCAATCGACCATCTGGGCAGGACAAAGCCATGCCAGTTTGTGTGCAGTTACGGACACCGACGTTGGCGATCAACACCATTTCGACATCACAGTTGGCATTAACGGACTTGGTCGAAGGAGCGCTAATTTGGCTTTAGCTGGGTCTAAAACTGGCACACTAACAGGAGTAATACAAACATCTGGCAAGAAAAGTGATGAACGACAAACAAAGCGGGGCATACACTGCAACTTGAAACCCAATGGCTTCGTCGCCTCTCGGATTTTGTCGTTGGATCGTGCGGCGCTTCACACAAACAAAAGAGAAAAGAACAAACAGAGCAGCGACAGCACCTGATATTGCTAATTAGCACAACATTTGCTTCGTTAATCCTTGCGGCGCTTCTGATCAAGGGAATAATCCAACAAAGAATCATTACGCGGAAATTAAAAATGAGATGAGTGGCAAACCAAAGGGGAGAACCCTTTCTGTGCCAACCCATGTACATTTCCATTTGTTTTTGTACTGACTGGCAGCCACTACGATTGTAGGCACTGCTTCAACAGATGCTGCCAGTCTTGTTTGAGGAAGAGGAGGGGGGGGGGGGAATGGACCTGGGGGACTGACTCAAGCTCAATAGCAGCTGTTGAGGCAAACATCCAAATGAGGAGATGCATACTAATGAACTGGCAAAAGAATTTTTAATCAACACAGGGACAATATTGGGACTCCCCCCCCCCCACACACACACACAATGTGAACAGCTACCTTTCATCAATAATTTGGGAAATCGTTCAAAGAAGACGGGCTTCCTTCTCAGTTGCAGAGAGGAATTTTTTTTGAAACAATATTTGCAGAACTCACCATAGGACTGGATCCCTACAGGCGGAGTACATAAGAGCAGGGATGGTACACCAGCAAAATGGTGCATGGGTGCAGAAGGCACTGGGAGTCTGAGTTCAAGAGGCACTAAGGGGGAGGTGCTGGCCTGTCTGCATCCAAACTGAGGCTAGTGAGGCCGTGGGAACTCATTACAGCTCTCACACCCACATCTCCACCACTTTTTTTGTCCCCTTATTGCCAACCACCCAAAAGAAATGATCAAACTCCACCCTTTCAGGATATTCCCCTCTGTGCTAAACTATCATAAGCAGATGCAATGCCGTCTTAACAGGGCTGATTTGGGAGTCCGAGAAATGCTGTGGGTCTGAAGGAGCAGTTCTGTGGTTTCCGAGAGGTCCGCTGGCACCGGGCACTGAGCCATGATGGGCGTCGACGCGAAGACACCAATGGAGGATTTTTAATTTGATCAAGTTCGTTTTCATATTCGGAAGGCGGAATTAATATTTTAATCAGCAATGCTAGGATACGTATCTGCATACAACTAAATCTTTTTTTTCCACTGGATTAAACTCGGGGTATAGTTTGGGGAGGAAAAGGGAATATTGAACGAAGTCATCCAAAAGGGAGGGATTATTACATCTTTGTGGTTGCTTCTTTGTGATGGGATACACGACCAAAATACCTGAGTCTGGATGTAACATCATCAAGGAAAGACGCATCAATTTTCTGATTTTTTTTTTTTTTTTTTTTTTGGCACCACAAGCATAATAAATGTGATTCCGCTCAGATTAATTTTATTTTTAATTACAGTATTTTTCCATCAATTTTACAGAGAAAGGCTTGGATATTCCAATCTTTGACGCTAATTAACTTTGGATAATCATCTTTTCATTTAATTCCATGGGGAATTCTAATTGCACAGTGTCTTCATTACACAAAAGGATTACAAAAAAAACTGAGGGCTGGCACGAGCACGCAGAATGGAAGGGGAGGTGGCGCGTGTGCATGTGAGTTTGAGAGAGAGAAAATAGAGGGAGAAAAGAAATGCGAAAACAGGGATATGTTTCTTTCTTCATTGTATTCCACTAGTGATTTTACAGTATTGGCAAACAAGCAGAGAAAAGCTGCAGTGCCAGTCACAAGAAGGGCTCCTCTTTTGGAAAACATTTTTTTTTTTCCTGCCTGCTCACCAGAGTGCCAACTGTCACGTTACGAAGACAGCTGACTTTACTGCGTCTGGATCTTACAAAACTGGAGCCAGAACCCTGACTGGATTCTAAATTTCTCCTCAAATGGATTTTTCCTGTGTTATTAAATGGAATGCATGAGAAATATAGATTTTGATTCAAATTCGATGTTGGCGCTTGGGCGAAGTGGAACGCAGGGGGGAAAAAACAAGACTGTAGCGGGCACTGGCTAATGTCCTCTGTGCTTAATCATCCCATCGCAGTCATTTTATGCATATTTCATTTGCATATCATTAAATCGCTAAGGCGTACTGGTAAATGGCAGCGGGGAGCAAGGGGGTGGAAACAGAAAAGGGTAAAATATTTATAGAAAAAAAGCCGACTCATTAGCTGATGACAATCCTTAACGCTTGTAAACGCTTAACCTGTGCCTGCTTTTTTTTCCCGTTTCTTCAATGTTAATGGAAAAAAAACATCTCAAAAGCTTTACGGGTGATTGAATGGGACTGATTTTATATGTACAATTATACACTTATTGCAATTTATTTCTTTGATTCTTATTCAAATGGCAGCCGGTGATTACATGAATGCTTGTTGAATAAAGTAAATAAAAACCTGAAAAAAACAGTTTATAGAGTCAACAGCTAGCAGATGCTACTGAACTAAAAAGTGTTTTTTTTTTTTGTTTTGTTTTATTGAACAAGGACAGGTCCTATTGAGAAAAAGCCCAATAACGATTTGTTCATATAGAACTCAAGCCTGAAGCTTGAAAGTCGAAGTATTTGTTGATTACCTTCAAACGTCATATTCTAAACATGTGGGACCTTTTAATAAATAAATTCGGAACCCAAATCCGTTCGCTACGTGACATGTTCATATAGAAAAAAAAAGCAAAACACCACATATATATTACAGTATTAGGAGCGTGGAGAACAATTCCACGGTGCAATTTATTCCACAGAGTCTTGTGTGTCTAATTGCGGATCCGCCCTCTTCCAGACGTCCTTGCTTAATTCTCTCCCCATGCAAAGGCAAATCCCCCCAAAGCCAGAATATTCAAATGAAGTGAGCTTCACGCCTCACACAATTAGCCATGTTTAGTAATTTGAGAAATGAGCGCCGCAGGGGATGTGGAGGAGGGGGCCGCTCCATACGGCGGGCTAGCAGGGGAAGCCCAGCGAACTGGGTGGGTACGAGCGTGGCGCTTTGTAACTGTGGCACATGCAGATGTCGCTGTAGTTCTTCCAAAAGCACCTAGCCTACTGAACCGATCGAGTAGAAGGGAGGTAATGACAATCTCGTTTGGCATCAGACACCTCCACCGTGTGTTTCCGAGGTGTGTTAGCATCTGAAGTGCAGTGGAGGAAAAAGACTTGGCATCCAGCTGGAGGGGCATGACGCAGGTGAAACTGTGTGGAAATCTGAATGGAAATGACTAGAAAGTTAAGCAACATCAGGGAGGTGTCTGTGAGTTTGTAGACAGAACATGAAGACATTATGCAGAGTGCTAGCATTAATATGCATGTGGCGCTCATTATTATTCAGCTCGGCAAGCAGTTATATCTTTAGGCTGTTCTGCCATGTTTGGCTACTGTCTCTGCATGTTATCCATCGAGGACAAACACAGACTTCAGTTATTCCCTTTATCAAAAGGTTTATTGATCATATTAGGGGAATGATCATCCTGAGGAAACCTAACAATAAAGGACAGTAAGATTACATAATTTCTGCCTTAACATTTATCTATTGCTATAATATTCTCGCACTGATTTGCATTTAGGGACTACTGCAAAAAAAGAGAGCTATCCGAAATAGAGTGTACTTGTTCTGTAAATAATTTAAATAAGTTACAGAATATTTTAACGTGCAGCACATGACGAAGAGAGGTCAAGGTTTGCAAAGCTATGGTGTTCCACTTTTAATGAAATGTCACGTCTGATGTCTTCAGATTAATTGGTACCTTGTAATTCTTTCCAATTAGGACTAAGAGGTATCACTGAGGAAATCAAGTTGAAACACTGCATCTAGCCAGCTCCTAATAAACCAACTTGAAGGTCAACTGTCAATCAACCAGCACAATATGATAATCTCATTTTCAAAGTCTGCACGAGGATGCCATTAACAGCAGCACTAAAGGCGAATGAAAGCTCTGTCTTACTGAAGAACCGCCCTCGGTTAGAAGACCCGGAAATCGGTTTGGACCAGACTAAAGCTCGGGCTAGACATCATCAGTTACTTTAGCATTATAAAGCCAAAAGACCCCGAGGGTCTTTCGTAACATTTAGCAAGACCACTTTTTGTTGATCTTCATGTTGATCATTGGAAATGTGACTGAGTGACGCTCACCGAGAGACTTTTAGCAATGGCACATGTGTGGTAGTGACTTGCAAATGAAAGGCCTGTAATGGCCGTGATGTTTCATCGCAGAGGTAAGGGAGAGAACTCATGAAGAGTAATCAAGATGTGTCATCAGATTCTTCTACGATGTGTGTGCCTTTATGACCTGGGTAAACATCCAGACATTAACACTAATACTGGCAGCGTAGGTTTTCTTATGGCACGTATTCACTGAATGAGACGCTTAAATGCTCAAATCTTCGACGTTTCGGGGATGTATACGTTTTGTTATCAGTGCAACATAAAGTGCAAAATATAAGATGGCTTTTGAGGTCAAAGTTTAACAATAGAGGAAAGAAGCGATTGGAGAAGATGACAGCGATGGAGGCAGAGGGAGCATGAAAGAGAGCATGAGGAGAGCTAGTGTGAAAGAAATGGTGTGTCAGCGCCGTGTCCCACTGGGCTTGAACTGGGCAGCAAGCAAGGGAGCCATTACATGCGTGCCTTTGACAGCTCACTCTCATTACGGCAACAGACAGTTAAAACTACTCCTCTCAGCCTCCAGCGTTTTAATGCAGACTACATCATTGCATTCTGGAAAGGTTTTAGTGGCAGATTTGACAGGACTACAGCAGACAACCTTGTTTCTTAGCCATGTGAGGACATGTTTAGAAAATGGAGGATCCATTTCAGTTATTTTTAGTGTGGATTGTTAGTCTTTCAAGAGCAATTACCTACAAAACAGTAAAAGTCTAGTTGCCTTGTTGATTTTTATAAGTTTTTATTTAATACTTTCTAACTACAAGGTCTGAGACAAGTGCAGAATTTTTACATTTGACTTTTTTTTAGTTAGCAGGGTACATTTTGGTTCTTGGAGGTTCACAACTGGATGCCCAGTGCCATAGCAGATTCTTATGTATGCTATATTTCCTATTGCGGCATCAAAACGTGGAAATTTGATTGTATCTATACATTTGACCAGATACCATATGTAGTGTATTCTTTTGAAGACATCATCTTTGTATTTTTTGTATAATGCTGCCCTTTCCTGATGTCAAAATAACTCCTCGGACATAAGAAAATTAGTAGTGGCTTCTGACTTTTGTAAAACACTTAATTATGCGGTATGTGCACTTGTCATTGTCACCATTTAGGCACTGTTTTAGCCATTAGCGGTTAATACAGTAGTACCCTTTTTTTTTGTTAAAGATCCCATGTCTTTTTTCCAAGCCGCTTATCCTCACAAGGGCCGGGGAGTGCTGGAGCCTATTCCAGCTACCTTTGGATGAAAGGAGTAGTACATTCTGAACTGGTCGCCTGTCAACCGCAGGGCAAATATCGAACCAAATCACATAAATTGTTTTTGACTTTAAAGTGAAGGCTGGATGCTGGCTGTATAGCTTAGTTTAACTTGATGAAGACTTGACTAGATGTAAAGAAAAAGGAAATTATTTCTTTACCCACCCATTTATGGAACATGGAACGGTTAATTTACGAATAAAAAAAAATAAATGTGACTTTCAACTACATTTTTAAACCATAAAAGAGAAACTGAAGAATATACTGGTTAGGTTTCAAATGCTCAGTTTTATGTTTTTATCCTCAAAAGCTTTTCATTCTCATGTCTTTGTGAAACCTAGCCAAGCTTTTATCTCCTTATAAATAAATGGATGAAAAGAAAAAAAGTACAAGCTTTATTAAATAACTTTTTTGGGTTTAAATAGGTGCAGTGGGACAACTGTAACATGTATGAGGTGTTTATTTTTAAGTTAAAATAAATAAATAAATAAATTATATATATATATATAAATTGTATTACCAAAGTGCGCACCCCCACAGTATTAGTGTGGATAAGTGGTCCAGAAAATAGATGGATGGACTTAATACTAAATGTTACAAACCTAAAAATCCCAAGATACCGTTACATTTTCTTGTGATTGAATAATAAGAGCAACTTCTAAGATCATTCTCAATCTCTTCTGTGTGTCATAATGTGTTACAATACCTGTGGTACATAACTATAATATATTGTGGTACATAACTATAATATATATTTTTAACTTCAACTTAAAAATAAATTAAATTCACACTCACATTCACATGATGATTGAGAATATGAAGTGATGAGATATATATTGTTCATATATTTTAATATCTTTGGGAGTTTAGTTTTTTTGTTTGTTTACCACATTGGTCAGTATAAACATAAGTAGAAAGATGTAATCAAACCAGTCTTTTTTTTTTTTTTTTTTTAAAGGTTTTGAATGGGCAGCGTGGTGGTGCACCCGGTTAGTTCATTAGCATCACAGTTCTGAGGACTGGGGTTCAAATCCCAGCCAAGCCTGTGTGGAGTTTGCATGTTCTTCCCATGCCTGCGTGGGTTTTCTCCGGGCACTGCGGTTTCCTCCCACATCCCAAAAACATGCATTAATTGGGGACTCTAACTTGCCCTTAGGTGTGACTGTGAGTGCGATTGTTGACTATCTATATGTGCCCTGCAATTGGCTGGCAACCAGTTCAGGGTGTACCCTGCCATTGAGACATGGGACAGGCTCCAGCACTCCCGCGACCCTCATGAGGACAAGCAGCTTGGAAAATGAATTAAAAAAAGTTTTAAATGACAATCTGCTGTTTAAATTACACGACTAAATCATATGCAGATGATTGCTGGAGTAGGGTTGTGTATGAATCCTCTTGATGGATCAGTCAGCGAAGACAGGACAAGACGATGTACACGATGCTTCACCCCCCCCCACCCCCCACACCACCACCAACGCACATAAGCGGAGGGTGGTGGCACAGCTTTCAAAGTCACCCATGAAATTCCTCTCCATAAAAGCTCCTACATATCCTTTTGTAATCCTGCAATGTATTATCAGTACGTTGCAGCTAAGTGTAGCAATTAAGCTCGGCCTTTTTCATGCAAATGACAGCAGGGGATGTGGCGCACAGCGCAACAATCAGTCAGTTTATGATATAGTTCCTGCTCCCTCATTCTCGTCTTTCTGCTACTCAACCTCTCCCACCCCTCTATCGCATTTTCTTTGGCATTTACAGAGGTTCCTACATTTGAATTATTTACCATAAAAGGTTAGCATATACGGCACTTAAGGCACAGGCCTTTACTTTTAAGCACAGTATTGCAAATTTTTAATACAATATGTAGAGCTCTCTCACGGACAGATGCATTTTTCACAACAAAACAATATTGGACCCTATCATATTCAAAACAAACATGGGATGATGAAAGCAAAATCTATGACGATTCGTGAAAAAATACAAACAAAGCTACATAAGTACTTGCATTGCTCTATTCAACTTTAGATATTAAATGTGGAATATCATGTCGCCAAGAGCCACTTGACAGGCAGTGCCACTACTCTCAACATATCTTTGTACCTAAATTACACAAAAGGTCATTTTCAATAGATCCTCGATGATATAGTGGATGAGGTTTTCAGAGTACTGGATACTGTATTTGTACATTGCAACCAAGAAAAAAAGTTCATTTATTTTTGCTTCTTTTGCATTTACATACGGGAGTATTGTCAAAATAATCTCCGTTCAACACTCTTTCTGTGTCTATACGACGTAAATGAAGGCATTGGCATGTAACAGGGTCGACAAACTAAGATATGCAAAGAGTGAACTTTTAACATTCATGCGCATGTCTTCAGTTTTGACTGTTTTCAGTGTTTATGTCCATCAGGGGTCGGGAACCTTTTTGGTGAGCGAGGCATATTTCCAAATGTATTTCTGCAAGAGGCATGGATCATTTTTTTAACATTGAATACAGCTGAAAGTATACATTTTCAAGCAGGACCAACAATTTTATGTCTCTGAATTTGGTGGCATGGTGGCCTGACTCGTTAGAGCGTGAGCCTCACCGTTCTGAGGGCCACAACAGTGGAAGGGCTTACGTTTGTTGATTCACCAAAATATGGCGATGCATTTACTGTAAATCCTTCACTTGGGTTTCCCCTACTTGATCTGCCACCAGGATTGTATAATTGTGAATAGATATTTCTGAAAGAGGCATGTCTTCTTATTAATTTGATTGTCTTGGCCCAAAAAGTCATCAAAAAGTTAATTGTCAAATCATAAATGAATGCCTTGGCATACTCACCATCTGCGAATGGCTTTCCGCTCCCGACAGTAGCTGCAAGAACAGATACCAGTGGACGGATTAAAACATATGGAAACATTCTACATTTTGAATGTGAAATGTGACACTGTGATTTCTGTAATGTTTTACTTTCCATTGTCAGTTAAATTATTCATTATTCATTTCATTAAGAATTGTCTGCAAAGATTTATATGTGCGCCAAATGCAGTCATCAAAAGAGCCACATTAAGTTACTAACCTCGTCATGAAAAATACAGCCAAAAATCAGCACTAGTCACGTTTTATTTTCTAATGGTCTTAAATAATATAAGTTTAAAAAAAATTGTAGGGCTTTGATTTTATGATTAGATTTTGTAATGGAATGAAAACTAAAAATGGAGCGAAAAAAAAAACCTCTGAAATTGTATTTATAGAATAAACTAGTTAGATATACTGTATATAAAAGATAAGGTGATGTAACTATATCAGCTTTTGTTGTCATCTTTGTGAAGGCTAAATTTTCATTAGGTTGTGCTGGTGGACCTAATAAAGTGTCTTCATAGATTGAATGTTGGGATCCTTGTGATGCATGTGCTGCTGATTAGCTGCTTATTGGGAACATTAAAAGATACTAGTCATCCATAAGATGAATTGCATGAAGTCCCTACATAAAACTAACTTAGTACGACGGATATTGGGTCAACTTTGCCATTAAAATCTCATTTACACATTTAAGACAAACGCTTACCCCGCGTTATGAATAATGGTTACCTAATACACAAATGAAGAGTCAGAACTAGCTGTGAGTGAAAATTGTCGAAGTTATTATCCTATTTATAAGGCAGAACCATGAATACAAACTGACATTTAGCGATAGAACCATTTGGAGTTAAGATTCATCTTGTACACTGAAAGGGCAGTAAAGCACATGACTTAGCCTACAGTTTTCCTTTAAGTCCTAAATGATAGCTTGGTCGATGTAACTTCAGACCCTTTCCAAAAAAATTACAATATCATGGGAAATTTTATTTCCACACTTCAATTAAAATAGTTAAACTTTAACATATATTCACGGCCCATAATTCAAACTATTTCAAGTGTTTATTTTTACACAGTATGAGCTTCCCACAAAATCTGGAATTCAAAAAATTTGAATACTGTGAAGAAATCTGTACATATTTTGCAGTCCATAAATTTTTTGAACTGTCATACACTAACTACAGTACCACTGGCAACAACTGTCAGGTTCTTTGGCTCAAGCCATATCTGAGCCTGAGCCAATGTAGAAAGTGTCTCAAGTGACGCAAAGAGAAGGACGACTGGATTCTTGGCCAGTGGATCAAGGTCCTGTTTTCAGATGAAAGTAAAGTATACCTTTCATTCTGGAATAAAGGAAGAGTTTGGAGGAAGACGGGTCAAGAACAGAACCCAAACTGCTCGAGGTTTAATGTGAAATATCCCCAGTCAATCATGATTTGGGGTGCAATGTCGAGTGCAGATGTTAACTTTTTTTTTTTTTTCAGTCGACAGTATTTATAACAGTACAGTACAGTATAACAGTTTTTCAGGGAACGTTATGATTCCTTCTGCTGAGGATCTATATGGATCTGCTTGATTGCCCGTGCCATCACAGTGCTTAACTGGCCAGCCAATTTTCCAGATCTAAACCCCATTGAGAATCGATGGGGTATTATCAAGATGAAAATGAGGGTCACCAGACCCCAAATAAATAACTGCCAGCAAACATCATTGAGATCTGGGCTTCCATAACTCCCAGGCGATGCCACTATCTGATTGGCTCAATGCCACAGCGCATCGAGGCAGTGATTAAAGCAAAGGCTTTCCTAACCAAGTATTGAAGATTAACATATCATTTTGAAAGTACCATGTTTTGATTAATTTAATGTTAACGCTAATTTCTTGGGGTGTTTCTCCAAAAAAAAAAACTCAAGTAAATGATTTCCCACAGTATTCTAATGTTTTTAATTCTAGATTTTGTGGGAGTCCCAAATTATGTACTGTAAAAATATTTTTTTTGAAAATTTTTACATTATGGGCCGTAAATCTATAGTCTATGAAATGTTTAACAGTTTGAATGGAATTATGGAAATGAATAAACATTTCCATGATATTCATATTTTTTGGAAAGGATCTGTATAGACATGCCAACAAGCTGGTCATGACTGTTGTAGTATGCCATAACTATCCATGATTTGTATTATTTGTACTTGTCAAGAGTAGTTTTAATGGAACGTACTTATTTTCACTTTCGTATTTTTGTTAAAAACAATTGCTTGTTTTACTCTGTTATATTGAGCTACTTTCACCGCCTTGTGCATCTATCTTTAATTGCTTGTGCACCTAAAAATGTTCACATTTCAGCCTACAAGGACTCAATTTTAAATGAGGAATAGGAGTTGCGGTTTTGTATGTAATCTCTGCCAGGTGAGCCTATCGTGCTGTTTCACAAATATACAAAGAGAGTGAATTTAAGATCATTTCTTTTGATTGAATTTATTTTCATTCGTATTATTTTACAAAGATTTAATTAATTGTGGTTTTAGTGAAAGTGATATTGTTGGGCAAGATTCCCATTTTATGTATTTCTTTTCTCGACATTCATGCTGTGATTAACAAATATCTTATCCAAGTGTACTATTTTCGGCTATTCAACCCAAGAGTCCTTCATTTGTAATGCAATGTGTAGCAATGTCTCTCCTGATATTCTAATGAAACTCCCAGTTTTGAGAAACCCGAAACTACTAGTTTTCCCATCTAATGTGGGCAAGAAGATCAACCCGCAGATCTAAAAGTAGAAGAGATCGTGATCCCAAGCTAAAGAGAGTCTTCAAGGTGACCTGCTTTGAAGATGTGGAGGACATCAACGTGGCCGTGATGACAGATGTAGAGGATCCCAGAAGAATCCTTAAAGGAGTACATGGGAGCGTGGCAGAGGAAGCTGGGAAAGTACGTTAGACTCCAAGGGAATTTCTTCAAAAAGGTAAAAGTTGTAGTTTGGATTTGAAATATACATTTTGTGACACCAGTCTTGGAAATTTTCTGACAAAACTTTCAGGTGGGTTTATGGAAAGCTCCAGCGGCTCAGTAATTGGGCACAAGCCATGAATTGAACCTCTGAGGCAGCATCCACAATAGTGGAAGTGCTCTGGTGATATCCCAATGCAAACAGTCCAAAAAAAATGATCATTCCGTTTCACTTTGCTTTGAAATATCTTGAATCTCACCTTGTACAGAGTAAAAAGCGCAGCGTATCTTCAACTACAGTTATTTTCAAGACCTAGCGGGGAGACCATAATAAGTCCATCTCTGCTTCTCACGGACAAGCGTGTTCATGCATGACCATGGGGCATTTTAAGTCTTCTATTGGTGGCGCATCATTAATGCTGGCCTACAATAAATTGATATAAATTCTTCCCTTCATCAAAGTCCACAGTGAGTCCAAGTTCACAGGCAAAACAGCGAGACAGCAAGGCAAAAAAAAAAAAAATCAGAAGGAAATAACTGCATGTGATCTGTTCTTCTTTGGGTCAAAAAAATTAAATCTGTGTCGAGGGAGAGTTTAAAAGAGGGGAAGAAAAACAGATGTGGTTGAGGCAAATTGTGTGTGTGTGTGTGTGTGTGTGCATGTGTGCGCACACGGGAAAAAAAGCATAGTATGTGTGCATTTAACAATGCGTCTCAATCTCACATAGTTTTTGTTCGTTAAAAGGAAATCACGGGGCTTAGCGACAGCATTGCCTTGAAAGTCATGAATAAACATCAGGCTCCCTTTCTGTGCGTACATCATACATCACAAGATGACACTACCTAATGGAGGAGGATTCCTCACCCTCGGATACATGAAAAGCAGTGAAATTACCCACCAAAACATGCAGCTGTATGGTGTTAAAATGGACCACTGCGCAAGAGACAGGGGGGAGGAAGGAGTACTAAGAAAAGGAATCTCTTATTAAAATGGCTTCCTGAGATAACAGCGCTCTCACACCATTCCCTCAGCTGTGATAACCACATTCCCGGTTCACTCCAGAAAAATGATACATAAACTACAATACTAATCAGCTACAATTTCAATGAGTTTTCCTCTTTTTGTCTGCCTCCTGGGACTCTTTCTCCTCCTGTCATTTGTGCAGGTGTCATATTTAAAATAATGTGCCAGTCGCCATTTTAGACCAGTTATTTTCATACAGGAACATTACAATCACAGCCTTTTCCAAAAAGGTATTTTTCTTATTTATATACTATTAAAGGGTCAGTCTCTAAGCGACAGCAAGTTGAAATCTCTCTGGGGTCATTCATACATTCCTTTATTAATCTTTCAAACCAGAAGCATGTAAATTGGGACTAATTACTGAACACTGGTTAAATCCACATAGCCAGCCGTGCCTGCTAGTTTGATTCAAAAGTACAATGCGTATGAAAATGATCCATCTTGACATCAGGCTTCAACTGGTAGTGACAATCAAACAGCTTGAAGCCTCCTTTTTACTGACTCTTAATCTGCTACACTGTTGTTTTTTGTAAAGTGAGTTGAGTTCAGTTTGCTGTCTGCGTATCTGATGTTTTTTGCTCTCAGTTAAACGCAAAAATAAAACAAAGTGGCCGAGGAGGTTGTATCTCAAAACTCGTGAGATGGGTCTGTCGCAAGGTAAGGCACCACTGTAAACGCTTAAAGGATCCACCACGTCCGAAACACTGTACATCATTGTATCAGAATCACAATCATCATGTGGATTTGTCTCAGGTAGATGGGGTCGCTCTAGTACAACATACATGACGACAACAGAGACATAAGACATTGCGGTAACAGTCACGAAGCAATAAAAGGCGGCTAGTAATCTGGCAATGATGGAACTTTCTCTTTTATGACAATTGTGCAAAGGACGCTGAGTCCTCTAAGCATTTAGAGCCGTTACAGTGAGATGATACACTGTGGCTACCCCTAACGGGACAAGCCGAAAGAAATACATACAAAAGTACTTAATAAGGCAATAGTTCAGTGCAATGAGCATTGTGCAAAGGTCGCCAGGACTTCAAGGAATGTATACAGTTTAAAGGGAAAGTCCTTTGATAATCTGAGACAATGTTTGACAACGCTGAGTTGAGGTGGTCCAGCATGAGGCGTTGAAAGGATTTCATCCCCAAAGATGTCAAAGTGACGGGCCTGTGATCATTCATAGGTTTTTTTTTTTTATTGTACATATTTAAAACACTAGGTCAACCAGAAAAAGGGTGTTGTTTCCATGAAAATGTAGCAAAAAATTGGAGAACAATGTGTTGAAAAGAATGGAGAACTAATTTCTGTAACTTTCAGTCACACTTGTGCACCTGTCATCAGTCATTATGACCTACAATCCTTGTGAGAACACTGATCGAGCCGTCTCGTGCTTAAAGGGTGCCTTCTCTAGACTGTGTGTTTCAGCTCCTTCCACAGATGTTCAACAGGATTTAGATCAGGGCTCTTCAGAATCCTCATAGCTATTCCTGGGTATTTTTTAGGCGTGGGCATTGGGTTATTTTCCTGTGGGAGGACCCTTGACCTCAAAAAGAGCCCAAGCTTTCTGACACTTAGCAGTACCTTTAGCTCCAGAATATCTTGAGATATCAAGACACCCTGTGCTGGACGTAGCAAAGTAACCACAAACATAACCCATTTCCCATCATTTTTCACAGCAGGTGTAACAACTTAATAATACACATCAGTGGGTAATAATAGTTAGAATATCCATGTCTGGGCACAAGTGTGGGTTCAGGCCTGGGTTAGGGTTAGCTCACCCTGTTTGCGCATGTCAGGGAGAGGTGGTAGAAGGATGCACATCCAGGGAGGCGTGAGAGCAGTGTTGTGCTGCATAGTGCAGGCACTTCTTTGATCATTTTTAATAGCCATTCTTTCATGCGAGGCTGCAGCTCGCACGTGGCTTCTTGCAGGTGCCATCTCATTCATGCAGCTGTGGGATTAATATGCGGCAGGTAATAAAAAAAAAAAAGGCAGGCCATTGCAGTGCACAAGACACAACACAGGATTGCAACACACTGGGATAATTACCTATTGAAGGATATCAGCTCACAATGAGAGTGAGACACAGCGATAGCATCTGGAATAAAGGGCGCAAAACAGCTAAAACGGTAGCAAGCAATTTTGACGGCACGGAGAGACTTTAAAAGAAAAAAAGGGTAGATTAATGTTTTAAAAATGAGAAAAAAAATGACAGGTATAGGATGACAGTTCTCTTATATTATGTAGAAGAGGACAGCACAAAATATTAATCATGGGAATGGGTAGTCAGTAATATAGTAAATGCATGAATAACACCATTTTAGACAATGAGAAGAGACTTATTTTTCACATTGAACGTAACCGTAATATAGGCTATATCCTTAAACATTAATTGAACAATTGATATAAATGTATCACTCTGACAATCAATTTCAGAATGAACATATAACCGAGTTGGTCCAATATGCGTATAATCTACACCAGGGCTCAGCTACCTTTTTCAGGCTTCGTGAGCACCGATCGTATGAAGGGCTATGTGACCAGTTTGCAGCAAATTTCAGACTCAGTTCATTACACGTACATAAAATATTTCGGTTTTAATTCATTTTCATAAATGACAGTACAGGTAATTTAAAATTTTAATTTACGTGAGCCAGTCAGATTCAGAATTTAAAGCACAAATAATAGTAATTTCTGGCCCATGGTATCTTTAGAACATACCTCGCGGGAGCCTTATATGGTCCTCGCGGGCTACCATTCGCCCACGGGCACCACGTTGGTGACCCCTGATCTACACCCACATCTATTAATTCAATGTTCCTTGAATCTGAAGTTATAAAAGCAGTGCACAGCAATCATTTCCTTTTTGTAAAAGAATACATAACTACAAAGCTTACCCAATTTTTTTTATCATCTTACATATTACTGCTTTTCTGAAAAACCCAGTAAAGTGAATTCAGTGTTGTTTCTAAATACAATATAGAACATAATATAAATGCTTGAAGATTGATGAAAACATGGAAGGACTGAGGACTATGTAGTTCTGAATTCTGAAGCTAAGGCATTAAATAGTTTACCTGAGTTTTTGGGATGTGGCTAAAACAGTGCCGCTTCCACACTTTGAAGTCTAACATGAGTCACCCCTAACCCACTATGTAAGACTTATGCACCTTTGTTTCTAGAAGAGGTTATCAGTTTTAAGTGGGACATGCAGTATGCTAGCTCGTTATGACGACACCCTGAAAATCAATTCTTCTTTCTTTTTAGAGCAGAGTTCACACATCTTGGAAAAAAGAAGAGTAGCGAGGAAAGTTTTTCTCTATTTTTTATTTTAGTCTGACATGTCAGCCAGCGTATGGGCCAAGGCTTAGCCCCATTTGAGCACTTCATTGTCGTGGTGCGGAACATGATTTATTTTAATCATTAAATTTGGCAAGGCTGCTAACAACACTCTTCTCTATCGTGTGTCAAACTCCCAAGACATTTATTTTCACTTTATAGAAACTTTAAGTCTTTATTTTACAATCAACTTGAAGTTATGATTATCCCCTCATCTGTTGCAGCCTGAGATCTTCGAATGGATGTGGTCTGAAGTTCACTGACTTACGGTATAGGCACTGTACAAAAAAAATGAAAAAACCCAGGAAAGCAAATGTTTCTGTGCTGAAGGAGTGCTCCTCTTGCATGTTAACGTCTCTGTAGACTTCACTACACATTTGTACTTAACACCGCAATTAGCCGACACTCGGGAGATGCATAATGTGAGTGAGGCTTTACACTCAAAGCTGCTAAGCCTCAGTATTTTTCACTAAGCTCATAAATCACCAATAACCTGATGATTTCAATTATTTCAGTAAATAAATGAGTCAAGATCAAGCCCTTTACCCTCACTCAATGCCAGCATTAAATTAGAATACAGACAGCTTTAATCAGCTAATTAAAGCAAAATAAAGCTGTGTAAAGGATTATTGGGGAATGGGTTGATCTCCTGTATGAATTAAGTATATAAAACTGTAGTCAATAAAACATCGATGCTTGAGTTGACCGCCTACAATATGGCCACAATGTTTGATAAATGCCTACTGTATAAAGTCATTAATATTTGATTTAAGAGATCCGCCACACAATATCCCACCGGTCTACTTTATGGTTGATATAGTTTCCGTGGTTTTAGGGCAGTCAGTGCTGTCTCCTTGCAATTCAGCACTGACCTCTTTTTGGGTCAGAGTGAATTATTTGAAATAAAAACATCAGAAAGAGATGTCTGACAGGCGATCTGATTCCCTGCGTGCGTAAGTGGGGGGTGAGCAGGGGGCTCCCACCGGTCCGATAAAAGGTCTAGCTTCATGGAGCAAACCATGCCTTTCTTCAAATGCATGCCTACGCTCTACTTTTAATTGGCCGCTTTTAGTAGCTGTGAAATTTAATGACTTTGTTCCTGGATTAAAGGCCTCGGAGTGTTCAGGCAAAGCAAGGGGCCTAACCTTTCCTTGGCTAATCTGTCTCTCATCCCTATATCCCATCCTTTCCCTAGATTCCTATTCTTCTTTCGATATTGCACACTTTTTGTCTTACCTACCATCATCCTCAATCCTATTCCTTTCTACCATACTGCACATATTTCCCACTGTACTTTAACTATGTGGATGTTTGCCATTCTTCTCTGTGCTCACCTTTAAGGACAAGAATTTTATCTTGCTGTTTAAATCTATTCCAATTTTACCATGCCATACGTTGACCTTCCTCTCTTTTTACCTTTCAGGGTGTCACTATTGAATCTTTTCAGTATCAATTCTCTTGTGGATTATAGGTTTAATAATAAAATATTTGCTACGCCCCCTATAATTTGTTTTCTCTTTACTACTAGCAGCAATTTTATTCCCGTGTAAAAGTGATGAAATTTGATCCATCAATTGCACATGTCGGTTCTAAATAGAAGGTATTAATTTGGTGTGCAAAATATTTGAGAGTGTAAATGCTAAGTGGTAAACGGTTAGCAATAGCAATTAGTATTGACACGATCACGATTACAATTTTGGGACAAAAAAAACGAACCATGTCATATATACCATAATCTCGAATGATGTTATAAGTACATTAAACATGTAAAAGCGTCTTAACATTCACTTACAGGGTTCCTCTTGTCGTATCGAAGCGGATCAGTGGGCCAACACAACGTCCGTCTACAACAAAATGCCGGTGGGAAACATTGGTTCCGGGAGGGCAACATCGTTCCAGGTTTTTTTTTTTTTTTTTTTTGCCTGTTGAAACTGCGCAGGAGACCATTTTCTTCGGCCTCTTTTTGAAGTGAATTTAGCCAAGTTATTGTTGAATTGTTTTTATACGGGCATTTATATGATAAATTTCGCTTCTTAGTGGAGACATTGTTGGAATGGATAGGTTTCCGATTACGCCGTCTTGTGTGTCATGGAGGTCAAAGAACACAGGTGATAGGTGAAGCGTGAAGTTTTTTTTTTTTTTCTATCGTTAATTTATCCGATTGGTCTAAGGGTAGTTGTGACGTCATTCGAAACCTATCCATAAGAGAATTTGTTGACATTATATATCATGTAACGAGATAGGAGAGCTTCTCCTGTTTCAGTACATACTAAAGTGCAAGTGCAAAATAAAATACAGTGGTACATCTTACGAAATTAATCTGTTCCGAAAGTCATTTCGTAATGCTAATTTTTCACAAGTCGAAGTGCATTTTCAGTTTCACAAACACACATAGCTGCCCCACCTCTGCTGAGTCTTCAGCTCGACCCCGGCCTGTTAGCCGAACACTAGCATCGAGAATGTTTGTTTGAACCCAGGTATGATTTATGATTAGGACGCACCAGTCACGAATACAACAATTATCCGTAAATTGTAAATCCAGATCGTTCATTTTGTTGGCGATGGATCTGCCGTTGGTGAGGTACAGGCCTGGAAGAGGTAGCAATGTGGATGATTCTTTAGCCTTGGCCCCTTTGTGGGCCCAATTTTCGTTCCTTTCTCTCCTCCGCCTGCGCTGCATTGTTGTCGGGCCAACAATCAACAGCGAGCCCGGTGGTCTCGCAATCTTGCTTGGAATGTTATGCTGAAACCTATTATTTTGTGTCAGTATCTGAAGTCCAAAAGTTCCTGGCTGGTACCGCCGCCTGGTGCTGAAGCGTACGTGAGGAAAGTGCCCCAAAAAACAGAGACAAAAACAAATAAAAGCACCGATAAGGAGAGCCTTAAGCCACTACGTCCGTGCCCGCCACCATCTTGACAATATTGTCTTGACAACAGTGTTGCCCAATTCATTTTCAACACTGCTGTCTATTCCTCTGTCCAAAACAAAGCGCTTTTCATCCCCACTTGACCCAGTGGCGTAGTCCGCAAAAGGTTAATAAAAGATGCCGTAAAGGTCAGAAGGTTTAATTTTCCGAAAAGGTCCTGAGAAACGGGAGGCTTTTTCCCTCCACGTATGAGCTTTCCCTCATATTTGATTCCAAGAGACAGAAAGTGAGCTTCTGTAAACTGAATGTAGATGTTAAAATGTATTGTTGTGTACGATCATGAGGTCATTCTTCACCAGAATGGCTGTCAATCTCCCCCACCCACACCATTGAAGCAAGCTCAGCCCAGCTGTCCGACCTGGCAAGTGCGAAATGATCGCCTAATCGATGTGCCGCCTAATCAGACAGCTTGACGCTAATACCTTGGACAGGTCCACATCATTCTCATATCAGCATTCACACATTTTGAGGTGACAAAGAAGAGGGCAAAGATGAAACATAATCTTGTAAAGAAGCAGATTTTTCTTGCTTTTTTTTTTAACCGGACCAAAAAGTGACCTGGATTTGAGTGAGGAAATCTAAACATAGTATCATTACTATCATTTTCATCTTTGCTTGGTGGACACACTAGCGCATGTATTGGTCAATTTTATGCTGAATGACAAAGTAATGATTGTAAAAGCCAGAGTGAAAGCCTGGTCATGTGGCACATTCAGCATTTTCGAGAATTTGTTGTTGCAACAGGACTCTCCAGCTTTAAATCCCTCCAAGGTTTTAATCATGACACTTGTCAATAATGTTTCAAAATATAGTCCAGTGTGACTATGACAATGTTTGTTCTCTATGAAAGGATTTTGACAACACTCATCTGTCCATTTTCTGAGCAGCTTATCCTCACAAGGTGGTTTGAGTGCTGGAGCCTAGGACCCCAGGAGGCGGGGTACACCCTCAACTGATTGCCAGCCAATGGAACTTTCCGATGGCGACCTTAAGCTCCGCCCCCTTAGCCATGTCCCTCAAGCTTTAAAAATGTCGATTGAACAAAACATGTTTGAAGTCGATTCTCTATCGCGTATTACAGATAATATTGTGGTATGTTTTTTGGCAAATGCGTCAGACTTGTCCAAGAGAGTTCTACAAAAAGGTCTCAAGTATTTCACGCAAGGATATGTACACGGAATTAAAATTTTGGACGGAACAGGACGCAATGTCAGAGTTACAATCAAATGTTGGTGATCGATGCAAAAAAGTTTGACGCCTCACAAACTTCATATTGAAATCCAACAGGATAAAGCAGTGGAATCGTACTGCGCATGTAAAGCAGGGCGAGTACTTTTTACTTGAAAGATTACGAGTAATATCATTGTAGTCTTTGTAAATAAGTAGGTGTATTCATTTGACTTGACTCGTAATGGAACCCAATGCTCGGTCTTAAAAGTCCGATGTGATACAAATAGGCAAATAGACATTTCTCTTGGATGACATCACGCATTCACATATCACTAACTCGACTCTTCGGCATAAAACATTACACACTTCATTCAGCAGGTCAGTGATACACTAACAAAGTTGTTCTCCTGCAATGCATAAAGGACTGATAATAATTCAATCAAACTCAGAGCAGATACTTCTCCCTCACTTACCTTCGAACATGCAGTCTTGTGTTTGTTGATATTGTCCACATAATAGTTGTACTTGCGCTCTTCTGCAAGTCATAATCCATCGTAGACAATTCATCAACTCTGTTTTAGGCTTTGGAAAATGAATCAACCGGGCCCCTTGTAACCTAGCAGGATATCTTTCATCAGAATTGCACGTTCCCCAAGCGCATCTGAGGACCATTTTCTTCGTAACATTAACTTTTCCAAGCGCACGCTACTGACAACCAACATTGCTTGTGGGGCAATACGGCCAGATGGTCGTGTCAAGGCATGGGTTAAGACAATGCGGCTATCTGATTGGCTATTATTGTACGAGTGATTGACAGGCCGGAAAGGTCCATTGCATGGCACACAGAAACAAACAACCACTTTCACGCACAATCACGCTTCGTCTTTTGTTACGGCTTGTCAAATGCATGACAGGGCTCAAGGAATTCAAACTTAAAACGTCCGTGGCTTAAAAGGGGTATTAAAAAGACAATTACTCAGCTCCGAGAACATGTTGTTCTCTTCACGCATAACACAATTATACATGCAGGCCCGCACACGCAGACAATCACATTCCGAACTGGTGTGAATTACACTCACAAGCAGTTCACTAATTATTCACACTTTAGTATGTATTATTTTTAAACATACTGTATAAAAGCGAAATCAATTTTACAGCTGCATATGTACTGAAAGAGGTCGTCAAAGTCTAATACCAGGAATTTTTTTTTCATTTGCTTGAATTTTAAAAACTGAACCCCATCGATATTTTCAACAAGTCACCACAGTGTCTGTGAAACCATACCGAGACTGTGAATTCCCACTTTGACAAATCATTCCAACCTTTCATAAAACTCTAATGGCTTTTTACTTTTCAGTCGAGCTTTACTTAAATTAGTCGACTTGAAAATAAATGGCAGTGGCATATAGTCGTGGCAAGAAATCATCATCAACCACAGTGTTTCAGATGGCCAACAACTGTGCTGTCAACACAGTAATTGACATGCCAATCAATGGCGGGTGTCGGGCCGGCTTTTAGAAGGTCCCCAAGGTGGGTGCCGGGAGCGGGCTCAGTTTAACACAGTGGCGATGCCAGAGTGGAAACAAAGACTACTTCTTGAGTGGCTCATCGATGCTGGTGATCAATTAGGCAACACTATTTCCAGTTCTTTGTAGAGATCTTAACAGCTACTCAGCCACCAACAAGTGTAGTGTGCACACCTGTCTCTAGAGGGAGACAGAGCAAAGAGCAACAATCCACAGATCAATTTAGGACTAAATAAATACATATACAAATTAATTAAGAATAAATAAATGATAACTGACGATAATCTTTCTTCTTTTTTCCATTGCAGCCTTATTTCTAGGTTCACAAAACTTGCTAAGTGTAAGTAACGCTTTCTTTGAAGGAAGAAAAAAAAAAGAGTACTGCCTATTTCACAGAAATATGAGCATTATTAAAGGACATGATGAGCAGGAATTTCTCTTCCCACTAACAAAAAAAAAAGCCATTTTTCATTGTGGTTACAGTTAAGGTGTTAGGACGTTTTTTTATTATTATTACTAAATCCATTTACAGGAGAAAAAAAGAAACCACAAAAAAATCCCTTTCATACTAATCACAGGGCTGAACAGGCTCAAGGCTGTCACCGCAGTGTTGCATTGAATGCAGAAGTATGTTTTGTTTAAAAATATACATAGAATTACAGTATATCCTGTATATTTTTCAGCAAGACATCCATCTTAAATATGTAGTACGTGCAGATTTTATTAATTCAGTCATTGACTGGTTTATGTAATATTATTTTAAATATTTTTAAAAAATTATTATATATCTATTTTCATTTAGGTAGAGTGCTTTGTGTCATCTGTGTTTGTTCTTTCTAAATAACTCCAAAAGTTGAATTTCTAGCCGGATTTAACAAATTTTAAAGCTGCTTGGTTAATTGACATGCCGCATGTACAGTACATCATTAATCTAACGATGATAAATCCTCTAAGTGTGCATGTGTGTGCTTTCCGAAGCCCCTTTTAAAATAAATAGCACCAAGTAACAAGGCATAGCTCGAGTCTAGAATCCACTACTTCAATTATAAAGCTGGTTGGATTCGCTCTGTAACTTACATAAAAAGCAAGGACACTCAAACACTGAGCTAACAGCACTATTGTTACTCCCCAGAGATGGGAAAAGCATATTGGGTACCTGAGAAGAGATAACACGGACAGTTTGTTTTTATTACACAGCACCACAATCATAGCAGTAAAGAAAAATAAGACCAAAAAAAAAAAGGGAAGAAAAACACGTGACCAGCAGGGTGCTATATAATTGACTTTTTAAGCAAGAGATTTTGGAAATCTTGTTGGCTACGAAAGATGTAATTCCCCCAAAAAATGAAATTAAAAATACTACAGTAATGTGGGGCAGTGGCGGTTTAATTGACACAGCCACTTGCCATTTTTAAGATTGATAGTTTGAATATGTGCCTGCATGGGTTTAAAATAAAAGCACAATTAAAAAAAACAAAGAGTGCAAGAAATATCAGTAAAAGTGGAAATACTCTAAAAAGTATCAACCTGGATTTAAAAACATTGACACTTGGGGCTGACCTCACCTCTGTTGTCAACTTCTTCCATTTGTGTGCGGCATAATAGCTAAATGCTGCTTCGCCATGTTTGCTTTGGACTCTGCGTTCCCCTATCTGTCACTCTCAGAGCTCTACTGTGTTTGTATTCCGTAAGCATTTCCTTCATGTATTCAGGACCTAAACCTTAGTGATTAGACCAGTACAGAAGTTTAAAATTTATTCTAAAGCTGACTGGAAGCCAGCGTAACAATTTTAGAATTGGATTTATATGCTCTGGCCTCTTTGTTCTGGTCAGAATCCGAGCTGGAGCATTCTTAATGAGCTGCAGCTGTTTAACGCTTTTTTGAAGACCATTACAATAGTCAAGTCTTCTTGAGATAAAACCATGGATGAGCTTTTCCTGGTCTGTTTGACACATACAAGCCTTCACTCTAGATGTGTTCTTCAGATGGTAAAAGGCAGTTTTTGTGATTGATTTGATATGACTGTTGAAAGTCAGATCGGAACCTATGAGAACACCAAGGTTTTGGACTTGGTTTTTGGTTGTCTCAGTTTTTCTGGTTCTGGTTCTGGTAGTTAGTTCTGGTTTAGTTCATTGAGTTATGTGTCTGCTTTAGACAGTGGCACAACACTTCAATTGAACTGTAGTCATCTGGAGATACTGCTAAATATACCTGTGTGTCATTTGTATACTAATGCTGCTTATGCTAACTCAAGCAAAAATGCAAGGAAATACCCTCGTGATATTGTGAGTTTTCCGAGATACCAGCTGCCGTTAGACCGTTTTTTGTTTGTTTTGCTTTTAATTGCGACCAATACTTTGAAGTACGAGCCCTCCCAGTTGGTTTACTGTCAAACTAAACATTAAACGTTGTTGTCGTTTGAACACAAACTGTAAAGCAACACATGTAGACAATACAATAGTTAAAGATGTATTTGTAATTCCTCACAAAAAAGATAAATATTACCACAGCTTTTGGAGTCAGTTGCAAAACTCTTATTTGTGTGTCTCTATGGCTATATTATACTGCCCCCAGGTGGTCAAGTTTCACACACCAGAAAGAGCAGCACAATATCCATTAAATCGAAGCAAAAAAAAAAAAGTTGTCTATAGTTTGATCTTTAATTGTATGTTAAAAAGTACTATATTCGAGAGTGCTGCCATTTCTTATTAAAAAAATACATTTTGGCAGGGGAACCTGGATGGTTTTCAACATGGGGAAAAATGGGTGTTTTGAGTTATGAGTGCGGTCACGGAATGAATTAAACTCGTATAACAAGGCGAGAAGATTCACACAAGAACAATCTACAATCAGATCTTTGCATTTTGTAAAAGTTTCACATTTAGACGACATTTCGCCCAGTGTAAAATTGCTTGAAAACTGCTTGTACCGCATCCCCAGCCAGTCCCTTGCGCAAGCGCACAAACCGCTTGTCCAGATATGTATTCCTAAAAGTCTACACACTGTTTTACTCTCAATAACATACAAACAAAAGGGGAAAAGTCGTTAGTTCAAAACAACCCTGTGTAAATGGCCCGTAAATCCGCACACCCCTCGAATTTCATGATGAATTTTTATTTTTGCTCCCCTCTCAAAGCATCCACTTCAGACAGATGAAAGAGTAATATTCCAGCAATAAAGCTTGATTTACATCCCCTCCGCCGTTCTCCCTCTTCCTTTTTTATTCGATCATTTAGCCGGGATCATATAACTGTATATCAGACACAAATGAAATCAGGTCCCGTGCACATTAAGGCCATGCCTTCCTGCAGCTTACATCCCCGCCAACCCGAGCGGCCGACGCTACGGCAAGCCAAGGGCAGAGTCCCATTCATTTTCGGGCCCATTTCCTCTTATGATTAGGCGATCAATCAATCCCGGCATTCGGTCTCATCAGGCAGACGGGATTATCTGCCCATCTTCTCCTCTCCCTCTTTTTACTCCCACCCAACCTCCCACAAACAGAGCAGCACATTAACATCAGCTCAAGTATCAGCCCGACAAAAGCAGCGCGCCGCATCCTCTGACCGCAAAGGCGCTCCCTCTCGTTTTAGTCATCCCTCAGTCGGCCATATTTTCACCTCACACAGACCCAAGTGGTCCTCACACACACACTCAAATACCTGCAGAACGGTTCGCGTGTGAGGTGAGTCACCGCGACGGGGATTCAAAAAATATGTAACCCAATATATATAACATCACGCAAGCACGGCACCATGTTGGAGCTTTTAAAAAATGCTTATGCAATATTGCTATTCTTACTTTGATATAAAGTCACATAAGGTGATGAGAGAGAAAGTGAGGATGGATGGAGCTCGTAAAAAAAAAAAAAGCAATAACTATGTTAATTGGATTTGGAATATTATCATATATCTGGATCAATTTTGGAACAATATTCCTGACAAAATGTATTATTTCTCCACACAATCTACATTCTTGATACCAACATAACGGATTCTGCCTTACCCATCATACTTCCCTTTTTCATAATTCCTCAGTTGAGAGCATTATGATCTGATAACGAAGCGTCCAAGAGAAAGAGATGTATTAGTAATAAACATCGACTGAGAAGTCATGAAAAATTTAAACGACTTTTAAATGGTGTGACTAATTTTTTAACATTTATATTTCCTGTAGGTAGCCACTTGCTCAGAAGGAACTTTTTCCCCCATCCTCACTAAAAATAATCATTGAATTGCACTTAATGGCAAAAAGCTTTTTGATGTAGAAATGCTAATTCTGCGCAGCACACTGATCAAACTGTCACGCTTTCAATACACACTAGCTTTTAGTGACCATGTTCTAGGTTAATAAAGTTTCACGCCCGAGAGACAACATTTCTTACTGTGCTAATGTCTCGTGAAGGTAGGGACCAATTGAATTATCAAACTGCCCCCCCCCCCCCCCCCACCTCATGCACAAAGAAAGAAACGAAAATTAAGTTGCACAATGGACCCGAGGGTGTGTAAACCTAAATAGATCGAAATGACTACGTTTATGTCTTAAAACAAAGTGGTTGACAAAAGGTTTCAGAGACCAAGAATGAAGTTGTTAACCTTTTAAAGTCAAACTTTTCAAACAGTGGCAGTTTTTGCTATTTGCAATACGGAAGGGGGCACATGGTGGTATTTACAGTGAAGAAAATAAGTATTTGAACACCCTGCTATATTGCAAGTTCTCCCACTTAAAAATCATGGAGGTGTCTGAGATTTTCGTCATAGGTGCATGTCCACTGTGAGAGATAATCTAAAAAGAAAAATCCACAATGTATGATTTCTATTTATTTGTATTATACAACTGCAAATAAGTATTTGAACACCTGTCTATCAGCTAGAATTCTGACCCTCAAAGACCTGTTAGTCCGCCTTTAAAAGTCCACCTCTACTCCATGCAATATCCTCAATCACATGTGAGGTCGTTACCTGCATAAAGACACCTGTCCACCCCATAGAATCAGTAAGACTAACTTGTAACATGCTCAAGACCAACGAGCTGTCCAAAGACACCAGAGACAAAATTGTACAACTCCACAAGGCAGGAAAAGACTACGGAGAAATTCCAAAGCAGATTGGTGAAAAAGGGTCCATTGTTGGAGCGATCATTGGAAAATGGAAGAAGCCAAACATGACGGTGAATCTCAATCGGAGTGGATCCCCATGCAAGATATCGCCTCGTGGGGTCACAATTATCCTTAGAAAGGTAAGGAATCAGCCCAGGACTACACGACAGGATTTGGTCAATGACCTGAAAAGAGCGGAGACCATCGTTTCCAAGGTGACTGTTGGTAATACACTAAGACGTCATGGTTTGAAATCATGCATAGCACGGAAGGGTCCCCTGCTTAAACCAGCACATGTCAAGGCCCGTCCATGGGAGAAAGTTTTGTGGTCAGATGAGACCAAAATGTAACTTTTTGGTCATAATTCCACTAACTGTGTTTGGACGAACACGAATGATGAGTTCAATCCCAAGAACACCATCCCACCATCCATGTTTTTCTGCAGATGGGACAGGACGACTGCACTGTATTAAGGAGAGGATGACCGTGGCCATGTATTGTGAGATTTTGACGAACAACCTCTTTCCCTCAGTCAGAGCATTGAAGATGGGTCGTAGCTGGGTCTTTCGACATGACAATGACCCGAAGCACACAGCCAGGAAAACCAAGGTGTGGCTCCTTAAGAAGCATATCAAGATTCTAGTGTGGCTTAGTCAGTCACCAGACCTAAACCCAATAGAAAATGTTTGGAGGGACCTGAAACTCCGTGTTTCTCAGCGACAGCCCAGAAACCTGTATGATCTAGAGAAGATCTGTGTGGAGGAGTGGGCCAAAATCCCTCCGACAGTGTGTGCAAACCTAGTGAACAAACTACAGGAAACGTTTGACCTCTGTAACTGCAAACAAAGGCTACTGTACCAACTCTTAACATTGTTTTTTTCAGGTGTTATTATTTGCAACTGTATCACACAAATAAAACGTTAAAAAATTATACATTGTGATTTCTGAATTTTTCTTTTTCGATTCTCTCTATCACAGTGGACATGCACCTACGATGAAAATTTCAGACCCCTCCATGATTTCTAAGTGGGAGACCTTGCAATATAGCGTGTTCAAATACTTATTTTCTTCAATGTACTGGGGGTTAGCAACGTGGCAACCCTACGCCGTCACCCCCCCAAAAAATCTATATGAAAGGCTTTCGATAAGTATCATGACATGCAATCATTGCCGTTCAAAAGTGGAAGTCGTGGCCCATATTAAGGGGTCTTCAAGGATTTTGCGAATAAACGTTGACATGAGAGGTTATCGATGACAAGGAAGTACGACATCTTTGTTTGACGTTCTCTAATTGGGCCACAAGCTAAGGTTCCCTTAATGTGACTCAGAATGTCATGGCTTCATAAAACCAAATAAAATGAAATCAAAAATGCAAGATAACAAGGATAAAGGGGGTGCAAAATGGGGGCGGGGGCAGTGGTCCTCTTGCACAGGACACCATTCAAGCTAGGACCGCCTCTGTATACAAAAATATCAATTAGAAACTAATAGTTTAGTTGAGAAAACATATTTCTGGCACACATCTTCTCTTCGTTAAATTAAACTTGCATGAACTTTGGTTTGAAGCAAAAGAAGTATTTTTAGGAAAAGAAAAAAACCAAAAATAAAGATAAAACATTACAAGAAATCTCTTGCCATGTACCTTTGACCCACAATAATGATCTTGATATGATATGGTTTAATTTGTAGGGGTGTACCACATTCAGTGAGGATCGAGTATATAATACATTATATCAGAGTTCAGCAACCTTTTCGTGGCTGAGGGCTACTTCGTGAGCACCGATCTTATGAAGGGCTACGTGACCTGTTTGCGGCAAATTTCAGACTCAGTTCATGACACGTACATAAAATATTTTTGTTTTAATTTATTGTCGTAAATGACATTACAGGTATTTCAAAATTTTAATTCACATAAGCAAGTCAGATTCAGAATTTAAAGCACAAACAATAGTAACAATATGTGGCCTATGGTATTTTTAGAACATACCTTGCGGGCGCCTTATATGGTCCTCGCGGGTTACCATTCGCCCGCGGGCACCGCGTTGGTGACCCCTGCATTATATTATATTATACATGACAGCGATTCCTCCCTTTGTTCGAGTAGTATAAATAGAGATTGACAAAGATAGTCCTACCAACCGGATAACGCTGCACTTTTAACTCGGGCAGTCTTACTGCGGTGGTACAAAAATGGCAATGTCAACAAAAGAAAAAGAACAACAATCACGAAAGATGACAAAATAAATGAAAGGCCACACATCTTAAAACGTGAGATTTGGCAATAAAATCAATCAAATCGTATGAAACAGAGTCACAAAACAGCTTGCAGCACATTCAACAACGTCAAATTCAAACCACTCATGGGCCTTTGTATTTATTTTTTGTCAGTGTTAGCGAATAATAATAAATATGGTAAAAAGGAAACAAATAAAATGCTCAAATTTTGAAATAAACAGTAGTTAATCTTGATGCTAAGCAGTGATGATGGCTCAACTGGAGTCACGAGATGAGTCAGAAGCTTTTTTTGAAAGCCGTGCAGTCCTTGGGGCAGGTGTGAATTTGCTGGCCAGTGGAATAGCCTCTCCAGGTTCATAACGGGACTATGACTTGGCACGTTGCTAAGATTATTATCCTATGGCAGCTCATTAAGACCAATGGGTAAGGGTATTCTTCCCCTACGGCCTTAAAATAAATTGTAATGATTACAAAAGTACAGCTCAGTCAACAGCTACGTGACTGCCGGTCCAAATCGCTTAAAGCCAGCAGGCACACTTTTTCCAAACTTTTGTGTTCCGTGTGGTTCTTATTGTGTGGTTGTTTGACACCGACACCAAGATGAACTTCATTTAACATGCGGTAGATCACGGGTGTCGAACTCAAGGCCCGGGGACCAGATCTGGCCCGCCACATAATTTTACGTGACCCGCAAAGGCGAATCATCTGTGTCAAAATCTGTGATTCTTTTGAAAATTCGTCCCAACATTTCAAATTGTCATAGATCATAAATGATAATCTTGAGGTATTTCTGTTACCAAACATGAAGAATGGTTGAAAAACCCATTATACTTGATTTCTGATTCCAAAAGTAGTTCATAACTGTCATGTGTAAATATGATGAGGCGATTCAGGATTTCTATGGTTTCACCATAACGGCCCTCTGAGGGAAATCGTAACGACAATGTGGCCCGCGACAAAAATGAGTTGGACACCCCTGCTGTCGATGATAGAACCTTTGTTTTTGGAACTATGGAACTTGTGATTTGTGACAGACTACATCTTTGACTTCTTTTAAATCTCTTCAAGCTTACCTTTTAGCACCCACTTTTTAAACAACTGCTGATTTTGCTGCTTTGTTAGTGTATGGATATTTTTATTGAGTCATTTTTAAAGAATTGTTTTACGGTAGTGTTTAAATCACAATCATTACTTTTATTATTAACAACACAAAACATGACTTGAACGATGGGCCTTTCCGATGGCAACCTTAAGCTCCGCCCCCTTAACAATGACCCACAAGCTTTCAAAATGGCGTCTGAACAAAACATGTTTGAAGTCGATTCTCTATCGCGTATTCCAGATAATATTGGGGGATGTTTTTTGCCAAATGCGTCAGATTTGTCCAAGAGAGTTCTACAGAGAGGTATCAACTATTTCACACAAGGATATGTACACGGAATTAAGATTTTGGGCGGAGCAGGACGCAATGTCAGAGTTACAGCGAAATGTTGACGATTGATGCAAAAAAGTTTGACGCCTCACAAACTTCAGATTGAAATCCAACAGGATAAAAGTGGAATCGTACTGTGCGTGTAAAGCAGGATGAGTACTTTTTACTTGGAAAGATCACAAGTAATATCATTGTAGTCTTTATAAGTGACTTACCTTCGAACATACAGCCTTGTGATTATTGATATTGTTCACATTTAGTTGTACGTGCGGTGTTCAGCAAGCCTTAATCCATCGTAGACACTTCGTCAACTGTGTTTTAGGCTTTGAAAAATGAATCAAGCGGGCCCCTCGTAACCTAGTAGGATATCTTTCATCAGAATTGCACGTTCCCAACCGCATCAAAGGATCATTTTCTTCATAACATTAACTTTTCCAAGCGCACGCTACTGGCAAGCAGCATTTCCTGTGGGACAACACGGCAAGAGGGGCGTGTCAAGCCAGGGGGTTAAGACAATGCAGCTATCTGATGGGCTATTATTGTACAAGTGATTGACAGGTCGGAAAGGTTCATTGTAAACGTTATATGGGAGAACGTATTAGTGACGCTAAGGTGAAAATAGTACTCATGAAAGCTGATATTGATTCACAGCAACAATTTACAACGCACTGACTCATGTTCAGTAAAAAAAAAAAAATACAGTGAAATTGCGTTCATATATATCCATCCATTTTCTGAGCTACTTCGCGTCGCGGGAGTGCTGGAGCCTTTTTGAACAGGGGTGTGTAGACTTTTTATATCCAACGTATGTACACACCTGATTTCAAACTTCCAACCAATGCACGTTGCAACCGCAGGAAAAATAATTACTCAAGTAGAAATGTCATCCATTTTTGCCTGCAGCCACTGTTTCTGCATTAAAATGAAGCTCCAGTCAAAGCACAATCTGATTATGAATGTGATTAGTTCTCAGAGTTGTGTTTCTGCTTGGGCCCGACAAGACCGGCCCGCCATTGGGCGAGGGGAAAGTGACCTTGGCGGCCCCTCGGATTGCCTATAATCATCATTTGAGTTAAAGGTAGAATTAAAGGTTGAGACGACTTGGTACATGTGTTTGGAATGAGGCTGGATTATCAATCTACTTTATATTTAAAAGTAATTAGAATTTGTCATTTCTTTCCGAGTCTCAGCAGAAAGACGTCGGGTGGTCTCGGTAGGGTCTGACAGGTTAATTGAGGAATAATACCCTTCAGAATGATGGATTTTTGTGACTTGAGATGTCAGAATACATTATAGGGAAATTTAAAAGCGCAATTAATGGGGGAGGCAGGGTGCAAAATTCTTTCTTTTTAATTCCCTCTCGCCTCCCCTTCTGTTATTATTAATGTTCTGCATTAAATGACCAGACGCTCTCGTCTCTGTGATGGCGCTCGCCCACCGTCCAATAGAGTTTGGCACAAACAAGGCTTAATTAATGATCTCATTCCTATAGTAAATCAAATAGCTCGGATCTGAGCACGATGGCCGGCTTGAGGGACATTTTATGAGATAATTGAGAATATACAGATCATTGCCTTAAAAGAACAGGACTTCCGTGAAACAGCATGCGGCACACTGCAAAATGAAAAATTATTTTGTCATAAATGCTTTTGTAGTATTGCCTTGTACTGTACAGTGGTGCCAAATCCAACAATGATAATAAAAAAAGAGACCTCACACTGTTAATGGTGACTTCTAATTGAAATTCACTGTTAAATTAAACATGAAACAAAGACATCGTCATATTGTGACTTTAAAAACAACATACAAACTGCCTCAATAAAAAATGTCTATGTTAGTGGTAACATTATGGAAACTGCCACTAACATTCTCAACATTGCCATCGCTAGTCCCAGTTTTAGAACCCTCTAAGTAATGGATGTTTGGACACAAATGGTGTAGCAAAACATGCAGATAGTATGGCAATACTCACGGGTCTATCTATATTCCTTATTCTGGATTAAAAAATGTTTCATATCATAACTTCTTACTGGTTCACAGTAGTAGGTGTTCTACTATTCTTAATTCAATCTTCACATTTGCGTCTGATTGATTGGATTATTTGGCTTCCATTGTGCAAGGCAGGCACACCAGAAGAAGGAGCACAGAGAAATGAATTGCAGCATTAAATCAACATGTACAAACAGTTTCATCTTTTAGATTTAATTACATTACATTGTTTTTATGGAGTACAATATTATAGAGTGCTGTTTATCCTTGTTAAAAAGAAACAAAAACTAAATTTTGAGCCCTTCTGGCTGGGAGGGTGGAACGGATTAATGCCTTTTCCATTCGTGTCTATTGGGAAAGATGATTTGCGAGCCGTTTTTGAGTTATGGGCTTGTTCACCGAACAAATTAAACTCACATCTTAAAGCACCGCAGTATTTAGTCAGCGGGCTAGAAAAGATAGTTTTCCAAGATGTTGTTTTTTTTCTGAATGTGACGCAGATGAACAGGTGATTAGTGACGGACGCGGCCATATTTTCAAGAAGTGGGTGTTGGATGTCAACATTTGTGTCAATAAATTTTCAAACGCGACACTTTACACCACCTGCTATAGGCTAACTGGTGCATCTGCACATCTCTGCAAGGGTGATTTTAATGGCGTGTCTTCATAATCTTGTTATTGTTAGCTTATTCATGATGGCACGTGTCTTGGTGGTAGGGTACCAAGCATAAATTATGAATTATGCACACTAACTAACCCTAAAGATTTGAATTTGGGGGGGGGGGGTGGAAGAGGTCGTAATAAGTCTTTGTAGCTTACTGATTTGGTATCAAAGTTGACGTGAGAAATGAATGATGTCGTTTACTGAGGCGGTGCTTGTATACATACATGAAGACGAAATGGTTGTCCTAATATCTTTTGGATGCACTCCTCTCTCTTCCACTCATGTCCCCCATCATCCGGACAGCTGGAAACAAAATTCAACCGATTCGTTCTGCTGCTTTTCTCTCTCCCAACTGCCCTATCCCCCCCCCATCCTCCCAATCCCCCTCACTGTCGTAATAGGATCTGCAGGAATCATTCAAAGGCTAGATATAATTTACTGCTCGCCGTGCACAATAACCCCTCCCACTTTCACCCTCTTTCTCAATCGCACAAGGTGCCCTGCGGATGAACTAATCATACTTGAAATATTATTTCTGCTTCTTATTTCTCCATTTTATGAACAGCTCCTTTTTATGGTGCAATAGGTTTAACCCCTGCCTGGTCCTGCCCACATCAGTCTGTAGGAGACAAGAGCGAGGGTGTGCGTGCGTGTGTATAGGCCACAAGAGAGTGACAGAAAAAGCGATGGCATATATATTTCTTTGTTTACGTACACGCTTTCTATGTCTGATGCTTTTGATTAATTCCTGCCAAAGCCAGGAGATGGCTCTACAGTGACAATAACATACAGTATATTACAGCACTAAAAAGTAATCCAAAAATCTGAAAATAAACCCCCCCAAAAAAAAGCAATCATACAGGAAAGTAATCTTGATTTCTTACATTTTGACCAGCAACTGTTTTTCCCTTTACAATATGCATTGATATAAACCCCGTTTCAACTCATTAAAATTGGTCTTTTGTGTACCTGTGAGATGAGGCCCCACCAACAAAAGCATTTCCAAATTTAGTTCTCAGTTCCAAAAATGAACTACCATAATTTCCGGTCTACAAGCCGCGACTTTTTTCCACACTCTTTCAACCCTGTGGTTTATGTGGTGATGTGGCTAATTTGTGGCCACAAGGGGGCACTCGAGCGGAAAACGTAAAAATGAGACCGGTGGAATATATGTGCCGAGGAAGTGACTTTTACCGGCCATCGTAGCGCTGTGCTAGCGTGCTCCTGCTGTGTTACTGGCGTGTCTCAGTGATATTTACCAGTAAGTTTTATTTTAACCGGCCCTGTTAGCGCTAGCGCTAGCATTAAACGCTTTCTGTGCACCGTCTGTCTTTGTAAATATCTCGTGTTTCAATGTGGGCACTTGCGGCTTTTACACAGCCTTAACCCTACCGTCTCAAAAACACGAGGAATAAAATGTTGCTTGAATAGTTATTTTTAAAGTGAGGAATTAAAACAAAAGCAGAACTTTTTCTCCTTCATGTGGGAACAAAAACACGCAACACAGTATGATCGGAAAGCTGGTGAAAGGACACCATAACATAGCTTTTCATTCCTTGCCTGACTATATTAAAAAAATTTTTAGATTTATGTGTATTACAAAACAAAAATTCAATATTACTTTCAACGAAAGGATTTTGATGCAAGTAATTTTCCTAGTAGGGCATTTTTAAAATTATGTACTACCCTCACCCACCTATTTTCTTTTGCCGCTTATCCTCATGAGGGTTGCGGGGATTGCTGGAGCCTATCCCAGCTCTCAACGGCCAGGAGGCGGGGTACACCCTGAATCGGTTGCCAGCCAATCTCAGGGCACATGGAGACAAACAGTCGCCGTCATCATCACACCTAGGGGCAATTTAGAGTGTCCAATTAATGTTGCATGTTTTTGGAAACGTGAGAAGAAACCGGAGTGCTTGGAGAAAACCCATGCAGGCACGGGGAGAACATGCAAACTCCACACAGGTGGGTTTTACCAGCTGCCCCACCATGTCACCCACCTTCAGTTCTAGTTTGCACAAAATATGAACTAGTTTATGCATTTTCATTCATTGGATTCATACCGGTACAACAATACAGTTGTTGAAAATGACATGAAGAACCTGAAGAGAAAATACAACAAAAGCTTGTGGAAACTTGAATCACGAGAGGAAAGTAGGGAGAGCAAAGAAACACATTTAAGAAACCAACAAACACGGCACAAAAGTCAAATTCACAAGGAAAGAAAGGCAGAGATGGTAAAAGACAAACTTGGAGTTCAGTCAACTCAACAAGAAGTCCAACAAATCTGTTGTTCAGACCGCCAGAATGAGGTCCAGAACAGAATCACGTAGAGGAACCTAATTGATGACTGAAGACTCCCTGGGGCACCACCCATTGGGATTTCTGCAAGTCTGCATGAGTTGTTCACAACAAGGGATGTGATCATTATTCACGCCGCAGCAGTAGGCAAAATATGCCTTCACTCATACCTCAAAAACAGTTATGCTTTTATGAAGTACATGTACAACATCACAGAGCAGCATTGAAAAACTATGAATTCAAACAATGTGATGAGATTGAAACTGCGCTTGCCCTATTAAAACACAAACACACATGCACACAACAAGCAGTTTTCAGTTTGCTGTTACAAAGCGTCAATAACTGATGTGAACCACCCCCCGCACAAAAAAAAACATGTCTCAGAATACCTACAATGAAAAATTGTTGAATCGCATTAATCTGGAAAAAATTTAAAAAATAGCTTATCCCAAATGTGAAGTGTTGTGGAGGGGGCATCATAACTCAGGATTGCTTTGCTAACGAAGGGCCTGGACGGATTCCCGTCATCGGCGGGAAATAAATCACTAACTTCTCCTACAAAATGTCTTGATAAACTTTACATGATTATTCTGCCAATTAAAGCTCACAAAATTTGGATTATGCAATAGGACAAAAACCCAAATAACAGAAGTAACTTAACTGCAGAAGAAAGTAAGCCTTCTGGAGGGGCGAGATCAGAGTCCTGAATTCACAACCCAATTGAAATGCTGTAGAATGACTGAAATCGAGTGACTCACGCCAGACTTCCCAAACATATTCCAGAACTGAAAGAGTTTTGTAAAAAGGAATGGTACAAAACTCCTTCTGCCGATGGTGCAGTTTCGATCTACAGCTACAAATACTGCAAAGTAAACAAATTAAACTACAAATGTTTGGATCAGGATATTGCTGCCGATGGAGCCTCAACCCATCCACCCATCCATCCATCCATTCGCTTTCTTTGCCGGTTATCCTCACGTGAGGCACAAGGAGACAGACAACAGTCGCACTCAGAATCACACCTAGGGGCAATTTTAGAGTGTCCAATTAATGTTGCATGTTTTTGGGATGTGGGAGGAAACCGGAGTGCCCGGAGAAAATCCACACAGGGACGGGGAGAACATGCAAACTCCACACAGGCGGGGCCGGGATCGAACCTGGGTCCTCAGAACTGTGAGCCCAACACTTTAGCCTCAACCGGTTTCCGTAAATTTTACTAACCTGCGCTGTGCATTAGTAAGTATTTCAAAGAAAGTTTTACAATAGTGAAAAATGTAATGTAAATAATAAAATATGCCCAGTCGACATTGAGATGTAGCTCTTTTGTGCAACTGGTTTCTTCTTCCAAAGATGACATTACATAAATATAATGCATGAACTACAGCTACGGGCAGTACTCAGAATAAAAGAGGAAGTATGATCGAGTAGTCAGTTTTGAGATTTAAGTAATGAAGGATTTCAGTAACTCACACTTATACAATAGAATCTGGTTTTTTTTTTCACAAGTCTTATGTATGTGTAGCGGCTCAGCAGATGTGATAATATGATACAGAGTGGAAATATGTGAAAAGATGAAAAAAAAAAAACCTCAGTGAGGACAAACTGGGCGAGGAAGAGCGAAGTAGACCACAGGCAGCCATCAGCTGCTCACTTGTACTTAGGGAACACATTTACTTCTTATTGATTCCCCATGCTTAAGTCAATTTCTTGTCACTTTTCATTGCCCGTGCATGTGATCTCAGTTTAGCGGCTCGTAGAAAACAAACCAGAAATGGATCATTTAGTGAAGAAAAGAAGCAAACAATACTTTTCAGCTAAACTTCAGTAGGTAAATTGAGTAATGTGTTAAGTAATTAAATTATTATGATATCATTTTTTTAAATTAGCGTACAGTGGATAAGCTGGAAAGCATTGGCCTCACAGTTCTGAGGACACCGGGTTCGATCCCGGCCTCGCCTGTGTGGAGTTTGCGTGTTCTCCCCGTGGCTGTGTGGGTTTTCTCTGGGCACTCAGGTTTCCTCCCACATCCCAAAAACATGCAACATTCATTGGACACTCTAAATTGCCTCTAGGTGTGATTGTGAGTGCGGCTGTTGTTTGTCTGTGCCCTGCGATTGGCTGGCGACCAGTTCAGGGTGCCCGTTGACAGCTGGGATAGGCTTACAGCACTCCCCGCGATCCTTGTGAGGAATGAATAAAGCATCCTTGAGTGCTTAGAAAGTGACTAAACAAATGTAATCCATTTTTATTATTATTTAAAAAAGACCAATTAGAACTATGATTACATTAAAAAATATACACTCGAGGAAAGTGTAAGACCATAAAAAAGCTCCCATAGCAGATGCAACGCGATAGTTCAAATCCTGCAGTTAGACAACAGATGTTCCTACTCAAATTTTTCCATAAATAAATGGGAAGAAGTGATTATTTTTCAAGTATTTTTCTGACTTTGTTTTGTTTTCAGCTGCTTCCTTCAGGTTTATTGTCTGTGCGCTGAGGAAACCCTGTTTGTTTTTCTTCTTCAGCCTATCACTTCTGAAGTTGCATTTCTTCTACAGATATACTAGTACTTACTTGTGTTTATTCTGATTTATGTCGCCCGGAGAGAACCCATCCAGTGAAACATTCAGGTGGAAACAGCACAGTTAATATTCAAAAGAAATACGAGATCAACAAAGAGGCCTGGGGGGGGGGGGGGGGGGGGACAAGAAGTTGCACTTTCCCCTCAAACAACAATTCTCAAAAGTGAAGAACCAAAATAAAATACGTTACGTTGGTCAAATTTAGCCAACATTTTAGCCCAAAGGGACAAATAGGTGTTGTGCGAAAAAAATTCTTTAGAAATTCTATACAAATCTATAGAATTCTATAGAATTTGTACAGAACAACTTGTTCTATAGAACTTTGGCTGTGATTTTCTATAGAAATACGAGAGAACAATAGAATTTCTATAGAAATTCTATAGGACATACGTCCTAAAGTTCTATAGTTCCTTAGAAATTCTTTAGAAATGTTCAATAGAAAATTTTTAGCAGGGATTGACAATACATTATTATTATTGCTACTACTATTCAATTATACAATGGTAAATCAAATCAGTCTGTACTTTACTGAAAGTGTTTATAAAAATGAGAAGTATTATCTTTTTATAAATGCAGAAATTAAAAGGTTGCCATTTCATTATTTTAAAGGATATTAGTTCAGAGAAAAAGCGCCATTCTGAGTTTTTTTTTTTCCCCAAGGTAGGTAATAGATGTATGGTATTGTGCTCCCGTTCCAGTGAAAGCTTTTTTTTTTTCTTTTTTAAGCGAGCTTTAATTTCAAACCATCTGCATAGTATCACCCATGTTATTTCCTGTTTAAGTACAGCTTTGAAAAATATAAATTAATGAAAGAAAACTCTCACCACCATTCCTCCAGACTGACTATTATATATATATAAATTAATAAAAAAAAACTAATCACCATTTCTCTAGACTGACTATATATGTATATATTGAAATGTATAAGATTAATGAAAAAATACTCAACACCATCCCTCTAGACTGAGTATATATATATATATATATATATATATATATATATATATATATATATATAATTAATTCAAAAACATTCAACACCATTCTTCTAGACTGACTATACATATATATATATATATATATATACACACACACACACACACACACACACACACACACACATACATATTTAAGTATTTTTGTTATATTAGTCTGAAGGTGGAACCTGTAATGTTGCCCCAAAATAATTACACTTAAGCATCTGTCTGCTTTTTTAATCTTTTATCTGCCAATAATTTATATTATATATATATGCAGGCAACATTACAGGTTCCATCTTCAGGCTAATGTAACAAAAAAATACTTATTTCAAAATAAATAATGCATGTATGAAAACACCCCCGATAGCCTCTCCGTGTTGACTGCAATGACATTAGCTACTGCTGCTTGTTTGTGGCTCTAATGACAAGTAAGAGGGGGCTGCTGTCACCATGGCAACAGCCAAGATTTAATACATCATACCTGGTTACGGTAGTCAAGAGGGCATCTTTTGGTCAAAAAATTAATATATCACAGAAAGGGGAACGGTCGCGTGACGACTGCTCAGCATTTATCACAAGGTCGCTAATTGCAACATTAATTTCGAGCTGCAGAAAGAGGCAACGGTCCGCAGTGGTTGTTCAGTGACCTTGGCCTGATCTGCTGAGAGTGTCATGTGCGCATGAGGAGGACACTGAGGATGATAAAGAAGCTGAACAAAGATTTGGGTGTGTGCTGCTTGGGGGTTGTGGGTGGGTGGGGGGGGGGGGGTGGGGGGACAGGGGCAGGCTGCAGGCGGTGAATGCTGCACTTTAATTGCATATGATTCACAATTCAAGGAAAAGAAAAAAAAAATCAACAATAAAACCCCCTCAACAGATATTAAACTGCCCAGACTCATCTGCAGTTTGACTGACAAACTGCTACTGTGTGAGTTTAAAAAAAAATAAAAGTTGAAGGAATAAATGATGTGGATTTTAATTTCAAGAAGTGCTGTGATGAGCCGGACAGATGCAGCCATGATACTATTATGACTTACGCCTCCATAATGAGCGGTTTAATTAATTTTATGTTTCTTGTTTTGTCAGTGCTGAATCTGGTCATAATCATTGACTTAATTGTGAGTAATTAAATTACTGCAGCAACTTGGACATGCTTAAATTTTTGAACAGTGAAATGAGAAAAATGCAAACATCCATTTTTTTTTTACATTAGCTGAGGGCTAATGTGACTTTTCTAAATCTGACAACATAAACATGGAGAATCCTACCCACCACAATCTAATGAAATTTATTTGAATAGAAAACAATACTGTATTTCCATTATATTTAATAACATAAAGGGGACCTTTACAAATACTTTGGTGGATTTACGTCACAGCAAGCAGCAGATTAGCTTCAGGAATAAATCTTCAAAAATGTCTTCAAGCTGTGCAGCAGCACTCCCAGTTAAAGTTCACTGGCAAATCCAACAGCAAAAAAATGGAATTACAAATTGTGTATTTAAAATAATCACATAAATATCTTTCCTTGAACTGCTACTAGCTTAGTGCTAACACAGAATGGGAAATACCATAGACAGGCTAACAAATAGGATTTCTAATATGTGGCTGTTTTATACCACTTTAAGGAACGGATATTTGAGCAAAAATGTTGACAAAACACCTAGACAGACGAAATAAAGAACACTCTTAAGATATTTATTCTTTGTGGAATAAAAATGAATAGTAGTGCAGATTAATGCATCACAATATTTGAATGAACCCCTTTTTTTTTCATGTATTACCCCTGCTAAAAATTTTCTCTAGTACATTTTGAAAGAATTTCTAAAGTACTGTAGGACTTTAGGACCCAAGTCCTATAGAATTTCTATAGAAATTCTATTCTGTAGAAATTCTATAGAATTGTATACAATTTCTATACAAAATTTTTAGCAGGGACACAACCGCCTGGTGGCCAAATTGCACACGACAGAAGTAGCTGCCGTGAATTAATCATCCATCCATCCATCCATCCATTTTCTTAGCTGCTTCTCCTCACAAGGGTCACAGGAGTGCTGGAGCCTTCCTTTGCTATCTACCTACCCTGAACTGGTTACCAGCCAATTGCAGTTATTTATTTCCTTATATTCTATTCAATTCTTCATGCTACATTTTCATAAAGTTGAGTATTAATGAAGGCTCTGTTCTTAATTCATGTTTTTTTTTTTATATGGGGGAGACAGATTAACTCAAGAGGGAAAGATGACTCGAGATATGAGTGTTTTGAGTTATAAGTGTAGTCGCGGAAAAACACACATATCTTGAGGCCCCGCTGTCTGTTTTTTGTTACTTTTAATTCCATCGACAAAGATTCTAATTGTCATCCCGCTTGCTGCGCGAGTGCCATCGCTCAACACATTTAAACCCAATGATTGACTTCTAATGAAGCGTCCGTCTCGCGCATTGTGGGGTCTCTTTGTGCTCGAAACCCTCCTCGTATAATTACCGAGCGAAACACAGTCTGCATTATTCCCATGTACTCCCTTTGCATGCTTGTTCAGAACGTCGCCACCGTCATTAGCCGGCGTTCAGTGAGAATAATGAACAATTCATTCACCGGACAAAAAGCCCTCAGTAGAACCCCGTTCGGTTTAATTATAGGATAATCTCAGGAAAACAATGGACAATGATGATAAGAAAGTCGCCGCTATTTGTATGTAATCAATGTTTAATATGTATAGGCTCTCAGAGATAAGGCGTTAAGTGGGCCTTTTCCACACTTGAGAGCTGAGTCCTCATTTGAGGCTCTTTTCCATTTGATTTACTGATCTTCCAACAAAGAAAAAAAAAAATAGGACAAAGTATTACTCCCTGAGGATCTGCTTGGAATGCATTCTTGGAGTGTTCCTCTTAAGGGTTAAATTGTTGATGTTAAATGGCACGCTGGAATCTGCTATCTACCCGCTAATTAGATAGCAATTACAGCCGAGCTACGCGAGCCTGTCTGTTCCAATTAGTAACACTTTTAGCAGTCAGTCTGCCTGACCTTTGCGATACTTTCTCTACTTTAAATTAATGGCAGATACGAGGGCTAAAATGCGCTCGGTTGGTCACTTGCGTTGCTAGGAGAGCCGGAGACATACCCACGCACACTTTGAGCTAAATATTGATTCATAAGACAAATTCTGTAGATATTGCTATTCGTCTTAAGAGAGGAACTGTGGTACTGCATGCGGAAGTCTGGTGTGGTGGAGAAATATGTTAGAATAGTACAGGACATGTACGGGGGCAGCAGAACATCGGTGAGGTGTGGCGTTGGTGTGTCGGAAGAATTTAAGGTGGAGGTGGGAGTGCATCAGGGTTCCGCGCTGAGCCCCTTCCTGTTTGTGATAGTCATGGATAGGCTGACAGACGACGTTAGACCGGATTCCCCTTGGACCATGATGTTCGCAGATGATATTGTGATCTGCAGTGAAAGCAGGGAGGTGTCTGGTGTTCTATGTGACAGAAGAGTATCCGCCAGGATGAAAGGCAAAGTTTATAAAACAATGGTGAGGCCGGCCTTGATGTACGGATTAGAGACGGTGGCACTGAAGAAACAACAGGAAGCAGAACTGGAGGTGGCAGAAATGAAGATGGTGGGGTTCTCGCTTGGTGTGAAAATGTTGGATCGGCTTAAAACTGATCTCTTTAGAGGGACAGCCAAAGTTGGATGATTTAGAGACAAGGTTCGAGAGAGCAGACTTCGATGGTTTGGACATGTTCAGAGGCGAGAGAGTGAGTATGTTGATAGAAGGGTGCTGAGGATGGAGCTACCAGGCAAAAGAGCGAGAGGAAGACCAAAGAAAAGGTTGATAAATGTTGTGAGGGAGGACATGAGGACAAGTGGGTGTTAGAGAGGAGGATGCACGAGATAGGCTTGGATGGAAAAAAGATGACACACTGTGGCGACCCGTAACGGGACAAGCCGAAAGAAAAAGAAGAAGAAGAAGGTGAGGCACATCCTGGACAAGTGTTCACATTCACACCCAAGGACAATTTAGTCTTCAATTGATCAGAGAAGAATGCTTTTGGAATGTGACACAAAGCCAGAGTACCTGCAAAAAATCCCACACGAGCAACGTGTCAACATGCAAACACCACACAGGAAAGCCATAGTCCGGATTTTAACCCCAAACCCAAGAACTGCGATAAAGGTGTGCAAACCACTCGTCTGCTGGGTCACAAACCAAGGGTGCACGGGTGGACCCAAATGCAGGACTCCAAGAAGAGGACATGATGTTCAGTGTTTTTTTTTTATAAACAAAAGTTGTGCACGACAACACAATCCAAGCAGGCAGGATCAGAAACACAAGAAACAATGTCCAATAACTACCAGTCAACTAAAGAGCATAACCAAAAACGTCGCAATGGCGGAGTAACCCTGGATGGGAAAGCATACTCAACGAACTAGCAAAAACCAGTGACAAAACTCCAACTTAAATCCATTGTCTAATCACAGTGCCTCATGTGACACAGCTGTACGTGACCGGCGGAGCTCGGAGCGGTGGCCAGGCCACGCCCCTCTCGGCCGTGGTCCAGACTTGCTCATGACACGCTGTGCTTCTGTAGATATTTCTTAAAGGAAAAAAAATATATATATATATCACATTCTTGTACAAAAAAAGAAGTCTACAAACCAATCTTTTCTTTTCTCAAGGCTGCATTTACTCGCAATAAAATAATACGAATTTCTACATCCACATGGACCTGTAGTGGCACCTCTGGGTCACCAGAGTCGGGCAATGAAATTTCAGACTACACGTTTGGTAGATAACAGCACTCCCCCCTCCCCCCAAACATACAACAAAGGCGAGGAACACAGAGCGAGCAAGAAAAGAGACATTTGTGGGGACTGACGACATAGTACTACTTCTCTTCTTCTTTTCCTTTCGGCTTGTCCCGTTAGGGGTCGCCCCAGCGTGTCATCTCAGATGAACGCATATTTGTTTGCCACAGTTTTACGCCGGATGCCCTTCCTGACGCAACCCCTCCGCATTTAGCCGGGGGAGAGAAGCTCACAGCGCCTGATGTTCCCAGGCGGTCTCCCATCTAAGTACTAACCAGGGCCAAACCCGCTTAGCTTCCGAGATCTGGATCTAAGCGGGCGTTCTCAGGATTACTCTTTCAAAACGAACCCCCCCCCCCCCCACGCACTCACACAAAATGCCAGACTTCAACTTGTTTCTGTGTTTTCAGACAAATCGTTTTTTGTCAAACCAGGCGATTGTTAATATGAAAATAAACGCCCGCCACTCCCTCGCAAAAAGAAAAAAAAAAAAAATCTACATTGAGACCCGTTTCCAAATGTTACATCACTGTCCAGCTCGACACCGACTGAATCCGTTTCCACTTAAAAACAGCGCGGCGGAAACGGCTCCGAAGCGTACGGCGGGGTTGCAGGGATCACGCCAGGGGCCGCTCGGTTCGGTGACGGCTCGCCCTCCTTTTCTCGCCGAGAGGAACTCTCTGAATGACTGAGGAGTGTCTCAGGCATCTCCAGTCCACCTGGTCTACATTATCTCCCCATTTCACAGGCTTGCACCCCCTAACAGGGCAGCCTGGGAACGGGTCTGGCTCTTTCATCTTCCAATCATTATAGCAGCCAGCTCAGGGTCACGGGCCCATGCGGGCTGACAGGCATTCCAGCAGCAATACGCTACAAGTGATTTTAGTTACGTTTTTTTTTTTTTAAATTTTTTAATTATTTTTTTTAAAACACATTAAGCCCACCCTCCCTCAGCCCCCCCCCCCCAAAAAAAAAAAAAAATTAAAAAGCCCAAGAAGTATCCATATACGAACGAGTCTCAAAGCACTTATTGTATTAAGAATCCCCTCTCAGAGTTCACATTCTCTGTGAAATACGATGCTGCACCTCCAAGCTGCGCCTCTCGCTTTCCTAACAACAACACCCGTCCTCAGCCGAGGCCCAAATCGAGCCTCTTTTGTGCCACAAACGCAGAGGGAAAAAAACAAAACAAAACAAGACTAATGCTATTTTCGAAAAACACATCTTCTCATATGAAATGGATGTTTACATATGTAAAGGGACATCATGTTGATCGCCCCCGACCGACCCCCGGCGTCCATTTCTGCTGTTTTATTACTCTTAAATCATGTCCACTGAGGGACATTTGAAGACAGATCAAGGAGAAGCCAAAATTCTTTTCCCTTCCAGCGTTAACGTCCGAAGGGATTTAACAGACCCCTTTCGCAGACAATCTGTGAAACACATTTATGGGGAAAGGGATACGCCACCTGATGGTTCGGGTCCGACATGGTACACCCATTATCGTTTTGCATACGAGAGAAGAATGAGGTGTAATAATTGATCTCTCGTGTACTCGCACTCCCGCTCCCACAACACTGTCAGCGCGACGTTGTTTCTAAAGTGGGGGGGGGGCTCTCGAGCGGAGAGCGCTAGAAGCCTTTTCGATGCATCATCACTTTGAGGTTACAGAAATGACACTAAAGGCACTTTGAAGTTGAGGAAAATTCTCCCTCATTTCTGCTCCGATGCATGATTTATTAAGTGCTAAAAGTGGCGAAACGAGACGAAGAAAGGGGGCAGATAAAGGATAAAGAAGGACGAACACATTCCCCGCACATATTCTCTTCATTATGAGTGATGGGGGGAGGGGAGGAGCTGATCATTCAATTACCGACTGGCTTCACATGCTAATATTCCTGCCTGTCAGGGCCCATTCTGACTCAGTTTTGGTCAGACCTCTTCTGATGGACCTCATTTCCCGCTAAACAGAACCAGAAGGCGCCGAGAAACCGGCGACACTTGATCCCTTGTCGGAGCGGTGATAAATGCCGCAGCGCAGGCCTCGGCCTGCTACGACGGGCCTGAGCACCTTTCACAGCGTGGATCCCGGAGGGAGGAGAGTTTACCTGCCACTCACTCGAGCGGCGACTGACGCAAACGGCCACACTGGGTGCTTGCGTTTCTCAGCTTGGATCTCAGTCGAGGAATGTGAGGCTATGATTCAAATCAGCCCATCGTCATTGCTTTTTATTTAGCTCCCACAATACAACGATCTGTAGCTCGAAGCTACTTGAAATGTTTTGACATGACTACGATTAGGACGCTCTTACTTGCGGAAAACTCTTTGTGTATCAAAAGACCTCTTTGGGCGTAGGACACACTACACAACAGGCAATTTCGAAGTTTGGGCTTGGACTATTCGTGACACAACTGGTTTTAGAAACCAGAACACGCTCCCAACTGGAAGGGGAGTTATGCTGGCACATTTTAGCTGCTGGTACGCCCTAGGAAAAGTTCTCTTTTCAGTGGAAATGGTGTAGGATCTGTTGCCATGCCGTGGCCGAAGACAGAACCCGGGAAGTTTTACAGCCTCCTCCTTTCCTCGAGCTGGCGTAGCTTGCTAGCTCTTGACATCTGCCACTTTGTGACAGATTCTGCTCGAGTTTTTCGCTTCCATTCTGTCGTGTTTGCCTTACACCGCTAGTTGCTTTTGGCTATAGTTGTGGAACTGCCAAGAACATCCTTGGGCTCTGCTATCAGACACCTCCTTCAACGAAGATTATGGTCTTGACGGAGGGCTCTGGACTTCATTGCCCCCCACTGTGTCCACCGAGGCCCTGAGCATAGATGCCGGACTTCAGGGGATATTCCAAAGACATCCCAGGCATGCCAGAAGACACAGTTCTGGGTCTTCCGGGATGCGTCCACCCTGTGGGACATGGACTTCATCTGGTTCCGTGTAAGTTACTGTAAATCTTCTTCTTCTTTTCCTTTCGGCTTGTTGCATCAGGGGTCGCCACAGCATGTCATCTTTTTCCATCTAAGCCCTTCTCGTGCATCTTCCTCTCTAACACCCACAGTCCTCAGGTCCTCCATCACAACATCCATCAACCTTTTCTTTGATCTTCCTCTCGTTTTTTTGCCTGGCAGCTCCATCCTCAGCACCCTTCTACCAAATATACTCACTCGCTCGTCTCTGGACATGTCCAAACCGTCGATGTCTGCTCTCTCGAACCTTGTCTCCAAAACATCCAACGTTGGCTGTCTCTCTAATGAGCTCATTTCTAATCCTATCCAACCTGCTCACTCCAAGCGAGAACCTCAGCATCTTCATTTCTGCCACCTCCAGTTCTGCTTCCTGTTGTCTCTTCAGTGCCACCGTCTCTAATCCGTACATCATGGCCAGCCTCACCACTGTTTTATAAACTTTGCCCTTCATCCTGGCGGAGACTCTTCTGTCACATAGAACACCAGACACCTCCTTGCTTTCACTGCAGATCATAATATGAGATCACAAACCCTCAGTTTGGACCTTTTCTTCTCCAAGTTGGACATTTTGTACTTCCCACCAGTCCTTCCTTCCACCAAGGTCAATCAAGGCTAAACACTTATCATGGGGCCGGGGGACACCACTAAATTTAGGGTGATACTATTAAATTGGAATGCATTCTAGAGCGGGGGCTGGCTGCCATACAGTCCCAGTCCAAGCAGACACTGAAAAAAAGTTCCTAGATTCTTGCGCTATGCCCTACAACGATTTTGGGAAATCTGTGAGGCGATCTTTCTCACAAGAACAAATCCAAATTGGTCTATAACCTCCGGCCTCACGAGTGCACTTTAAAAATATACATTGCCATGGCATTTCATCTCAGAAAACTTCATCATATCATCTACTCCACATTTGTTTATGGTTGAAAAGTTGTGGTTCCAAGTACAGTACTGTATTTCAAGGCATGACCTCAAAAGGATTAGCATCAACCATCTTGGTTCAGAATGCCAAAGCAGAGTCAGTCCATCCAAAATAGCCGCAGTTTCCTTATATACCTCAAAAGATATGTACAGTGTTTCATTGGTCTCACGGAATATGTCAAAGGTTGACTGGTTAGGAGGGACAGCTGAAAGGCCGGAGCCGTCCGCCCCATCACTTACTTACGATAAATGATTTACTGAGATGCATTGAGAATTCTAATTAAATATGGGGGCAAGTATTAGCGAGGTGGGCCATTCTCCACACATTGCCCAAGGCCTGCGTCGGGCCGAGGCGCTAACCCAATTTCGCACAGTGTGACTTGGTCTGGCCTGTTTCAGTCCACTATCACAGTGTGAGTGCCATCTGGTCCTGGCCTGTGAAGGAAATGGCCTTGCTTTTCACACAGATCAGATTAGGCCATTTTTAATTCATTCGGGATGTGCCCTCGTGTGTTAATTGGCTCAACATGGCCAGTGAATCTCGCCTGGTGCTTAAGAAAGGATGGCCTCGCCTTTAAGGGTTTGCGTTTCCTTAAAACGCACTCGATTTTTTTTTCTGGAGAAATCATCCATTAGGTTTTTAACTATACATACAGTGAAGAAAATAAGTATTTGAACACCCAGCAATATTGCAAGTTCTCCCACTTAAAAATCATGGAGGGGTCTGAAATATTCATCGTCGGTGCATGTCCACTGTGAGAGAGATCATCCAAAAAGAAAAGTCCAGAAATCACAATGTATGATTTTTTTTAACGATTTATTTGTGTGATACAGCTGCAAATAAGTATTTGAACACCTGAGAAAACCAATGTTAATATTTGGTACAGTAGCCTTTGTTTGCAATTACAGAGGTCAAACGTTTCCTGTAATTGTTCACCAGGTTTACACACACTGCAGGAGGGATTTTGGCCCACTCCTCCACACAGATCTTGTCTAGGTCAGACAGGTTTCTGAGCTGTCGCTGAGAAACATTGAGTTTCAGCTCCCCACACAGATTTTCTATTGGGTTTAGGTCTGGAGACTGGCTAGGCCACGGCAGAACCTTGATAGGCTCCTTACGGAGCCACTCCTTGGTTTTCCTGGCTGTATGCTTCAGGTCATTGTGCCATGTGCAGAAAAACACCCCCAAAGCATGATGCCACCACCCCCATACTTCACATTAGGGATGGTGTTCTTGAGATGGAACCCATCATTCGTCTTCCTCCAAACACGGTTAGTGGAATTATTACCAAAAAGTTCCATTTTGGTCTCACCTGACCACAAAACTTTCTCCCATGACTCCTCTGTATCGCCCAAATGGCCAATGGCAGACTTAAGACGGGCCTTGACATGTGCTGGTTCACGTGAGGGAACCACAAAAAAAAAAAAAAAAAAAAAAAAATCATACATTGTGATTTCTGGATTTTTCTTTTTAGATTATCTCTCTCCCAGTGGACATGCACCTACAATGAAAATTCCAGACCCCTCCGTGATTTCTAAGTAAGAGAACTTGCAATATAGCAGGGTGTTCAAATACTTATTTTCTTCACTGTATATGGAGTATGAGCATAGATCCTTCATGGGTTCTGTCGCGATCTGCTTTCATACATATCAAGCAAGAGGTAAGCAACGGATTTATAGATGGACAGAGCACATTTCGCTTTGGGTTGCAGACCACGGTGACAACCTGATACAGTATAAGCCACGAAAACGGAAGTAAACCAATACATCGGAAAGGAAAGTACACGACTCCAGCAATTAAAACATTTTGGTCAATGGATAGTACTCACCAGTATAAGGTTGAACATATTAGTCGGCCCTTCACGGAGTCGACAGTACTTTACTAGAGTCCATTGTTGAAAGCATTAGAAGGATAGATGTGCAATTGCATCTTTGGCATCTGGTCTTCATTTAAAGAGGACTTTCAAGTCTCCTGTCGGCTGCCATTGCCGGACTGCAACGCTCTGTGGGTAGAAAAATACACTGGCTGTGGATCAGAATCGCACTTAGCCTCGCTAGCTTCGGCCATTCCAATAGCCACCCGTCTTAAAATATTCAGCAGGACCGCGAAACTGCCAACACGGAACAAAGACAATGGCACAAAGTTTGAGCTTTATCTTCGTCACAACGCTTACTGTTGCTTTATAACTGTGTCATAACAATTGTCAGTGTAACCGTTGAGTTGTATTTTTAATCATTTGTTTTGATGTTTCCATGTCGATGTGTCGAAATTTGTCTTTATGTCAAAAAGATCCGTGGCACGAAAAGGTTCAAGGAAAATGAAAATGATCAATGATGTCTTTGTGAAATGCCATTTGACTTGACGTGCATCATCACATGGTTTCCTACAACAAAAACATCTTTTGTCCTTTAATTCCAAGTCAATGGATACTACTCACCACCTCCAGAATAATTCAACTGGCCATTGTACATTGGTAAAATTGGGTTGGCACCACCGGTACATATTTATAGTTATGTTGAAGAATCTTCTGTACGTTCTCACAAGTTTATTCTAATTTGATCAATAAATTATACTCTGCACTAATTTAAAACACAGAGTAGATTCTTTTATGGATATCAATTATCGCTTGTTCTGCAAAATGTAAGTCTCAACTTTGTGAAAGTATGCTGACCACTGATGATTTGGAGTATTGGTTATAAAAATTGGAACTTATTTTTTCACAGAACCAAACAGGGATTGAATAAGTAGCCCTATTATATGGTAACATGAACATTATGTAAATGATATCCTTCCATCCATCTATTTTCTACCGCTTTTCTGGGTCACCTTGCGGGTGAAGTAGCTCCAGCAGGGATACCTAGACTTCCCTTGCCCAGCCACTTCTTCCAGAGGGATCCCGAGGGGTTCCGAAGCCAGCCGAGAGACAGAGTCTCCTGTGTCCTGGGTCGTCCTCGGGGTCTCTTTCTGGTGGGACATGCCCGGAACACCTCACCAGGGAGGCATCCGGGAGGCATCCGGATCAGATGCCCCAGCCACCTCATCTGGCTCCTTTCAATTCGGAGCAGCAGCAGCAGCTCGACATTGAGCCCCTCCCTGATGACCGAGCTTCTCCCCCTACCTCTAAGGGAAAGCCCGGACACCCTGCGGAGGAATCGCATTTCGGCCGCTTGTATCCAGGATCTTGTTCTTTCGGTCACGACCCAGAGCTCGTACCCGTAGGTGAGGGTAGGAACGTAGAGCGACTGGTAAATTGAGAGCTTCGCCTTTCGACTTAGCTCCCTTTTTACCACAGCGGACCGATACAAAATCTGCATCACTGCAGACGCTGCACCGATATGATATGCTGTGACATTTAGTGTCATTAGTTTAAGAGCAACGGAGGATATATGTCCAATACAGTTCCAGAGCTTTACAATACGTACAATAAAACTGCTCAGATTTAAATATTCTGTCAGTTGATTTTTTCAAATTTTAAAATATTGCCCAGTCATGGGACACTGCATTCAGTATGCTTGCAAAATAAAATATGACTGAAACTCACCTCTTGACATCTGCCACTTTGTGGCGGATCCTGCTCAATCTTTTCAAGAATTCTGCTTTTAGATATAGCAAAATGTCATTCTGATAATCGTCAGAGAGCAAATACAGTAACTGAAGTGTTTATTTTTGTTGTATTGCCCTTTTTTTTTATGTGCCTTTCAGTGGACAAGGGGGCCAAAATAATAATTAATGTGATTATGATGCACGTCAAACTACAAACATTGAGCATCGATCAATCAGTTCGACTTGACTTTGTCTTTCTGGCTCTTGGCGGTCTACCTAAAGTTCTGTCCAGCGAGTGCCTATTAATAAAAAGAAACAGGAAATGATCTATTTGGGGTGTATATTCATATATTTTTTTTTTTTAATGCAAGCAATGTTTTTTACTGACACAATTACGAGGAGTGCATCGTATTTATTCGTCCGAGCAATAGAAGAAAGAGTCCGAATCCCAGAGGTCGATGCTCATACTTATTTTAATGTATCACAATGAGCAAGAAACATACTTGATGAAATATTTTCAAAGGAGTATATTCAATTAACATCTACAATCAACTTAACTAGGACAACAAGGTTTTTTTGTGACAAAAGTTTCTTTAAAAGTCAGAAGTTCCATGTGGTTTTGTATGTATGTCAGTTTCCATGTCATTTGGTACAGTCTGGAAATCTTCATCATATAATTACAGTAACAAAAAAGCTAACAAGACTACAGTATAGAAAAGACATCAAGAACAACATTTTTGGTTTAACTTGCTCTTTTTTGTACATTGCAAGGCTGTTTTTTTTTTTCTCTTCTTTCTACCCTCGGCTGGGCCGCTCGGAGCCCTCAGAGCCATGCTTACGAGGCTCGAGCGAGGAGTCATTTAAGGAAACGGGGAGGGGAAAAAGATATTGAAAATTTTTTAAAAAAACAAAACAAAAACAAAAACAAAAGTTGTGGCACCAGAAGTCACAAAAGGAACAGATCGCCCCAAGTAACAGTTCATCTTTGAAGTTGGAGCTATTGGTTGTTTGGTTGTTAGTTGATTTTGGTTAATACGCTTTTCTTTAAGTGTACAACTGCCTCTTTTTTTTTTAAAAAAAAAAGACAGTATGGAGAACCCCACCCTTCCCTCTGGTGTTAATTTCTTTCTTTTTTTTTGACATAACCAACAGAGAGAGGGGCGAGCTGCCGCGACTTTGCGAGCTTTGCTTGTCTTGGCGAAGACAAACAGGGGGTGGGTGAGATGGAGGAGGGGGGGGGGGTGCAGGTAGCAACGCGAAGGAGGGGGGGAAAGAGGCCGGCGTCTCTGTCCGTCATGTCCTGAAATTCGGGCAACGTCCATCGGAGGGGCAGAAACGAGGCAGATGGGGGAGAAAGAAAGGAGGAAAGAGCAGCTGGAGTCAAGATTCAGTTCTCTCTCTCTCTCTCTCTCTCTCTCTCGGTCTGTCACACATCCGTCAGCTCCAGAGTCCATTCTCATTGTCAATAATCAGATAAGGAGGTGTTTCAAAACAAAAATAAAAAAATGAAAATTTAAAGCTGTTTCGGAGCCTGCCCTCAGCTCCCCGTGCCCGGTTTTGGTGTGCCCGCAGCTTCTCGTGTCCTCCCGACAAGAACTCCAAAAAGCTTCCCAGAGTCTGATTTTTTTTGGGGATTTTTCAGTCCTTCTTCATCTCAGAAACAAACAAGAAGTGATGTTTTTTTTTGTTTTAAATATATCTATATCTGTATACAGGTACACACTCCTTTTCACAGTGGGGCGAAAGATGACCTCGATAGCGTAACCTCGTCACTTTTAGAATTTCCACCAAGTATCCAAATGTGGATTTTGTGGGAACAGATAATCCACGGTAACACTTTGATAAAATATACACTTAATTTTTTTTTTCAATTATTATTTATTATTATTATTTCTTTTTTTTAAGGGGGAATGTGGAAAAATGTTCCTTTTTGGAACTGCACGAAGCTTCGGCCGCATTCATACGATCAGTGAAAGCGATCACAGTCGCTTTGATCATTTCATTTGATCAATTACTCCAAATTGCGGTTCACTTTGTTTTGATGTGTAACACAAAAGAAACTAGGGGGGGGGGGGTTAATTGGCTCCACGCGCACACACACACAAATACGCATACTAATGGTGCATCTGGTGTAGGGATTTGTCTTTTACAAGAGAGCCAAAATGATTACACTTGAACTTTGGAAATAAGATAAATTGGAACTAACAAAACAAATATATTAAAAAAAAAAAAAAAAAAGAACACACACAATAAAGTGACCAGGACATATTTTTGTATTTGTTTCCTAATTAAAAAAAAAATAAATCAAAGTTAGTGTTAATTTATGATTTTAAAAAATAATATACAGAAACAACAATAGCGTAAAAATATAGAAAATTAAAATATATGCTTGAAATTATAGGGAAATTAAAATATATTTAAAGGGCATAGATTCCTAAACAGAAAATAAAGTACCCAATTTCAGGGAGACTGAACTTTTTGAGAAGTAGCGCGCTTGCAGATGAACAACATGCTGTGGTATCAAAACCAAAAGGCATTCGAGATTATTGGGGCGTAGACATATATCTATATAAATTGGCTGTACAATACTGGTCAAAAAGAAGTTTCTTCACAAATTTAAATAAGTCTTGGTTTTGGTTGCAAAAATATACATTTTTTTTTGTTGGTTATCCGTGAAAGGGTGAGGGTACCTATGCACATAAGTTTCCATTGCGATACAACGAAGCGGGGGTGACTTCTTTGGGACACGAACGCCTCCTTGCTGTTTGAACCAAGGGACATCTCCAAAAACAACAACAACAACAACAACAACAAAAAAAACCTCCTAGCGAGCAGAAAAAAAAAATGCTTTGGAATGAAGATGCCCCTCAAGACCTGTAATCTATGCGTAAAAGTGGCACCCTGCTTACTCATTGCTGGATTTCCCTGCATGGGGAGAAGGGGGGGGGGGGCAAGGGGGTCGGGGGGGTGTCGCACCTTAGTTAAAAAGCTATCGTTCGCCTCTGAAACTAGTTTCACGTTGACTGGCAAAAACCGTGATTAAAACCCAGGAGACACATCAGTACCGGATGTACGCATTATATACACTTTTTTTTTTTTTTGGTAACCACCATTACTTGCTTAACAAGTGCGCAACAACCTCGCCTGGATGGAGCGTTCCACGCCTGCAACAAACGGACCTCTGGAGATCACTTTGTTCAGGAAAAAATGTACACGAGGGTGGGGAAAAATCGGAGCGAAAAGAGATGATGACAGTTAAAAGAATTCAAATGAGAAAAGATCAGTCCTTGCTTCTTAAGAAGGAAGAAAAAAAACGTTGCGATATTTGGAATGCACTGTTCTTCACAAATGTCATAGATCATTGGCTTCAAAACATTGGTCTGTCCAAAAATGAAAAGAAAAATCATCAAAATGTCCTTTGGAACATACATATTCACAGTCTTCAAAGTTCCGTTTTTGCAACAAGAAACCCCCCCCAAAAAAATGTGTTGCAGAGGCAAGAAATCGGTTTATTGTTTGTTTTTGTTAAAGCTTTGCCAAAAAAGCAAAAATGAGCATGCATCTAGGTACTTTTTTTTTTCCTTTCAAAATTCTACATTAGCAGCAAAACGTATGTCCTTGAAGACCAGACCTATTACATGATCTTTAAAAAAAGAAAAAAAAATGGACATTTGAATGTGTCAAAGGTCAAAGAAAGATCGATAACTCTATTTTACAAACTGCAATGACTCTGTAACGGTGCTACTCCACAATGCAAGGACGAGGGCCCTTTTTTGTTTTTTTTTTTTGGTATTTACGTCAAAAAGCCGCCCGTTTGCTTGCCGGGAAGCAAAAAAAAAAAAAAAAAATGGGCAACTCCGATGCCAACTCCTTTCATCTTTTTAAAACTTTCTTTTCTTTCCTTTAAAAACAGCAACAAATGATCAAGTATAAAGAAGCCTCTTTTCTCATCTTTATGCACCGACGGTGAAAAGTGTTCAGTCTTTGGATTTTCTTTTTGTCTTAAAGCGTGAGAATTATTATGAGTATTCTTATTTTTTTTTCATTTTCATGAATGACAAAAGAAATAAAATGAAATAAAAAGTGTAGCCACACTACATGGACGACAGAGGACAAGCCGAGGGAAATAAGTGCGAAGATAACGACACGTAAGAGTGGGTCATGGGAGTCAGACAGTAATAAGTGCACGAAGGTAACAAACCAAAAAAAAATTAAATAAAAATTAAAATTTCAATATTTTACCCACAATATGTTTTCATCCAGTTGATGCGGTACCAACTGACCCTTAGGTTTTTAAATAATGCTTAAAGCGGTTCCAGGAGGGGGAAATCTGCTCGGATGCCTCCCGAGTAGTTGGAGAATAAGAAATATCATTTGGATAAATTACCTGCCCATCATCTAATCTATCGGAATGATCGAGACAACATCGAATGAAGCGTCTTAAAAGGTGGACAATACAAAAAGCTCAATGTACACAAAAGTTGTTGTTTTTTCTCTTCTTCTTCTTCAGGCTACCATACTGCTTAATCTCATTTCCAATCCAATGATCTACATAACACCAAAAAATATTCGGAACTATTATAAATACAGTGTGGGGGTGGTTTTTTTTTTAATGTTTGTCTCCTCCTCCTCTTGAAAGTTCAATTCTTCATGTCTGCAACGCTCTCGTCGCCTCCTCCGTCTAGCCAATGAACTGCCGTCTTAATGCCCGTAAAAATGCCGTTATGAATTTTTCACGCCAATTAAAACGTTGCGCCGAATAACTCAAGGTGTGAAGAAAGCAAATGTGGAACGAACGGACTTGTGTCACAGAACAAAACATTTGTGAGCCATTGACCTGAGAATAAAATAGACAATACATTATTATTATTATTTTTTTTTTTTTTTCCCACTTTTGCAAGCCATTGGTATCTGAATGCTTCAATAGCAGGAACATGGACCGGACTATTCTCCCATACAGTACATACTGGCTTTTTTTGCGAGTGTGCTATTAAATATAAATTATTACTCAAACAAAAAGGCTCGATTGGGAATTTTTCAAAGGGGGTACATCTTGGGCCGTTTGTCAGCTTTTTCCTCCGCATCAATCTTTTTTCCTCTCCTCACATATGATCAGTGTGCGCGTGTTTCAGTTGAGCAAAACAAAACAAAATGGAAACCAGCATGTTGATATGGGAAAACAATCCATTAACATTTAAAGTTTTTGGTTACAAGCTTTGGAATTGCAGTAAGTCTTTACATCTTTTTCTGAAATTGGTTTGTATACCTTTAACGTATTTAACATTGCTGCTTTTTTCTGTTTTTTTTTTTCCATTTGTTGGGGTTTTTTTTGTTCATTTTTGTATTTTTTTTTTTTTTTTTTTTTAATCGTTGTCCATCACCGAAAGCTGTTTTACAATCTGATGGAGTCTGTTCCTACGCTAGCGAGATTACTACTACACGCACTACTGTCTTTGACAAACCCAGGTTGCTGCGGCTCGTCCGCCGTCCTGCCCAGTCTGTCTGCCGACTTGTGACTGCTGTCAGAGTCGGACTCGTCGGTAAAGACGTCTGTTGGTATCGAGGTCTGAACTCCTGAGGTGCTCAATGAACTTGAGGTAACCGTTGAGGGTGAGGACACGGGAGGGAACAGGGAGGAAGCGTAGGAGGGACTGGCGTTGGGCTTCCCGACTAAAGCTCTGGAGAAAGGGGTCTGGGGCCAGGGTTTGCCGGCGGCTGCGGCGTGGAGCTGGGCGCCGGAGGAGGAGCAGAGGGCGGCGGGCGCGGCGGGCGACGGCGTGGCGGCTGATGTCGTTGGCGGCGGGGTGGGGCTGCTGATGGGATGAGTGGCAGGCTGCGAGGTAGATGTGGTGTTAGGATTGGGGAAGCAGGCTGAAGAGTGAGGTAATAAACTAGTAGCGTGCTCTTTGGCATTGCTGGCTGTTCGCTTGATTGTTCTGTGTTTGTGCAAAGCTGAATCCAGATGTTGACTGAGCGCTTTTTCACCATCCAACGTAGTGTCGCAAGCCAGGCAGTCGTAGAGACTTCCAGCCCCTGCGCCTACGCCGCTGGGGACGCGCAGCAACATCTCTTGCAGGTTCGCCACAGACTGACCAAAAAAACAGTTAGACTTGAGGTGCGTCATCGCCGCTTCTTCCTTGGTGAAAACTGTTTGACACTTCCGGCATGCCAGCTTGTACTGCACCTTGGGCACGATGAACTGGTCCGAATGGGGGTCCACCGCTTTGCCGTCCACCTCGTTCTGCTCGGCGCATGCTTTGTTGTGGGTGGAGGAGGTGGAAGGTGTGGTGGGGGATGCACTGTGGTGGTTGCCCTTTTGCTCCTCCGTTTTCACCGGATCTTTGGCAGGTTCTTTCCGGTCCCCCGAGGATTTAGGAGGAGCTTGGGTTTGGCTCGCCTTGGGTTGCTGGATCTGCTGAAGCTGCCGCTGCTGCTGCTGTAGTGCTTCCTGCAAGCTCTGCTGATATTGCTGGTAATGCTGAAGCAGGGACCCCGGAGACAGGCCCATCAGTGCTTGCGACAATGCGGGGTTGTAGGGGAACAGACTCTCCATACCGTACATTGGTTGCAGGTAACCACCTTGGAGAGCGCCGGGGATCTGCGGGGTGTAGTACGGGGAAAAGCCAGGCATGAAGTAGGGCAGGAACTGGTTTGTGAGAAGAGCTGTAGGGTCAGAAGCCAAGGCGGCCTGCAGGGCTTGAAGCTGGCCAGGGTCTACCACGTACTCCATACCGGGCGTAGGCATGGACGTGGCTGGAACAGCTGGGTCTGGCTTTTCCTTCTTGGCGCTGGCAGCAGAAGTGGAAGGGGCAGGGGTGCTTCCAGTCGATGACGGGGTCGAGGGCTTCTCGCTCTTTTCCTTGGGCTTTTCCTTCTCTCTTAACCGCTCAACGTCACGCTCTTTGGGGTGCTCGGGCCGGGAGACGGACGGGGTGCTCGAGGAAGTGGATTTGGACGTCGACGTGGGGCTCGAGTGCGACGCAGATGTGTTCGTCTGCGCCGCGCACGAAGCGGACAGCGACGACGATGAGGGAGGCTTGTTGGCCAATCCGGACGTGGGCAGGCTCGGCGAGGGAACACCGGCACCGGGCATGTTCAGCAAGTTTGAAGCTTTGGGAGGAGTTAAAGCTGCAGTTTTGTGAAGTGTAGAAAACAGAACAATAGGTAAGGCGTTAACTGAGTTCTGGTAAGAGCATCTCTTTCAAGATTTGGATAACATATTTAATTGTCCTCGTTTTTGAACATACTCTCTTATCGACTAGGCAATACCGAAGCAAAAGAAACGCATACAGGATTTGTTTGAGGGGACAATACAGTACATGTACTGCTATAATACAGGACTGTCCCAAAAGGGAGCAAGATTCAAGAACTAATAAATGTTCTCACACTAGGCCTCAAGTTGATTTAAGGATTAATGTCACAAGAGATTTGAAAGGTAAAAAAAAACGTCATGATGCAAAAACATTGGACTTTTTAAAAATATTTATGCGCTTTCAAAATGTTTGTATCATTGGAAAGCTTGCTAGCCACTGTATATAGTAAGGTAATCCATCCATCCATCCATCCATCCATCCATCCATCCATCCATCCATCCAATGAGCAGCTTATCCTCACGAGGGTCGCGGAAATGCTGGGGCCTACACCAGCTATAATCGGGCAGGAGGCGGGGTACACCCTAAATTGGACAAACAATAGTTGCACTCACAATCACACCTAAGAGCAATTTAGAGTCTCCACCGAATCCATGTTTTTGGGATGTTGGAAGAAACTGGAGTGCCCGGAGAAAACCCACACAGGTAAGGGGAGAACATGCGAACTCCAAACATGCAGGGCTGGGATTTGAATCCCGGTCCTCAGAACAGTGAGGGAAACGATCTAACCAGTTGCGCCATCGTGCCATTGGCATATTATCGTATTTTCTGCACTATACGGCGCACCGTATGATAAGGCGCATTTCCAATGAATGTTCCATCTATAAGGCACACTGCATTATAAGGTGCACCGGATTGTAAGGTACATAGAATAGACGCTACAGTACAGGCTGGGGTTACGTTATGCATCCATTAGATGGAGCTGCACTAAAGGCTCAATATATACATCCATATATAAGGCGCACCGTCGGCTTTTTAAAAAAAATTAAAGGCTTTTAGGTGCGCCTTATCGTGCGGGAGATCGGGTAATCATTTTGTTCCATCTTTAAATTCATTCTGAAGTTCAATGTGGGAATTCAGCACAAAACAAAAACAATCTGAGGCAGGAATGAACAAACACTGCATAGATTGTAAAAATACATACTTAGTAAGGAATAAATACAGCACAGCAAAGCATTTGTAGATGATAGAATTCAAGAAATTACTGTCGCGTTGGAAGGCACAGAAAATTTAGGGGCCATGTGCCGATTGGAGTCCGTCACAATTTAGTGGTTCGCATTTGCACATGCAGAATAAAATAAAAACGAGATGTACTGTAGGGATTAGAAAGAATACTGAAGCCTTGGAAAAAGTAGTAAATGTGAGCAAACCGTTGGCCTTTGCTGCTCATTGAATGCCAACGTCGGACCGCACGCAGCGTTGGACACATGTAAAAGAACTTGAACAGAACAAGGGTAAATTGTGTCCCTTTCTAGGGTATTTAGGCAATTAGTCAACTGATTAGCAAATTCCTGATTCGAGTTATTATTATTTTTATAAATGCTTCGTGCATCTTGATTAAAAGATACACAATGAAGCGATGTTTTTTTTTTTTTAAACCTGATCCTGCACTATTTGCGCACACACATGGTCTAAGGAGGTTCTAAATTTGTTCGCAGAGTACAAACAAATCTAAATACGAACATCCAGACAAATCACGGATTTGAAGGTGCAGGCGCACGATTTAAGCAAAAATCTGCACAGTTCGTCAACGAGGTCCTATGAGTTTTTTTTTTGCTTCTTTGATTTGGTGTCAACGAATAGCGAATACAAATTGGTGAAATTTAAAACAAAATTTACTTATACAAGATGATGTTTGTAATAGCTGCATTACAAATGTAGATGGTTTGACTTTATTTAAGTGAAACTGCTGCAGCATACCTGAATTAGACGAGTTAAAGCTGGAAAGAGAGGGGCTCCCCACCCCCGGCAAGAGGACAGGCGGAATGCCTTGTAGGTTGGAATAGGCTGACTGAAGGTTCAGCGCCTGCATGGCGGGGTTGTCAAACATTCCCTGTTGCTGCATGGCCTGCTGCTGCGCCAATCCTAAAACTTCGTTGGCCTTCTTAATGCGGTCCATCTCCTGCTGAGCCATCAGCTGACGGACAGTCGCCGGGTCAAAGTATTCCTTTTCCTTGTCGATCTGGCTGCCGATGGTGTCCTTCACCTTGGAGATGTGCTGCTGGGAAAATATGTGATCGCGAACGGAGAGCCGGGCGCTGTACTTGACACCGCACAAAGTGCATTCAGTCTTCGGCCCCTCGTATGATGTCTGATTAATACCAAAGTGCTTGGCCATGTTGAGTTTTGCCTTTTTCTCCTTGGCCCGGGCATTTTGAAACCACACCTGAACCACTCTCTTTGGAAGTCCGATATCGTTGCCGAGTACCTCACATTCCAGCATCGTGGGAGTCCTGTAGTCGTTAAAACAGGATTTCAATACTTTAAGCTGGAGGTTTGTCATCTGCGTTCTGAAGCGTTTTTGACCAGGACGATCACCGCTGTCGATGCTCCTGGTGCCTGAAGCTCCAGGACTCGGCGAGCAAGGATCCGCCAGGCTGGATGTCTCACTGTGGTCAATTATGTGTTCGTTTTCATAGTCCTTAGCATAATAGCTTGTGGCGGGGCTTACGAGCCCGGAGGACATTTGGTCATCATTTTCAAGGATGGGGATCGTGCTCCCAGGCTTAGTCAGGTAGTCACTGCTACTCTGGCTGTGTTTCGCATCGGCACTGTCGTTATCAGCGTTGGCCTCATCACCTGTAGTTGTATCTGTGATGGCTGTATTAACAGACGAACAGTCGTCATTGTCCAGTTTGTTTTGATCGAAGGTGAGGTTCACAGCAGACATGGTGGAGTTCTCAAAATCCTCCATTCCTTCAACTTTAATTGATGAAGGACTCAGTAGAGCCCTGGGAGAGGAATCCATTCCTCTACTGACGGGAGACATGGAGGAGCTTTGTCCGTCCATGTTTGAAGCCGCCATTTGGGAATAGCTCGACGTCTCCAAGGCGTCCAACTTAATTTGAATGCCCTCGTGGTCAGGTAACATACCAGAGAGGGTTAAATTATAGCCGGCACGTTTGGCCTCGTGCCAATGACGAGAGCGAATGTGCGCCTCGAGGGCAGTTTTTGCTTTAAAAAGAGCTCTGCAGAAGGGACATCTCCGGTGAGCTTGAGCAGGCCCCACTGCTCGGAACTGGCCTTTTCGTTCTCTTGCTCTGGTATTTTGAAACCAGACTTGCACCACTCTCTTCTTCAGCCCCACCTCATGAGCAATGTGGTCCAGCATCTTGCGTGTCGGATTAGAATCCAGTAGGTACTTCTGATAAAGTATCTCCAGTTGCTCAGGTGTGATGGTGGTTCTAAGCCGCTTGTCTCTATGCGGCTCCTCACTGTTTGTGCTGTCATTCTCTCCTGGGCTCGTGCCAGCTTTCTCCTCTAACTTCCTCTTCAGGGAGTTCATTGTGGATGTGGGGGTGGACGGAGAAGTGGCAGAGCTGCTGGGAATCTGGGGCATTGCCCCGGAGAGTAACTGACTCGCCAGGAGAGGATTGCTCGGGTCAAATAGCATGAAAGGCATGTCCATTGAGCGGTCAATGAATTGCGGGTGGATGAACTGATTCTGCACAGAGAGGAAGTGTAATTGCTGGTGCTCCTGCCAGTGCTCGAAGGAGGGGAAGCCAATCTTGCACTGATCACACTGATATGGGATGAGCTGCTGCGCCATTTGTTGTGTCGCAGAACTCAGGTGCGGATTGTGGCTCATGTGAGAGCTTTGAGAGGGGGCCTGGCTTGTCTGAGAAGCCGACGGACCACACTGCAGCTGCTGCTGAGAGAAGGAAGGAGAGGAATGTTTGTTGGGCTTGGAAATAGCTTGAATATTATCTTCTCTTGGATGTCTATGCTTTTGTGACTCTGATTGGGGTTGAGGTACGTTTTCCTGCTTAATAGAGGTCTTAATTGGGGGATCTCCCGAAAGGTCTGCCAGGTCTTTTGACTTTTCTTCATGGAGATTTGAAATGGTGATTGGTGACCCCTCCTCCTTATCAGCTGAAGAGAGATGGGAGAATGCTGACGTCGAAGGTGGAAGTGGACAGATACTTGAAGAGGAGGGCATTGGGGTGTGGCAGGAAGAACCAGAGGGAGTATAACATTCATTGGAAAGATCAGGGGAATCCTCATTGTGACTGTCATATTGTCCATCCTCATCTTCGTCTTTGTAGCACAACTTCTTTTGATGTTTTATGAGATCAAATATTCTCTGGAACACCAGGTTGCATTTTTTGCACTGGTAGTTCAAATTTGTGGTGCGAATATAGCGATCGTTCGAGAGTTCTCGCCTCTCCCCGTCTTTTCCCCCATCACTTTGATTTTCATAATTCTTCCTCGCCTTCTGGCGAGCATTTTGAAACCATACAACAATGACACGGGTGGGGAGGCTCAGAAGGTTGGAAAGCTGTTCAAACTCATCATCCTTTGGATAAGCATTCGCATCGAAGAAATCTTGGAGTATTCTTAGCTGGTAGTCCGTAAATCTAGTTCTAGAAGATCGCTTACTTCCATAGAAGTCTTGCTTTTGTGGTTCAGGGGAAGGCGGTTTTGAGTCAATTTTAGTATCTTCAAGTGTTGTGGTTGGTGGATTATTGAAGTTGTATGGGGAGTCTTTGTTGCGTTGTCTCTCTTTGAAAAGCGTATTTCTGAACCAGTGCTTTATGACTTTCTGCTGTAGTCCTGATTTATCTGCCATCTCTTTAATCTGTTCTTCATTAGGTGAATTGTTTATATCAAAGTACTGCCGGAGTACCCGAAGCTGGTCATCTGTGATTCGTGTCCGTGGCCTCTTGTTCTGTTGCTGCTGTAGCATGGCTGGGGTGAGCTGTTGTTGGTAGAGCTGGGCCAAGTCTGAGGCCAGGCTGGGTTCGACAGAAGGTAGCTGAGAGGTCAGCTGGCTGGGCAAAGACTGGAGAGACATGGGCTGCATCATAAGTGGCGAGAAGATTGGCAAATCCATTGGCATGGGAATTTGTGGCATTGGAACTGGAGCCTGTGGAGTCGGTGCAGTTGGAGGCGTGAGTGAGGCTGCAGACACAGGAATATTTGGTGTAGGAGCTCTTTGGGGCGGAGGGGGTGGAGGCGGAGGTGGAGGAGCTGGAGGAGCCTCTGGTGTAGGGGGTCTCAGCGGATACAGTTTATCATAATTCTCTCTGTATTCCTTGGCAAATCTCTCGAGGGATCGAAATGGGAAGAAAGCCTGGTGGATATGCTCCTGGTGGCTCTTTAGAATCAGTATATTTGAAAACAGTTTGCCGCAGGCTTCACATTCCAGTTTCTCCAATCCCTCAATGGGGTCCACCACTCTTGTGATCCCACCTGGTCCACTTGATCCTGTCAGCCCAGTCCCCCTTTTCTGGGCTTTTTGCTTATTTTCATTATACTGAATCACTAACTCGAACCCAAAATTTTCCAGCAGGGCCTTGGTTGCATTGCCACGAGCATCTGACGCAATCCTTGGCGGAAGTAACCCAGAGTCATGGTTAATACTGTTTGAAATGTGTTGAATGTCCTTCCTTTCCTTGAGTTTGTCCACTAAATCTTTGTTGACATCCTCATTTTTTTCAGGTGCATCTTTGTCTCGTTGGATATCTTTGTCATTTTGCATGGGAGGCTTCTGCTTTTTTTCAACCTGCTGTTGGAGAGAAGCAGTCTGTTGCAGCAATGCCATCTGAGACTGAGCCTGTGAGTGAGGCTGCTGCTGCTGCTGTTGCTGTTGCTGCTGAAGGTGGTGATGCATCAGTTGCTGCTGCAAACAGCTCTGCTGGGCTGAGTTCTTGAGATCTTCTAGCAACGAGGAGGTGGTTGCTCCTGTTAGGCTAAGTGCTGAATTACTGATGTTGATCTCTGGGTTTAGTTGGAATTCCGCTCCAGGAATGTAGAAAGGAAACAGCAGCTGCTGCTGCTGTAAGGGGAGAAGTGCATCAGTTGTCATCGGGAAGTGCTGCAGAAGTGCTGGGTTAAAGAGCTGGGATTGTAGAAGAGCAGCCTGCTGCTGGAGCTCCTGCTGAAGCTGAGCTTGGGCTTGGGCATGAGCTAATTGCTGTTGTTGCTGAAGCTGTTGTTGTCCCCGTGTAGATAGCACATCTGCGTATTTAGCCTTTTTGACCTCATTGTTCTCTGACGGTGAGGATTGGCTGCTGAGGGAGCTGCTAGTTTCATGGCTATGACTCTGGGAGGTGTGGTTTCCACCGAGAACACTCTGAACTGTTTGAGACCCAGAGGAGCCATGGTTGGTAGAGTTGGTTGTTGAATTGCTTGCTGGACCTGGACTGGCCGTTGAAGTGCTGATGATTGAACCTCCACCACCAGTAGAACTTGTAGAGCTAGTTATGCCTCCTGCAGCTTCAAGTTTGGCCGCCCTGGCTTTTGTTTGGTGAAGAACGGAGCGCATGTGGATCTCCAAAGTTGAACTCTGGCTGTATGCCACATTACAAGTGCTACACTTGAATGGCTTGTTGTCAGGACTGCTCGTAGGCTCTGGCTGACCAGTGGTGGACTCCTGAAGCGCTCTCTTCACCTTGTGAAGGTGAGAGACAGAGTTATAGTGCACCAGCAGAATATTCTTCTGTGTGAACGACTCTTTGCAGACAGTACACTTGAACGGACGAGATGGATCTAAGAATTTCTCCATGGTAAAGTTGGGACCCTTTCTGAACGGCAAAGCACGTTTCGGTTCAGAACCAGAATCTTCCAGCAGTGAGCCAGAGTCACTTCCTGTTGGACTTTGCTTTTCCTCTGGGTCACTGTCATCTCCCTCTTTGTCATCATCTCCCAGACCACCATGTTCTTCACCAAGGGTTGGGTCACCCATGACCATAATGTCACCATTCATCAATAAACCCCCGTACAGCTGCTGGATATCAGCTTCACTAAGCTCCAAGTGGCTGGTTTCCAAATGTTTCTTCAAGGCTTGAAGTGTCCTGAAGCTCCGCTGGCAGAGGCAGCACATGGTGGCCGCTCGGATCACGTGATACTGGGAATGGAGCTGTAGCTTCTCCACAGTCTTGAAAGCCAAGCTGCACTGGTTACAACGGTACTTGTAGACATGGCGATCCGAAACAGGAAGCTGAGGCCTTTTGTTGTGAACCTCATTGAAGTGCACCTGGAGAGAGTTTGACGACTTGAACACTTGATTACAGCCTTTCTTCCAGCACAGAAATCCAGACGCATCATCCTTCTCCGTCTGTTGATCTTCTTGAGGCGACTTGTGAGCTTCTGCTATTTCTGTCGGAAGTGAAACTGCCTTCTCCAGGTCAGCATTTAAAGCATCTGTGGAGAGAAAAAAAAAAAGAGCATTAAGATATGACAAAGGCTAATTTGCTCGTCCCAAAGCATTTTTTTTTTAAACCTTTTGTAATCCCTGAAAAACTACATGATGTCCTTTATTTACTTCAGCAGCGATGCCAGATACTAACCAGCTTGTTTTGTTGTATCTTCAGCATTGGCGACAGCATGAGATGGGTTCTGAGACTCTTTTTCTGGACCAGGAACAGGTATGAACATGCTTGCTGGTAGGACATCAGTTGCTGTTATCTGGCAGGGAGAAAAAAAACAAGCATTATTAGCATTTAATGTTTTGCAGCATCCACAAACGAACCAGTATTACTCTTTTAGAACAGTTTGGTAGAGCTACGCTATATAGGAAACAACATTTTTATACAGCACATGATTCGTGAGACTTCACACGTAATTAAAAATGAACATATTGCCATTGTGCACTCTGTGTCGCTCACTCTGGTCTGGCAGAATCGAGCCGCAAAACAAAAACAAAGCAGAATGATTCGAGACAACTACTTTATTAGGCTATTAGAGGAAAGAGCAAAGTATCCCAAGGTCACTTTTGAATTGGCCCGTCTAATTGGCAAACATAGTTCAAAATGGCTATCATCCAGCCAGACCCAAAATTAATGAAGCTCATTTTCATTGCTCCAGTCTTACACAGACTGATAATGAAGCAAAGAGCGAGAGGGACGGCTGGGGGGTATAAAGAACTGTTTGTAACTTGTATGCCCTTAGACAAAAAACGTTTTGTTTAATTAGGAAATTCGTCTATAAGATTAGGAAAACAGCACTACCAGTGGCCAAATAGCCGGGAGGCATAATTAAACATTTATACCAATTATATAATGATGAACTAGCATGAGACTTTAATTAAAATCCCACGCTAAAACATTGAAAACACCCAAGTGGGGGAATAAAAGTGTCCGGAAAGAAATCCTAGGAAGAAGCCTAAATTGACTTTGGGTGAAAACACAAGGAGGGAGGGTGGGATGAAGACAATGGGATGAAAGATAGGAGAGGACATCATATTATGAATGCTTGGCAAGAAATAAGTCACCTATTTCAAAATTAATCATACTCCTCAGATGAGTGAAAAGGAAAGAGACCCTTTGCAATGCATTCACTAGTTATGAAAAGGTGTTGGCTTTTTACAGGTCTTCTGTCGTGCTACTGTGTAGTGCTCCAGTACATTACAACCGCTATAAAGGAAATATTCCAGTCTACCATACTAATGCGCTCGCCATTTACTTTCGAGATGGGGGGGATGAAGACGGCCAGGCGGCAGATAGAGAAATGTTTTACTGCGCGATTGTCCGTATGGCTACTGAGCCGTACAAGATAGAACAGAACAAAGATTTGCTCAGTGATTTACAAGAAAACGGGGCAAATAAAATTTTATTCCCCCTTTGATGAGCATTATTGGAAGCAAGGAGACTACACTTAGTCAAGAACAATGCACCAGTACACTGCAGCTGATATAAATCTGGCTCAGTCTGTTTATCGATGGGAGCACACGGATTAATTCATTACTGAATCATTCTGGTGTTTGGGCTGCTCTCACTGAAATTTCATTCTTCATCTTACGGGACAGTTTTTGAAGTAAGCCATTTTACTGTTCCTGCACGATTGGATGAGTTTGCTGAGGAAGACCCTGAAAACTCTGAATCAAACACCCTTTTGGGATTTACTAAAACAGAGATTGCTCGTAAACATCTGGGACTTCTGACCTCGCCGATATTTTGGATCATTTTCCACATTCCACGGGAATTTCCACAGACACATTCCCACATATTATAGAACGATCCATTCATATTTAGTTGATTTTGACTTCCTGCGTGTGTAATGGCCATCCGCCCCTAATCGTGTCCTTTATGGACCTTTATTGCATTCATGTTTTTCACAGTGGATACAAAAAAAACAGACCCTGTTCAAATGGCATGATTTTGTGGTGTAAAAAAACAGTCATTGAAATCCTTTTTAACCTGTACAACATTTTTTTGAGAGGGGAAGTAAAAAAACAAAAAACAAAAAAACCTCAGATCATGAGGTTGAAAAAGTGTGCACACCATCTTATTGTGAACATGGCTGCGCTCAGAATATATATATATATATATATATATATATATATATATATATATATATAATGGGAGTCAGCACACACCCGGCACTTTTTAAAGTTATCTGACAGCCACCACATAAAATTTAGATTTTCTAGTAGGCTTTCGCTGACATTTTTGTGTGCTTTTTCTTTTCATGTGGAGCAAACCTCCAGAGAACGGCTGGTCTGCCACAACTCTCAATGGACCTTTCCGACCTGTCAATCACTCGTACAATAATAGCCAATCAGATAGCCGCATTGTCTTAACCCCTGGCTTGACACGCCCCTCTCGCTGTACTGTCCCACAAGCAACACTGGTTGTCAGCCGTGTGCGCTTGGAAAAAGTGGTCCTCAGATGCGCTTGGGGAACGTGCAATTCTGATGAAAGATATCCTGCTAGGTTACGAGGGGCCCGGCTGATTCATTTTCCAAAGCCTAAAACACCGTTAACGAAGTGTCTACGATGGATAAAAGGCTTGCGGAACAGCGCACGTAGAACTAAATGTGGACAATATCAACAAACACAAGGCTGTATGTTCGAAGGTAAGTGAGGGAGAAGTATCTTCTCTAAGTTTGAACCAAGTCAAATGAATACACCCACTCACTTCTAAAAACTGCAATGATATTACTCGTGATCTTTCCAAGTAAAAAGTACTCACCCTGCTTTACATTTGCAGTACGATCACTATTTTATCCTGTTGGAATTCAATATGAAGTTTGTGAGGCGTCAAACGTTTTTGCATGAATCGCCAACCTTTCTCTGTAACTCTGACATTGCGTCCTGTTCTGTCCAAAATCTTAATTCCGTGTAAGTATCCTTGCGTGAAATAGTTGAATATACCGCAATTTTATATGGAATACGCGATAGAGAATCGACTTCAAACATGTTCTGTTCAATCGCCATTTTGTTAGCTTGTGGGACATGGCTAAGGGGTGGAGCTCAAGATCGCCATCAGAAAGGTCCATTGTGCCTTGATATGTTTAAAGCACTTTGAATTAACTTTTTGAAACGTGACACACAGATAAAACTTGCCTTTCCTTGCTTTTCTCGCAGAAGCCAAAAGATTTCGCGCTAACGCTATTTGGAATGGCCCTTTATTCCCTCCACTTTTGTATGAGGCCCCGGTTCTAGCTGAAGAAATAAAGCCTCAAAACATGACGCTTCACTGTAGCTTTGGCGTCCTTATAGTGAAGAGCAGTGTTGCGTGAGCGCCAAACATACATTGTGGATTTATGGTCAAAGATCTGAACTTTGGCTTCTTTGGACCATAACAAAACCTCAAAAACACATGTAGGGGAATGTGCTGCGTTCCGATGAAACCAAATTTGAAATTATTGGACCACATTTCCAAAAGGTATGATTGACGCAAACGCAATGCTGCTCATCACCAAAAAAAAAACCCAAAAAGCTGAAGACTTTTTGCATCCACTAGACTCAATTGCATTTCATTTCCCCAGAGAATGGACGAGGACGATGAATCACTTTGACCAACCTCGCAAGCAGCCATAACATCCACACATTGCTGTCTGGAAAGCCGTTCTGATGATGTCATAGACTTACTGTGGCGATGAGCTTGTCAACACAGTCGGGCGCGACACTGTGCAGGTGCGTGAGGTGGAACTGCAGGTGGATCTTGTTGTTGAGCATGTCCTGGCACAGCGGACAGCGTAACATGGGCTGGACAGAGTGCTGCGTCATCACGTGCATTCTGAGACGATTCAGGTCCGTGTTGGTGAACTTGCAGTAAGGGCACTGGTACATCTGAGTGAAAGTAGATAGAGAGGCAGATGAGAAGGGCGGGGGGGTGAATTCATGGAGGGTTAATCGGGTGAAATGGCTTGTGAGGGAAGAGAAGCTGGAGATGAGGAGGGTAGGGTGAGGCAAGCCTTCCCTCAAGCAACCAGATTCCTCTGATCACAGACAAGTGTGTAATAGTGAGAACCACTCACTCTTGGCACCCACTTCAAAGTGCTCTCATCTGTCAAATACCTTATTGATTTTCCACCTTATATACAATTAGCAATGCGACTGCAGCTGAGAGGGTAAAATAATTTTCGCAGAGTTGAAAAGAAAGTACTGAATGGAATGAGAAGACTTGGCAAGATCAACACAAAACGTATCCAAAGTAGTTCTTCTGCTAATTGGAAAGTTTTACGCTGATAATGAGGGCCTACTAATGAGAGAACAAAAAAACAACAACAACAACAACAACAAAAAAGCTGGACTTTTATGAAGTTCACACATGGCTGCTCTTAAAAGTTCTGTGATTTGCGGCGCTCACCTGCTCTGCAGCTTGTTTTTCAGCTGCCCTGGGGCGCTTCGAGTACGGCGGGCTCTCGGAGGTCTCCGACCGCGACGAGGGCCTTTTGCTAGGGATCGGGGAATCTGACTGGTGCTGCTCCGACTGGCCGGACGCTGTCGAGGAGGGATAAAGACGAGACGTCGGGACAAGTTGAAGGCTTGGCAACGCGAGACAGATCAATCAATATCAGTGAGGGTAAAGAGCTAAAAGGGCTGTCTTTTGTAAATGTGCCATATCTACTTTTAATGGGAAACAGGCAGTATATCACACACATGTACAGATTTTTTCTTTTTTTTTTTAATCTACGTTGCTTTTCACACCGGAGTAATAGACAAGATCATATACTGCACAAATGTTAGTTTGCTGTAGGGTGCAGCTTTCGGTTTCACATATGAATCTTTCAAATCAAGGCAAAGTACATAAACATCTTGGCCCCGTGTGTATATCCTTTTGAAAGCAACAACATGTAGTAACATTAACTAAAAATAACAGCGTCAAAATAATTCTACACTTGACCAGTTTGTAATAAGGAGAATGTGTATTTAAAAAAAAAAACTCAAGTTGTTTACTTTAGTGGTGGAGAACTTTGTCGCACCAGTCAGGACGCTTCCCAAACTGTTTGTGATGTTATTATTCAGAATTATGTGCAGTGTCGCAACATACTTTGTTCTACGCTCAGATGATAAGTAAAACCATGGCATGTTTGCGATCATAAAACCATTGAAGCATTAAGCAATGTTCTAATGAGATCGTACAGGGAACAAATCGGAATCAGCTGACAGAAAACAATGGTTAAATATGACCAACCTGAAAACGGGATGTTACTAATCTCTTGAGAGCGAATGACAAAAATTCAAATTAAAGTTGTCCGACGACCCAAGACCAAAATCTCACTCGTGAGCTGGTGTCAAGCACTTTAAAACTCCTTTGTGTTGCAAGGAAGACGTAAATTGAAGTAGCACAAAGTGAATCATTGCTCTGTTAAGCTGGAGCTTACACCGGACCTGAATTCACTCAGAGCCAGCACGAGAGGAGCCACAAATTCAAGGTGGACCATAAGGAGGTGCCTTTCTCCCACCTAACGAGCCCATAAAGAGTTAAAATTGGCCTGATTTGTACGGACCTAAAAGGGCAAACTGAGAACAGAGGGCACTGGTGGGGCGAGGTGCTTTGGCAGGAGGTCAACTTAAGCGAGGCTGACCACGCTCTCGCTCCAGACATTAAAATGTCACCTCCAATCAGGAGGAATTGAGCTGATTACCCAGTGGGGAACCCGGCTTTGGACAACGCCGCCTGGGAGATCTCCCAGAGACACTAGGATCAGTCACCACAGTCCTGTTAGGGTCCAGTCACAGCCAATCCCATTAAACACATCCACCTACAAACAACAGGAACGTTAAACAAAAGGAGGCTCCCATTCCTGACAGTAACCGCCCGCTCAGCCATGGCACTGTCCTTGCCAAATCCTCATCAACTCTACTTTGGTACTCCTCCCCTTCCTAATTTTGTGTGGTCCCAACCATGACAGTTGATTTGTTAGTCAGCGTTTTTGGACAGAAACAACAAAAAGACTGAACCAGAAAGCTTTCCAGGTGGGAGAACTTAGTGACAACTTCCAGGTACACGATGTAACAAGTAACATTTGGTAATGATCCAAATTAAGTCCAGAATTTTAATCATTCAATGAACGGAATTAATCTTTCCAAATACCTGGACACTAAGTTACAATTTACAATTCCATGTGAATACCAAGTCCGCTTTCCTCTTGGTAATAAAGCATCGTTTGTCTCTCAGTGTTTTATTGATTACTGTCAGGATTTGAATGTGACTGGACTGGAAGACTGGAATCCCCTTGCAAATGATATTGCGATCTGTAGTGAAAGCAGGGAGCAGGGAATGGAACAATTAGAAAGATGGAGGTATGCACTGGAAAGGAGAGGAATGAAGATTTGCCGAAGTAAAACAGAATATATGTGCGTGAATGAGAGGGGCGAAGGAGGAAGACTGAAGCTCCAGGGAGAAGGGATAGCGAAGGTGGACGACTTCAAATACAGTACTTTGGGTCAACAATACAGAGAGCAATGGTGAGTGTGGTAAGGAAGTGAAGAAACGGGGCCAAGCAGGATGGAACAGTTGGCGGAAGGTGTCTGGTGTTCTACGTGACAGAAGAGTCTTCGCTAGAATGAAGGGCAAAGTCTATAAAACAGTGGTGAGGCCGGCCATGATGTACGGATTAGAGATGGTGGCACTGGAGAAACAACAGGAAGCAGAACTGGAGGTAGCAGAAATGAAGATGCTGAGGTTCTTGCTTGGTGTGAACAGGTTTTGAAGACAAGGTTAGAGAGAGCAGACTTCGATGGTTTGGACATGTTCAGAGGCGAGAGAGAGAGTGTATTTGTAGAAGGGTGCTGAGGATAGAGCTGCCAGGCAAAAGACCGAAAGGAAGACCAAAGAAAAGGTTGATGGATGTTGTGAGGGAGGACATGAGGACAGTGGGTGTTTTAGAGGAAGATGCGAGAGATAGAACTAAATGGAAAAAGATGACACGCTGTGGCGACCCCTAACGGGACAAGCCGAAAGGAGAAGAAGAAGATCAGGATTTGAATGTGCACATTCAAGACCATCCAAGAAGCATAGGCAACAACAATTCGCCAAGTAGACAAATGCCTCATAATTAGGAGAATAAGCAATATTTATTCCAAGCATATTCCATGTCAATTAGCGTGAGAAGTGACTGTTGACATTGAGGAGCAGTCGCGGTTCTCTCATGGGTCTCCAACTGTCTTTCTATCAGGTTAGGACAGATTGAGTTGGAGATAGAAGTCTTGGTAAGCTTGCTCAGACAAAGTGTCTCTGGTCACGGCCAATTGGGGTGCCATAAAATGTGATCAGTTGTTTTTCTTTTAGGATCCCTCCAGCACAACACCACCACCACCAGCGCCATGACTAACATCTGACTACTGTATCCCGTTCGTCCTTGTCGAGGGGGCGATGAAAATAAATGACCGTCAAAATGGAGAGCGCAGAGTGATGAAAACAGTTGGATATCGGTATCCGAATGGCGTTCCGCATGTTAGACACGCATATCTACTGTACAATGTGAACAGGTGGCCACAAGCAACGACCGCAACATTGACACCGGAATACAGCTTTTACGAGAGAGTGCAGGAGGAAGCTTGGGCTTAGTGACACATACTACAAAAATGGAGAGAATGGAGAAAAAAATGCAGGAAAAGATGCGGGAGATGTGTAATGTGTATGCCTCTTTCCTGCATCTTCTGTGGAGTCACTGGACACACAAACTACCATCCTTTAGGAAACTTCTTCTGACACACTGAAGGCACGACATTTTGTTTTATAGCACACATGACAGAGCCAGAATGGAGTCAATTCGACAATTATTTTTGTTTCTGAGTCCCGAATGGGGAATCGAACACTGGCACCTTGTCTCATTGGCTGCAGTGTGGGGACGGTGCAGCATATTGCAAACGTGTCTGGAGCCTTGCTGTGCTTTCAAGGGGAACAAAGATGGCTGCCGGACAGAAAGCGCGCCGACTGGGGAATCTGAAACGATGTCATTTGACGTCGGAATCCATCAAGGCTATCGGGGCTGCCATCAATCTACTTTGTCTCTGGGGACAGCACAACTCGGGTGGTAAATAAATAGAGTGGTTGCCCAGTCTTTGAAAAGTTGCTGCGTCAACTGCTGCCAAGCACCAAAGTGAAGTTATCTTTCGTTACTTCTGATAAGGCATCATCGCGTCACTAGAAGGTCAAAAGTTGATGTCTCAATGCGGCAACATCTGCCAGTTAGTGCTATAAGGTAAGCAAAATAATACCTATAGGGCCATGTCCAATTGTGTATGACTGTATATGCATATACAGTACGAGAGAAAACTAAAATGAAATCCACCCAAGTGAGCCTTCTAAGAACTGAAAGGCTCTAAATGAGGGATCTTCAGTTCAAATTCAGAGGGGTCTGGTTGCAAAGGTTTTCTCAGGGCCAAAGAAGATATTTTTTTTGTTTTTTTTTTCCCCCCAAAATAGGATGTTTCATTTTCCACGAAACAAAACTTTTGCGATCCTGTAAAGGACAATGATGCATGAACATAAATGCATCTCACTTTGTTGATTTCATGTGCGCTGCGATGCGAGGTCAGTGGATGTGTTTGGACCCGAAGGTGCTGCGTTTTGATTGGAAGTGGGACATCGCATTTTTTTGTTTTGTTTTATGGATTAAAGCCACGATCTCGCAACATACATATGAGAACTTTTTTTTTTTTTTTTTTTTTTTTTTTTGCCATGGCCTCTGGAAAAATAAGAAGATAGTAGTGCAATCATTTGCAAATCTCTGATTTGCATGGCCGTACGCAATATGTACAGTTATAAACAGTATGATTTTTGGCTCACCAAACACTTTACCCCTCAAATTCAACTCTCGTGTTACTGGACATGTACAACATTTGCTTGGTTTAAGTGTGTTCGTTGTTTTAGCAACAGCAATTTGCCAGCAGAGGGCGCTGTGTTGCGGCCGCCGGCCGACGCTGCACAGCGCATTCGCAGAAGAAGCTGCAGTACAGTGAAGCGTATTGCGTGTGAGAACTGTTTGCCGATGCTATTAATGTTCTGTGAGCTAAACGTGTATTCTGTGCTGTTCTGTTGCTGCGTTTGAGATGCATTGCTGTCGAACTTGTATATCATTTCTAACTTTTGGCACGTTAATTGAACATGATAAAACCTGCGTTAAAAAAACCTAATGAACTGGAAAAGACTGTGCAACTTCCTGTGGCTTCACAATAACAGCGACACATCCGCAGGAGTGTTTACATGATTTTTATGTCTAATCCGGCTGAGTTATTTTCGATGTTTAACTTGTCATATTTGATTTCTGCACGCTCTTGAACACCGGAATTAGGATAGAACTCACCTATTTAAAATAATGTTTCGAAGAGTTTTGTTCAATACATTTGTTAGCTTACATGCTGCGTGATTCAGATTCGTAGAAGAAGCTGCAGTACAGTGAAACGTATCGCGCGTAAAGACTGTTAGCGGATACCGTTTGTGTGCTGTGAGATAAAATGTGTATTCTGTGCTGTTTACAGAAATAAAATAACTTTTAAGATGCTGCACAAAGAATTGGGTGACTCCATTCTTTAAAGTGTAACACGTACACATACCAGCAATTTCTGAAAATGCTGAAAGTTTAGTTCAACATAATCGCCGTTTGTGGCAAAAAGCTAGCAAAAATGTTAATGTCAAGATTAATCGGCGACGTCTTTCAATATCCATTTTTTTCTACACGTAACAAATTTTACGTGCGTGAACTCAGACTGTGGTCCGCGACTTAAAGAAACTATATTGAGATGAGTCGTCCCACACAGTGACATCCTCCTCAGTCCCTCTCTTTTCATGATATGCTAACAAAAGCTGAATGTTTTTTTTTTTTTTTTCCAATCTTCTTGCCTGTGTCGCTGCCCGGAGCAATAAAGGGCGTAATTATTGAAGGAAAATGTAAAAAGGAAAACTATGAAGCACTGATTTTTAACCCAATGAATGAAATAATTTCCAACACTCAGTTCTTTTATTCAACACAAATGACATATTTAACGGTAAAAGTAAAGGTGGCTTCTGCGTGACTAAGAGCACGGCCGTCGCTGTGGGCGCGACGACCATTACGGCATGCAGAGGAGCTATTAATTAGCAAGCTCGTTATTCACCGGGCTGACCGGACAACAGGATGACGCGGCGTTCACCTTTACAGGACGCGCAACTGCGGCTCGGCCATTAGACAGCGTCGCGCTACAACTCGTAAACACCCAGCTTTCAGGGGCTTGGCTCGCAAACAAGGACAATTTACGGCCTATTATCTTCAAAGACAAAGGGAATTATAATTTGAAGGATGACAAGCATCCGGGGGGGATGCGTTATGAATATGTAAACATTTTATATTGCTCCGTCTCCTGATTTGTCATACCGCTTTGACTTTAACAGCAATCACAAAGCCGTGGCTGGAAAAACAAAAAACAAAAAGTCTCATCTAGAGTCGCTAGTAAGTAACCACGAGCAGGTAAACAGCTTATGTATTTGTGCTGTTATGTGCAAAACAAAGCCTAATATTTGGATTCTGCTGAATGAGCACAGACTGCAATGCTTCAGCGGCGTGTCTAGGGGATGCTAATTACCGCGTTCGTTATTCCGCCGACATGCGGCATCCACGCGGCGGCTTACGCGCTCATTCATTCGCACCTGTGCGCGCAAACGGCGCGTGGAGTGGGAGCAGGTGTGCCAAAAATAGGAACGCCGCACTGTTCCATTTGTGACTGAAAATGGTTGTTGTTCGCACTAGTAACAATTAAACATAGATAATCCATTGATAAAGTTGGAATGGGGTGGAGGGGAGCAGTCATATCAAGATAATTGCATGAAAAATGAACCAACAAGACGCAACATTTAAATAGCGGAGAAAGTTTTCACCGAACGCCGCAGTTAAGATGTTACAGATGCACGCTCCGCGGAGAAGCATCACCAGCGTTGGCTCAGGCGGACGGACACGTGAGCGCCATGTTTTCAGTTAGTGCTGTCATTTGTTTTTGTCTTGTAACAATGTCTGAGAGTGTTTTATACGAGAGACATTTAAAGTCCTCCACATGTGGGTGAAATCCAATTATTTTATTCCCCGCGCCATTTCTCAGACTCCATTAAATCCGACGCAAGAAGCAAGGAATTAAAAATAGTCGCAAATGCGCGCTTCCATTTGTGTTTATGAGAAATATAGGCGGGAAAAGTGCGTTCGAGCTCACTTGATGATATCCGTATACAGTATGTTGAGCGACTGGGTAGAGATACAACTGCTTTAATGAAGACCCAGTTCTGGTTCCTTTTTGTTAGTTCTGCTGTCTCAGCTAGGTGAGAGGGTTTATGACTATTCCACAGATACATATACTGTACATATTTCATAGGCAGCATTAAAAATGAAGCCTTGAGTTACCAACCTTGTAAGACGATAGAATTATTTTACATTATTGTCTATAATAATGATCTTTATACAGGAGGTTCTTCAGATACGAGAAGGAAGTTTAATAAGAAACAAGTTGTTGTTCAGTCTATCTTTCGCTCGATTTATGAGCAAAAACTCGAGATACAAGCGCTGCTGTAAGTATGGTGGCAGTGAACTCAACTCCTTCCCACGACAAGCAGCCTTTCGTTTAATCCTACTCGCAATTGAGATTCACTGTCAAACTAAACATAAAACAACACAACAAGCAAATAACTTTGCCTTACCAGTCTGCTTAGCTCAATGCTAACACAGAATGCAAAACCTCACAGACAAAGTTGCAAAGGTATAAAAGTTGCATTTTAAACCAGCCCTGTTAGCGTGGCGGCGCTAGCATCAGAACTCTCTGTGCACCGTCTTTCTTTGTAAATATCTTGTGGGTTTCAATGTGGCCACTTGCGTCTTTTACACAGCTGCGGCGTCCGTATGTACCAAATGGTATTTCCTTTACAAATGTACTGGGTGAGGCTTATAACCAGGTGCGCTCTGTAGGCCGGGAATCACGGTACATTGTTTTTTTTTGGTTTGCAAAAAGAGTAATAAAACTGGAGCCCACTGAGTCGTTTGTTCTACGTTTGTGTTAATTATGACATTACACTATTAATAGGTAAAGCTCAGTATTATATTTAAAGTTTTCTTTGGCAGGCTGTAATAGATTCATGGCTTTTCCAATTATTTCAATTGGCTTTGAAAAAAAAAAAAAAAAAGAACTTTACAGAGTTAATCGCGCTTATTTTTGACGGACACTGTCAGAGAGGTATTCATTAGTAGGTGCTCATTATTGTACTTTCCGCAAACTACAACCACAACAGTAAACAAACATTGTCAGCGGCGTCAGTGCAAAATGTTATCTTTGAGAAGGCGACATTTTTGATACGGCCGTCATTGGACTTCATTAAGGTAGCACAGGCACGCCTGAAAAAGTGGCCGGCGCGTGTCGATACGCCACGATCACAGAAAGCTGCCACGTCTACTACGTCTGCGGCGTATGACGTGAACACGTGCGCGCGCCATTCGTGGGAAGGCGTCGGCTGTGCGGTAAACAACTGTATAATGACGGCGTATTTCAAAATAAAATGACAAGCGGGAAACATATGCATTTTACAGCCGCTTCTGATGTACCTTTTAAATGATTTTAATGAAGAGCGAGGAGCCAGAGAAGAAGAAAGGGAAAATGAGAGTGACAAGCGGCTTCGCGCCGGGCTAATGCCACCCGTGTGACAGTGACTGTCATTCGTAAGGGAACGATTGCGCCCTGCTCCTGCAGCTACATGACAATGATGAGAAGGAACACTTCAGTAGTTGTAAGGGCGAACTTAGGAGAGAGAAAAAAAAAAACCAAAACCCGAAACAGTTGGGTGCCTGAGCATCTTTCGGATAACTAACGGCGCGGCCGAGACACTTATCGGCCAGATTGTAACCTGCGCAACATCTGTGTGCCGCCTGTGTAAACATCATCAGGCCAAAACAAAGCGCTCCTCTGTTTGGCGCATCCAGCGCCGGGCCCGACTTGCCTCTCTCCCGTGCTCAAAATATGCTTTCCTGCGCTTGCTTTCAATGGCCATTGTGTTCATCAGTCACACCAAAAAAAAAAAGTTTCAAGCACAAACAGGGACTCTTCCATTAAAAGTACAGCCGTCTGCCATTCGCTGACAACACGGCACCCCGATCTCTCCACCCACCTTTTTTCCCTGACATCAAACACAACCTCAGACCCGGTTCCCTTAATGCACATGCTATTTTTAACTAAGCGCTTCTAATAAGCTGCTGGGAAGCTGTAAATTTTTCATATGCAAGCACATATTTCCTTTGTGAAAACACAGAAACACACTTATTTGGTGATTAGCGACTGACAGAGGGGAGGAAAGGAAGCCGACGCGCTTGTATCAAATTGCATGCCTTTCAAAAAAGGGAAGAATCCTAATGCGAGGAGTCGTCTTCCTGCGCACCACAGGTACGGGTGAATTATTAATCGGCCGGCTCATTTTAATGCCTTTTAAAGTGCTTGATTTTGATGTGCTAAAACATACTTTTAGCCATATTCAGTCAGGCATGCATATCATTATTTCTCCCTTCAAAGAAGAGTGTCACCCTTTCAAAGAGCACAAACAACTCAGCCACATTGAAAATAGAAAGTTCCAAATAGCGCAGACGTTTTTACAAAGAAGGAGCTTCAAACGCTGATGAAGTTTTTCGTTGCCTTTCGTTATTTCCCGGCACTTGATTAAAAAAAAAAAAAGATATGAGGTATGTAAAAGGTCTGGATTACTTTCCAACTCTTAACCTAACTAGTTTAAATCAAAACATCACATAAAAAAAAACCCAACAAGTGAAACATATCCATCCTGTGTTTAGAACTCTCATGTTTTCAATACTGTACCTTCAGTATTGATTTTACGACATTCGCAAAAGCAAATACGCGGAACCCGGCGCACAAAAAGAATCGCGACTCTTGGCCCAAACACCGACAGGAGGCGAAAATGGAAGAAAATGTCGCGTTTGCGAGGCCGCAGGTCGCTGATGTATCTGACTCACAATCTTTGTTCTGGATGACCCCAAACGTGTTCGGCGGGGTGGAGGTCAGGGTCTGTGGACCAAACTGATTCCTTTATGGACCTTTCTTGTGCGCTGGGAGCTGAACTGTTGCCATGACGTTAGAAGCGTCGCATAATAGTCCAAAATGTGTCGGTTGTATGATTACGATTCAGCGAGAACAAAACGGTCTGTTTTTAAAAAACATTACCATTTAATTAAATTGAGTTGTGACCCAAAACTTTTTGTCCATAACAGCTTTCAAAGGCGGTATGAGCAGCATTCCATCAACAGTGGGCCCCCGGGTTGCCGTGGTTTGGCACAAACAGATTCATTGAGTCACTTTTTTTTTTCTTTAAGTTTCTTTTTTTTTCCAGACAACAACTGAATATCCATACTTCTTCAAGAGTTATTATGAAATTATTTTTTATTTCCCAATATTTCTTTCATTTTGTTTCTTTTGCTTCATTTTTATTTATTTATTTATTTTTTGACAGGCATCTCCAAAAAATGCTTTAAGGTGGTTCATCCAGGCTTATTCAAGAATTCTTTGGGTTTAGAAAAATATTTTTTCTTCTCATTTCTATTTTCCCTTTTTGTTCCCTTCTTTGTTTGGAGGGAACCAAGGCCCAAAACGCTTATTGGGAGATTATCCACACTTATTCAAGAATACTTTGGGTTTAAATGAATATTTGTTTCTTCAATTGTACCGACACAGAAAATATATATGGAGCCGGTTAAAACTTGGCAGTAAAGCGCTGTAATACTAGTCGTTATCAATAGATATATGCCTTTGAGTATTGTTTTATGATCTGTCTACATGTGTTTCCCCACTGTTTGTGTTCAGATATCTGCTCGTCAAAGCGTTGCAACGCCACCACATAGACGCTATTTGTCAGCGCATTGCAAACTAGCATTAAGGTAGCCGACTTAATATCAAAGTTATCCATCTATCCATCTATCCATCCATCCATTTTCTTAGCCACTTATCCTCAGAAGGGTTGCGGCGAGCGCTGGAGCCAATCTCAGCCGTCAATGGGCAGGTGAGGTAGGGTACACCCTGGACCAGTTGCCAGCCAATCGCAGGGCACATTGAGACAAACAGCCACACTCACAATCACACCTAGGGGCAATTTAGAGTGTCCAATTAGTGTCACATATTTTTGGGACGTGGGAGGAAACCCGGAGAGAACCCGCGCAGGCACGGGGAGAACATGCAAACTCCACACAGGCGGGTTCGGGATTGAACCCGGGACCTCAGAACTGTGAGGCCAACGCATTCCAGCTGCTCCACCGTGCCGCCCAAAGTTATGCAGTTGTTTGAAATTTAAAAGAACATTTTAAAATTCAAATGCACAATGTGTAATTTTCTTTGTTTTGTATTTATTTGAATAAACTACTAGGAGGCTCTTTATTTGAAAGATTCGCTCACTAAGATAAACTGCCGCTTGCTGTGAAGTTGTCACATTTTACCTCAAAAGGTTAAAGCAAAAAAATCAAATAAAATTGAAAGAACGACGGCTGGGATCTTGAACAACTCACAAGTCGAGTCACTCGTATCTCAAGACACGAGTGCACTGTGACAAACTTGCAAAGGTATAAAAGTTGCATTTTAATTGCCGAGTGACGCCCCACGAAAACAGAGCAGCAGCTCCTCTTGAATCGGCCGTTTTTTTTTTTTTTTTTACCAACTCCAACAAGCTGTCCCGCACACATCCCCCCAAGAACCCCTCCTGAAAAACAGATAATGTCCCAATGAAGTGTACGATTTTGTGCCTGTGCGCATTTGTGCGAAGGGGGCGGTGCTAAATACACACGTGCCCCAACTGGTACACTTGCAGTCTGCCCCAAAACTACCAGCTGTGACCGCAAGTGCGCTCACTATGTTGTTCAAATATGCTTCAGTTCGACAACTGGCCTCATGTGCAACACTGTTCGGGTGCACGGCCCGCCACCCGCCACCCTCGTTTCCCCGCTAGAAAGGCTCTCCCGAATGTGTGCGTTTTGTAAATATTGGCCTTACCTGTCCCTTTGGTGAGCTCCTTCTCCCCCCCACTTTCTCTGTCTTTGGTTTGGTCCTCCTGGTCTGTGATGGTCTCACTAGCAGCCTCCACATCCTCACTCAGCTCTCCTGAAGGGGGAGGGAGGATGGGAAATGTAAATCACCAAGGCATCAGAATTGGTGGAAGCACTTAAAGGGACGGCGGCGTTTTGTTTCTATAGGAGCTGGCAACAATTACATTAGCTGACACGCGGTTACGAGGCTTCCAAACAAAAGAGGACGCGATCCGCTGTCTGCTTCCACTCTTCTCCCTCAATTGGAAATATACTGAAAGAGCAAAAAAAAAAAAAAAAAGAAAAAAAATGTATCTGTAGTGTGATTTTGTATTCTATTATCTGCACAACTTAATTTCATTTTAGTTTATTATACAGCATCCCACAGTGGGAAAAATATTTTGCGAGTATCTGCAAGGTTTGTCCACATCCTCCATCCTATTGTATATATTGAGGGGGAAAGAAAAAAAATCATAAATATTTAAAACTTTGAGGGGCGCAACTCCTTTTAAATTATTTCAAGGCAAAGGCAGAAATCCCTCTTGTAACCGGCTTAAAAGCCTCCGCTCGATATATCAGACCATTTAGCTCGCGTCGAAGTCCAAACAATGGATATCCAATAATGACGTTTGTACGTAACACACAGAGAAAAAGATAGTGGAAACAGATAATAAAAAGACCATCAATCACCTTTATTTCCCTCCAGTGGCCCTCGAACATCCCCCCCGCCCCCCTCCCTTTGCCTGAAAAGTTTGTTTAAAAGTAGCGGGGGCCCCGCATGCAACAACATTGATCCGCCAACAGTAAACTAGGCCGCCCGGTCAATAGGCCTTATCAGTTATTACACAAGTCAGCTAATTCTTGGCAAATGTGCTTAAATGCTCTTTAGAAAATGCTTTCACGCTCAGGTCCCGACTATTGACGGACGGTATCGACGACGTTACAACGGCCGCGCTGAAACATCCCGTTGAAGTATTCAGCCCCGCGGCCGTCACGTGGCCAGCCCGACCCGAGCTCGCCGCAGCGAAAAGCGCTTTTATGATGTCGCATTATCTCCGACGCGCCCCGGTTAGCTTGCCGGTGGTCAAACGCGCCGGCGCACGTGTGAAGAGGGGATGTCGTGAATGCTCTGACTCACGTAAGACGGGAAGAAACGTGGACGCAAAAATAGCGCGGAGAGATGCCTTATATCAAGGAAAGCTCGTAAATGACAGTAAAAGGAAACCTGCCGTCGACTGCGATCGCAAAAAAATAAATAGCACATGAAGCAAGTCGGCGTAGTAACGAGCCTTCGTCTTGTGATGATAAACCGATACAGGATGAAGGAACAGATGAGTTTGAACGCATCATCTAAACGCGAGATCTTAAATCTGATGGGGGGACCACAGACGGTTTTTCAATGAGTTAAAGATACATTGATCAGGTTCGGTGAGGCCACATCCGATAATAATGTAATGTTAAAAACAAAATGTCTCTTTTTAGTCAAAACAACAACAAAAACGTCGTCATTGAGTTTTGTTCTGTTGAACAAATTACAACATGACCCATGCCGTGATTCCAAAACAAATATATCACAATGGGTTGACCAATAACCAAATACAGATTGGTAAAAGACATTATCCAAGCCACTTATGCTCACAAAGGTCACAGGAGAGCCGGAGCCTATCCCAGCTAGCATCAGGCGAAAGGCGGGATACACCCTGAACTGGTCGGCAGTCAGTCGCAGGCCAGATATCGACACCATCACGGAGCGGGAATCGATCCCACGCTGCCCGCACCAAAGCCAGATGTGTGTACCGCTACACCATCAGTGACACGAACCCAAACATACGACAAATAATAACAATAACCAAAGGAGATCGCTGACAAACGCTGTTACGTTAGCAACGTTTACACAGTTAACTTCCTGTACTCTGCTCTAATTTTGAAAGACAAAACACACCCCTTCCGCTAGCTGATAAACATCATAGGGCTATGCTAGTATGACACCTCCTCTTTCTAATTGGTTGCTATTCCCAAGACGTGGTGGTTTCTTGTATGTCAATGTACAAGATGGCGCCAGAGATGGGTGACAGACCAAATTTATTATGTAGACATTATATTGAGTTTTAAAGCAAAGCAAAGCAAATGTATTTGTATAGTATATTGTATATGTATTATACATTATCATTGTAACAAATATAAGAAAACGTGTGCGCGTCAAATGAAGACTTTGCCGTTTTACAAAGCCCCAAATCTACGCAGTGCTGCCAGCTCATCCCGCCAGCAGCGAGGCAGATCCTAAATATTCCTTCCCAAAAAGACCTCCTCAGTTTGAACGGAATTAGACTACTGCGCAGCTGCACGGGTGCAAAGATTACAAAATAATCCCCAGGTACATTTTTTTTTTTTTTAAAAAGGGGTGTGGTGTACAATATTTTTTTTTCACAGTGACATTTGTAGTGGGGCTAATTCCCGCCTCTATATTATTATACACTTTGCCCACGGTATGTTATGCTTTTCGATGGCGATGACAGACAACCGATGCACTAAAGCTTTTCGTCTTTCCTCCAGACTTCCTGCGCTTAATACTCCCATGATCCATTTTCCCCTGTTTTAAGTAGCGCAGTACGACACTGCCCGACCACAACACGTGCATCACTCTCATAAGACACGTACTTTGTAAAACAAACGCTGCCGTTCAAGAGATGTCACTCACTTTTATTGATTGATCCTCCCAGAAAGATACATTTATGTTTATTATGAAGGGGACGAACTCGACTGCATCGCACTATTATTTAGCCACATGAGAGTCAAAATATTGGGAACCATTTCACATATGATGCAACACAGTTCTACAAGACTGGAAACTACAACAGCAATAAACATTTTGTTTGATTGAAAACTACGATTTATATTCATAAAAGTGGTTTTACTCTAGGCGGAACGGTGGAGCAGCTGGTAAAGCGTTGGCCTCGCAGTTCTGAGGACCCGGGTTCAATCCTGGCCCCGCGTTTGTGTGGAGTTTGCATGTTCTCCCCGTGCCTGCGTGGCTTTTCTCCGGGCACTTTGGTTTCCTCCCACATCCCAAAAACATGCACCATTAATTGGACACTAAATTGCCCCCAAGTGTGATTGTGAGTGTGGGTGTTTGCCCTGCGATTGGCTAGCAACCAGTCCAGGGTGTACCCCGCCTCCTGCCCGTTGACAGCTGGGATAGGCTCCAGCACTCCCCGCGACCCTCGTGAGGATAAGGGACAAAGAAAATGGATGGAGGGGTTTTATTGTAAATGCTTGTCCATTGGAGCGGATCCATACAAAACACACAACCCAGATTATTTTCCATTCAATTCCAGGAGCAGCCTGATGTACAGCTTTAACTGGGGGAAAAATACAAATGCCTCAACGACAGTGATAATAATTTAAAAAAAAAATTATTAAAGCTACGCAGGCCACAATTAATGAAAGGTCAAAAGTGGCCCAAGAGTAAAGACGGCAACTGAAGGAAATAGGGGGAAAAAAACGCAGCCCCAGAACAAGTCAGACAGCAACACTCAAAGCGATGGCAGCAGGCCATTTCTAACCCAAATTTGGGATATGCAAAGACCAATAGCCTGAGGGTCGCCTTGTAATTAATTGTCTTCATTAACCATCCTAATACAACGATATGAAGCACTTCCATTAATCTAATCATGCTGGCTGAATAAACTCGCGGCTGACACACAGATTATACTCATTTGTTGAAAGCAGACAAGAATCAGATTTGCTCTGCCACTCACGCAGTGGGGACGGTCCACGCGCACGCACGCACGCACGCACGCACGCACACTTCATTCAGCTTTCCTTGCTCTTGAGTGAGTGGAAGGAAGCGAGTGCAGCGGCTTAATCGGGCCCATAGGTGTCAGTCTTTACAAGCTGAGAGAATTCACACGCACTAATGAGGTGCACAGAAAGGGGACGAGTGAGGGGGGGGGCGAAGAGAGAGAGAGAGAGAGTGTGTGTGTGTGAATGAGAGAGAGAAGAAAAAGAGAAGAAATGTGTGGGGATGACAAAAGCAGATGCTATGCAAAGGATTTCCGGTGAAGATGAGACTGGGGTGGGGTGGAACTATCCCTCCCCCCCTCTCCAAAAAAAAAAAAAAAAAAATTACCTTCATGATGAGCGGGAACAGCCTTGGTTTCCCCCACCCACACAAACAAACACGCGCACACAGTGATTACACTGACACTAATCAGACTGACAAGCACAAACGTCCCTAATAAATAATTGATGGAAACCACTGCACTTTCCAGTTATTCCTTCCCAGACTGTGGAGAAGAAGAGCGGCAAGTAGTAATAGTCTGTCGAAATATCTTTCACTAGGTCAGGCTCCACCCTCCGCGCTCTGGGCCTGTGCAGATTACGCCGCTGCGACGGCAGCCGACTTTCGCCAAAGATAGCACAGATTCGCTGTCCGACATGAGAAGAAGAAGGGAAAAAAAGGGGGGGGGGAAAAACCCAAACCAAAACAAAACAAAAACTTGGGCGCAGTCTCCTTGCCGTGGTGGGAGATGAGGGTCTCCTGACACGCTATCTAGTTGTGTCTCATTATGATCATTTTTAACCAGGTGTCAACCAAGAGCTGAGCTTCCACTGCTTTATCCGGGCCTAGACAGTCTCCAATTCTCCCCCTTTTGACACTGCACAGTCAAATGAAAAAAAAAAAAAAAAAAAATCTGATTTCACAGTTGATAGACCCCCCCTCTCTCTCTTTTTTTTTAACCCCCCCCATTGCACCCCCAAATCTCGCAGCGATGCCTTGCACCCCTTTCCTCGTATCAAAGTTGCCCTGACTCCAGACTAGAGGGTGCCAAATGGAAGTGACAGGAGGGGCGCCGGCAGGACAATGAGACACAGGAGCCATGCTGAGAGCTTTCATGCATTGTCCTCATATCAGCACCTCTGCACCCCACATATGCAACATGACCGACCCCCCCCGAACCCCATCCCCTCCCAACACAGTCTCATCCTATCATAAGCTCACCCCCCTCTCTCTTACACACGCTCCCGAGGTGTTCAGTCCAGAACCTCAGTTGTTTTTTTTTTTTGTGTGCGCAAACAACAATTTAAATAAAGAGCGGATCTAAATGCAGGACTCCAAGACGAGGACATGATGTTCAATGGGTTTTATGATAAACCAAAGTTGTGCACGACAACACAGTCCAAAAGGCAGGATCCAAAAAACAAGAAACAATGTCCGATAGCTATAAGACAACTAAAGAGCATAAGAAAAGCGTGACTGGGCGATAATGGCGCAGTGGAGGGGTAACCCTGGATGCGGGTAAGCATACTGAAGAAACTGGCAAAAACCAGTGACAAAACTCCAATTTAAATAGATTGTGTAATCACAGTCCCATATGTTTCACAGCTATGACGGCGACAGGTGTCAGAGATGACACCGCTCGGAGCGGTGGCCAGGCCACGCCCCTCTCGGCCACGGTCCAGCATTGCTCATGACAGTTTTAGTGAAAACATCTTACCATTCTCATTTCAAAACAGTTTTGACTTATCAATTTTTTTTAGCAAGACAAAAAGACTTGTTTTCATATAACAGATCTTATTTAAGGAATCCTGTCGAGCCAATTTGTACTAGTTCCATTGATGGACTAAAAAAACCCTTTTTTTAACCGATTATAGTGACAAAATGTTTTGTTTTTAAGAGAAAAATCTGCCAATGGAACGAGCAAGAAATGATCCAATAACGTTCATAAAATGAGATTTTGTGGTGGCATGGTGGGTCAGCTGTAATGTGTTGGCCTCACAGTCGCCCCGCCTGTGTGGAGTTTGCATGTTCTTCCCGTGCCTGCGTGAGTTTCCTCCGGGAATTCCGGTTTCCTCCCACATCCCAAAAACATGCAACATTAATTGAACATTCTAAATTGCCCATAGGTATGATTTTGAGTGCGGCTGTTTGTGTCCATGTGCCCTGCGATTGGCTGGCGACCAGTCCAGGGTGCACCCTGCCTCCTGCCCGTTGACAGCCGGGATAGGCTCCTGCACTCCCCGTGACCCTTGTGAGGATAAGCGGCAAAGAAAATGGATGGATAAAATTAAATTTTGTATCTCAAAACTGTCTTAAAATCATACAGTAACATGTTTTCGTGAGACACAAGAGGAACTGACTGGGTAAGCTTTTCGTTTTCGAACAGTTTGCGGAAAAGGGGGAGACGTGACCGAAAACCCATCAAACATGTTGGGGATGGTCGAGGGGGGGGGGGGGGGTTGTTTGAGCCGGAACGCGTGCCGCAGACGCCATTCGAAATCTTCACTTCCAGTCGGTGCCATTTTGGCTGGACCGAGGAATCCAACATTAGAGGAAAGACAAAAATGAAGACAGAAGATTTGCAAATAGCTGTCAGTGTCTTTCTCCCACAGTTTCACAGAAAGGAAAGAAGCTGCCTCAACAGAGTTGGTCAGTGTTACGTGTTAGATTCCTAACCTGTCTACTGGGGGGGGGGGGGGGGGCGCAAACACGCAGCCGGGCGGGCATCTCTCTCTCTCTCTCTCTCTCTCGTTGCTGGCCCTGCTCTGACCTCCGGATCTAAATGTGAATGAATACTTTGTGTCTCCATGGGGCCGAGGGCGAGCGTAAGGGGTGGGATGTGTGTGTGTGTGTTGGGGGGGGTGGGGGGGGCAAGGGTTAGGGCATCTAATAAGTAAAACAACTTTAAAGGCCAAGTTAATCACAAACAGCACCTATAGCTCACAACGACCCCCCCCCCCACCCCACCGCTCATCACAGTAGCCCCACAGGTCCTCCACCCAAAGCTCATCATGCCCACCCCCCGTGTTTACGGTTCAATTTTCAATTTTTGAGTCTGCCTTTGCTCCCCACTCATACACGTTGCTGCTGCCTCCAGGTGCAACTTGGGAAAAAATGAAAATTCAAATTATATCTCGCCATTGAAATGAAGGGTCCTGTGACCCTTGTGAGCATAAGCGGCTCAGAAAATGGATGGATGGAATGAACAGAAATGTCACTGTTCCAACCACTCTCCCCCCAAAAACAATAATCAAAACATGTATAATCGTTAAAAACAAGAACATTAATAATAATAAAATCACACTATAACATTATACTTTATACAAACATTCCCAGTGGAGCCCTGTTGTTCACGTAGGACAGGGAATTGATTGGAGTGTGAATATTAAAAATCAGCTGATAATTGACAAAAAAAAAATCTTGTTAAACCCAATATATTCATGAATAAGTAAGGATAAAATGCCAGCACGCATTTTTAGGCGTGATTTTCTCCCCTACAAAATAAAAATAAAAAACAGTAAAATTAAAAAGTAAAAAATCCAAATAAAGAAATGGGAAAATAATTTTTAAAAAGTTAAACTGAAATAATCTTGGTGAATCCGTGGGTGCTGAACCCCAAGTATGCAGGGGTCCAATATACGGATAAAATAAAAATATACAGTATAGTTATACGTCAGAATTAAAGTTCACGCCTCATTATTAATTAGTTTCGGCTCTTTCTGATGAATGCAATTCGGAAAGCCGGGGGCCGTAAAAAACACTCAAACAAACACAAATGAAGAGTTTCACAACTGCCATTCAGAAAAATTCCACAGAGGATACAAACACACCAGTGACCGTTGCTACATTATCTCTCTACATGTGTTGCCGCACTCGTACTGAAGTGAGGCGAGTTGAGTGCCCGCATGTCAGGATTTTGCACGCGAGTCGACGCAATCAATACATAAACGAATAAACTGCCAGAAAGACGACTTTTATCGCTAACATCGCTCGGAAGCGGGACCGCTCGTATCTCAAGGTAAGCGCCGAACGTCTGCCAACGAGGAGCGCTTCGCCGTTAGCGCCGTGCAAGATGAATTAGATATTTCCCCCTCAAGTGGTGTGTCTCTTGGGAAATATCGCTAATTTGAAATAGTTCAGCATAATGGCATGTTTAGATACATTACAAAAAAAAAAAAAAAAAAAGAGTGAGTGGCGCTCTAGTTCTCTTTGTGTTGAGTGATGAAGGAGAGAAGGATCTAGGTTAATGTGACTGCACGGGGAGTGCGCATTCAGGGACTGCTCACTCTTCTGCCCCCGACACGCACGCACACACAAACACTGAATTCCTTGAATGTCTGCTCACTAACAAATATTATGTCCACAATAGGGGATTCGGGCTGTACTTTTGCCTGCTGTAAGATGCGGGACTAAAAGCCTGCATGGGGGCCAAAGCATCGCCGGCCGCCGCTCTTCCATCTACTCTGCCCGAGGGACAATGTCCAGCACAAAGGGTCATTCTGGCCCTGTGCCGCCCCTCCCATGCATGTTTGCGGTCGTCCTGTACTGCCTCCTCTTAAATCACCCTCCTTTTATTAATGCATCTTCACCCCCCCCCTTTCTCCCTCACTCCCTCCCGTTCACACTACAATGCCTTCACCTTTTTGCAGCTATTCAATAGGACCTCACAGAGTCGGAGGCAGGGGGTGGAGGATAGAGGGGTGTCTGGGAAAGGGGGGTAAAAAAAAAAAAAGCCACTGTCATGAAGGGCAATCACATCAAGTCTGAAATATTCACCAGTGGCTTGGAAAATGCGATGTTACAGTTATGACAGGCGAACAGGCCACTCCACCCACAGTCAACCCCCACCCCCCCCCCCCAGCCCGACCCCAACCCCACGCACACACACACACACACACTCCTACACCCCGCCCTCACCATACAGGGCAAAAGCACAGTGGACACTCTGAATATGTATAGCCTGGAAAATATATTGATTTTTCAACTACACACACACACACACAAAAAGGACATCACGCACACACACACAGAATATATATATAAAAAAAAATCACATAACCTAAAACTGTCACAAGTCTTTTGTTCATATCTCATCTCTCCTGATGTTTGGCTTTTGCCACAAACTCATTTTAATTACCAGGTACAGCCCGCTTCAGAGCTTTCCCTCCACTGAGACGCAAGCCACATACAGCCTGCTGGGCTTAACAAGACAGCCCACATCTATTATATATGACATACACCCAGCAGCTTTTGTCTCATCGCTGACTAATAAGCGCACCCAATATGACGATACCCACTGTTTGTTTTGCTATTATACACACAACATATACTTGCTTACGTGGGGGGGAGGGGGGGGGACTTGACAATTAAAAGTACAGACTGCTGCGAGGAAAGTAACACTTTTAATGTCCTGTACTCCAAAAAGACAAACATTATATATCATGATAACAATACCAGCACTATAATAACAGTATATATATATATATATATATATATATATAAAGTTTTTTGGAGGAGTTGCAATTTTCATTTTTGAGCTCAACCAGTTCTCCTGAACGAACGCGAACTCGCCGCATCAATCTCGCAGCCAAGAGAGGCGCGTACGTTTCTGCGTCCATTAACAGGTGCTTATCTGTTTATCTCCACTTTTAGGCACCCCGGACCAAGACGCCGGGACCGCACTGACTGAAAAAGATCTCCGCCGGTCGATTTATCGAATGCGCCATTTGCATATCTTTCTAGTACATCCATCTGTCCGCCGACTGTTGTGCGGAGGTATTAGCCGAGAAAATCAATGTTGCCATGGCGGGGCGTACGCAAGCGTGCACGGTGTCCGTCTCGCCGCTCTCGCGCCGCGCTCTATGCTAATGAGCGCCGCGCATTCTGACCATCCACATTCAGTGTTTGTAAACTCTAAATAAACACAAAAGTTTCGTAGTGTGCCCTTCTGCATGCTGTCGGCTGCTTTGGCATCCTCCGCGATGGTCATCCCGCCAGTGCTGATCCACAGCCGTGGGCCTGGCGGGGCTGTTTGTTTATGAGAGCGTACGCGGAGATAAAAGAGAGGCGGCTGAGTTATGAATATCAATTTTGCTAATCAATTTAATATCAAATATAGGGCATCGTTGATGTGTGTTTGCGCTCTAAACTTTAACAACTTGCTAACTACAGATTTTCAATGATACAAGTGGGGGAGAAATGGATGATGGGAATTCAACTATTTACATTAGCCAACGAGCTAACTTTTTAGCGCTGTTTGTTTTTTTTACAAGAAGTGTTTTTCCACCGAAAAGAACAAAAATAACAGAAAAAGTATGTAATGATATGGGAACAAAGAGCCATGACATCATGTGATAAGTCATATCAGAATAAAGAAGTCGTTTTTACAGGTAAAATCACTTCATTTTCCCAACATTTTTGTTTACTTGACTAATTTGCCCTTTCCCAATGTGATCTTAATGTAATACGGATGGTGCATTGACATTAAATATGTACCATATTCATCATCTTTGCGCATTGAAATAAATGGAAATATCATAAATCGCTTCCAGCCTCCCTCCTCCCAAAAAAGTAAAGTATTTTTTTTTAAAGAAAATCTTAATATACTGTTACAGGATAAAAACGGGGCGGCACCGTGGGTCAGCTGTAAAGTGTTGGCCTCACAGTTCTGAGGACACGGGTTCGATGCCGGCTCCGCCTGTGTGGAGTTTTTATGCTCTCTCCGCACCTGTGTGAGTTTTCTCTGGACACTCTGGTTTCCTCCCATATCCCAGAAACGTGCAACATTAATTGGACACTCCAAATTGCCCCTAGGTGTGATTCTGAGTGCGACTGTTGTTTGTCTCCATGTGCCCTGCGATTGGCTGGCAACCAGTTCAGGATTTACCCTGCCTCCTGCCTGTTGACAACTTGGATAGGCTCCAGCACTTTTGCGACCCTCGTGAGGATAAGCAGCTAAGAATATGGATGGATGGATGGATTATAAAAAGATATCATAACGACATATTTACAATTCAATTCACTGGACATTGTTCTGCTTCTTCTGTTGTAGCCATCTGGGGAAGCATTATAACGACATAAGGTCACATGGTCTCATGACTTAAATCCGGCTGTAATATTAGTCGTTGTACACAATGGAAGACGCCTTTGAGAATTGTTATAGTACCTGTCTACATTTGTTGTGCTACCATTTGTGTCCAAATACCTCTTACTTGAAAGGTTGTAACACCGCAATGCCGATGCCATTTGTTAGCCAGTCTATGGCGTTTTCCTATTACATGTTAACATTGAGCCGGTAGATTTTGTAGCATAATGTTCTAGTTTGACAGTGAACTTAACTCAGACCGCCTTAAGCCTCCTTTTTGAGAAGTTGCACGGTATCTGCCAAATTGCTGCTTCTTGCAACAGCTCACTACCACAGCACAGCACTCATATCTCAAGCAAAAGATAAAAAAAAAACAACCCATAATCGTCCGAATGTCCGGTTGTATGCCGCGTGACTCGTACCTCGAGGCGCCACGATACTGCTTTGTTGGATAAAAGCGCAGATCTAGGACCATTTTTCTTTTTTGACAAACTGTAGGCATATACAGAAACAGGGTGTCTTTGAAGGCGTACAGTTTAGTGGTCCCAATTAGGATTGTTTGGCCTTGGTGGACGTATGTGTTGTATTCATTACATGGCACAGAGGTATATAATGGATATACAGTACATTTGTCTCCAGGAGAATGGAGTGGATAAAACTGGCAACCTTTCTTCTAACAAGCACCCTTGCTGGTTGTTCATAGCTAATTGCTAAAGAAATCCAATGATTACACTGCACAAGCACTTAAACCATCCACGAGAGTGCTCGCACTTACTGAAAAAAGCTCTCCCTACCTCAATCCATTTCTAATACAAATCAAACATGGGGGGCTTTCTTTCACCATTTGTCTTTCTTTCGGTTCCTCTTTGCATAGCCCATCCATTACTTTCACATGAAATATGAAAAGGCAATATCCTCTCTGTGTTTGTACTGAAGCGTAATGCGATTGTGTTGTCATTTATAAGAAATAATCGCAAACCTCTCTTTCATTTTCCAGTTCAAATAACCATGAAAAATTAGCCTTCAATGTCAGGGAGGACAACAAAGGGATGCACACAGACTATTGCTTCGCCACTGCGCTTGACATTTCTCCTTAATAGGAAACCGGCTGGTTGTTCCTATCTTGCCTTTTCAATCTAACCTCTTTTTTTTTTTAACCCAATTAAAAAGCTCTGTACTCAGATCTTTGTAAATGTTTCCTTCATTCTTTATTCATAGTGGAGGGTCTGGAGGTTAGGGAGGATATGGAGTGGATTACAATACTCTGGCCCCGCTCATTAGCAACCTTGCCACAGTTCGCTAATGGCCGCCGTTGGAAGGAGACGTCACCAGACGAGCGCACGGGCGCTCGGTCGCTGTGACTACCGTCCGGCAGCCTGACGGATAAATAATGCAAAAGCTATCAGACGGCCCGGTAGCAGGGGAGCACCCCCACCGCCCCACACCCCACCTAAAAACGCAGACTGAAGAGCCGGATTCGACGGGCCTCCCTCTCTGATCGGTGTTTAGTCCTCGCACATGATGTACAGCCAGATGTCAGGACACACAATTAGACTTTGTAGTAGTCAGAGGACACTTTTCATTGGCAGAGATCTTTAGTTTTAGTGTGCGCGGCAAAGTAATGGTAATTGCTAAGTGTGCTGCCCCCATTAAAGGCTGAAAAGGCTGGCTGTTTTCCGCTGTAATTATGTACAAAATGATCAACTTTGCAGTGCAATCAGGTGATGTAATTACGTTTTTGTCAAAAGTATGGAGAGAATGAAAACAACCAAATATAAATGGAGCGTGAAGTTTTATGCTCTTTAAATATGCTAACAGTACGTAAATCAATTCACTTTTTCTGGCAGGTAAACACCTTGCATGAGTTACAAGTCGGATTTTGTCGGCAAGTCGGAAAAGTTAAATTAAATTTGGCAAGTGAATCTGCTAGCACTTACCCTCACGGCTGACCAGTTCCTTCAGCATCGAAGCATTACAGCGATCCATTTTTTAACATAACTAAGGCCTCCTCAACTCTAACTTATTTCATTCGTCGAACCGATGGATGCATCATCTACTAAACAATTCAATCTTGAGGGAACAAAATGCCGCCCGGCTCCCGCAGTGTGAGCAAACTTTTATAAACAATTCTCGGCCAGTACAAGTTTCGGGATTTGTCCTCGAGCACTTCAACACTTCAAATTGGTTTACAATGTGTCAAACAAAAATAGCAGAAAACCTCGGGACAAACAAATGGCATTGATTTGTTAAAAAAAAAATACAAAACTTAAACTTCAGCTCTAATCACATCCATCACAAGAGATGCATCGCGGGTTTTATTGACACTTACAGTTGGTGATGCTTTAATATCATAGAACTAACGATGATATGAACATCTATTATAAAGCCACCATTGTTTCTGCAGGTGTACCTAATGTAATGGCTCGCGTCGCTCCACTTTATTTCTCCTCGCATACTCCCCGGCCTCTTGATTTCATCTGCGTGTATGCCTTGTGATGCATATAATGAAGTCCCCCCTCCCGAAAAGGCTAATGGAAAAAAAAGACTTGCATCATGCAATTAGCTGCTCCTTAATTCTTTTCTGGTAATGTATTAATTCATTATCAAAATAATTGTGTTGGGATTATTTCATTATTTATTGACGTGATTATGCAGCCTAAACTACAAAACAGAGTGAGCCAGGTGACCGCGGAAGCAAATTTAGCAACTCAACCGTCGTTTTGGAACTCGTGCCGCTTTTCTCTGTGGGATTTTCAGCTTTAATCAGTCGGGCGATCTGCTTCTTTTTTTTTTTTTTCCTCTCCATCTCTCCTTTTTAGTTTTATTAAATGACTCGCTGTACCACTCCACAAGAACGCACCCTCTCACAGCAGGTCATATTTGCTTACTCTTTTAGCACAATTTGATTCGAGCCAATTCCGAGAGGATCCCATTGTTCCAAAAGGCAAAGACAAATAGATGGATGTTCTCGCGCATTGAATGAGATAAACGTGCAAAGTTGTCTTTCCTCGATTCTCCACGAACGCATCGCGGTGCTGTGGAAGTGGGCCGAAAAGCTCTCGGAGTTTTGGAACCGCGCTGCCCGCTGTGTCGCTCTCAAGAGGAACAGACTTGGAGTGATTACAGTCAAACTCGGTTATCTTTGGCTGAGCCGCGGGAGAGGTGGCGTAAAAAAAAGACGATTGGAATGGGGAAAAAAAAATTAGACTGACGATGTGGCTTGAAGATGAACCGGAAAAAAAAAACACAAACCAACTACTTCAGTAAAGATTATTGGACTGTGAGATTTGGCTTTGCACCAAACTATTCATCTTCGTAGACCACCTTTCACATATGCTGGAATTTTATCGCTAGCAGAGTTGTAAGCAATACTGGATATGCTCATTCTTACTCTCGTTTATGTATGATAACCGCCGCTTTATGATCGCCGAACTTCATGGACAAAATCGACTGAAGTCCGTTGATTTTGCAAAAATGACACCAAGCGAGCAAACACAGACATGCCGCAATGGAAAAAACAAGGATCCAAGATTGGATTTTTCCTGGTTCTGGATGCAATGTATTGTAATCTGTCTTGTCATGTCATTATCCAAGCCGCTTATACTCACAAGGGTTGTGGGAAAGCCGGAGCCTATCGCAGGAAGCTTTGGGCGAAAGGCGGACGACACCCTGAACTGGTCACCAGTCAGTCACTGGGCAGATATCGACACCATCACTGAGCGGTTCAACAGTTCAGTGAGGTTCGGCCGCATTGCTCGAAACAGAACAGCTCAAAAGCAACCACAAAGTGCATCACGGGAACATTTGCAGGTATTACGTATGATTCTCTTGCCAGCTAGAAATGAGAAATTTCACCTTTGTCAACAGTAGAAATAAACTGAATGTCTCTGAATAATAATGAAGGAAAGTTTGAATTGATGCACTCGATTCTAATAATGTATTAGTGATGTCTTAAGTAAGGATGACTGCGGTACATCATATGTGCAGGCACAGGCTCCAGATTAGCCGTTGAATGTAAAGTTTTCGTCCGTGATCTGCGCCGCATTCATTCATACATTTAAAATTGTTCAGTTATTTATTGCTTCATCCAGAGAACCAACAAACATGAATTGGAAATGGGAGTTCATTTTCTTCACGTAAAAACACATTCAGAAAAAAACCTATAAAAGTACCAAACTCTTTCCTCTGCCCCCCCCACGACCCCCCAAAAAACAGTACCAACTGTAGCAATGTGGTCTGAACATTTTAAAGAGCTTAAAAGAGACCCTTTCCAACCCTCTAAGTGTGGCATACGCTCAGTCATCCTACACACTCCTGCAAGAGATGATATTATAAAAGTGAATTTGAAAATGCCCTTGGATTCGCAAGTGGAAGCCAATTAAAAAGCTTTGCAACATCCATTTTGCAGCGAGTGAACAGGTATGAGCGGGGAAGGGGTGCGGGGTGCGGGGTGGGGAGGTGGCGATTTGATGGATGCAAGCAGCGGAGCCGGGAGATTGCGCCGGCAGGTGCTGTGTGCCCGATTTGCACCGTCAAATCACGCCACTCGATGGCTTTTTAATTCACGCAGATGGTAGAATGTTATATTTAAGGTAAGTTCGACTCCAGTGAATGTCACGTCGACGGCGTTTGTGAAATGCATTTTTCTTTCCGCCTTCACCGTCTTCCTGCGTTTGGTGCTGACCAGGCACATCGGCATGGAAATGAGCACTTATTTCCAATTCTAACCTCCACGAGGTATTGTGAGGGATTAATAACTGCTGGCCTGTGGGTATGTTTTTTTTTTTTTATTGCATGCACAACTTTTTTTTTTTTTTTTTACAGCAGGTCATTCATTCATTAGTCAGAGTTGGGAGATTTTGAGGTGAAAGCCCAATAAGACAGCAAATTAATTATTCATTTGTGCCGCTGATGTTGTTGGGTGCTGCTCTGGGCCCTAACTAGCAGAGGTCGGCCTCGGGAGGTCTGACGGAATAAACACTTCGGACAAATTGTATATTGTAGGTGTCAGTAAATCCGGAAAAGGCAAACACTAATGACCAAAACTCATCATTAAAACAAGCCGCTAACAATAATGTGGCCCCTGTGCGCATTGCCGCTTCCTCCCCTGTGTGCTGATCCAGCATCCTAATGCTCCATCATGCCCCCAGCGTTTAGCAAGACGTCGGCTCGCGAATGCAACCAGATAAAGCCGCCTTCCTCTCCATCCAGCCGGCGCTCCTTTCGTTGGCTCCAGCCAGGACCAGTAGGCCTCCTGAGAAAGCTGTGATAAGAATTCATTTCTGTCTATTATGTGCTCTTGTCCATCGCCTCAGTTCATCAGTCCAGTGGAGCCAAGTCAATGAAAGGCCCCGTAATGAAGCGATCAGATGCAGCCCGCTTGTCCGGGGCCCGCCACCCCGCTCTCAGCTTGCGGGCCTGAGCTCCCAGCGCAGGCCGTGGGTTCAGGCAACACGGACACAGTCTGCACGCAGACATTAATTCAAGACTTTGCCTTTCGCTGAGCAGAGGATAAGCTGCTCTTACGTGTGCTTCACACCAGGTTTGCCGTGTCCTATGGGCACGGAGACTCGTGCCGTTTTAGAGAGCTCCATTAGTTTCAACAGGCTTCTATATTTCCGCTAAACCGGTAAATCAGGTTCCTGCGGGATTCCGCGCTCAGATTACCAGCGAAAGTGGTCGGATGGAGAAACTTCTATCCACCGTCTCCACTCTCCTTAGTGCCACCTTTTACAGAGCTTCAACATGTGGAAACTATTAAGAGGATTTGGAGAGAGGAATGTATGTGTTGAAGCTTAAGCTGCGCCTCAAAGTCGAGGATTCAGTGTCTCATTTGTTTTATATTGCCATGGAAGTTTTGTTTCAAATTAAAAACGGGGGAACTTTTTTGATCTAACTCGTATTGTTATTTCTACCTTCAGGGGCTGGAAAGGGCTTAAATGTTGACGGTACGAGGTTTGCGGAGCGATCGCAGTCTGACGAGATAAGATGAAAGTCACGGGGTGCTTTTGAAAATCATCTCGAGGACACTGACAAATTGCAGACGCATGTACTGCTGAGAAAAACCCGGACTCTCTGTCGCCCGCTACAGAATCTGGTTAGCTGATTTCTCAACTCGTCTTTATTTATCGAGCACTTTGAAAGTAACCGTACCACATAAAGCAAACAACAATCAAACGTAACATAATAGTAACACAATTCAGCATTGAAGAAACAACAGGAAGCAGAACTTGAGGTAGCAGAAATGAAGATTTTGAGGTTCTCGCTTGGTGTGAACAGGTTGGATAGGATTAAAAATGAACTCATTAGAGGGACAGCTAAAGTTGGATGTTTTGGAGACAAGGTGAGAGAGAGCAGACTTTGATGGTTTGGACATGTCAAGAGGCGAGAGAGGGAGTATATTGGTAGAAGGGTGCTGAGGATGGAGCTGCCAGGCAAAAGAGCGAGAGGAAGACCAAAGAGAAGGTTGATGGATGTGTTGTGAGGGAGGACATGAGGACAATGGGTGCTAGAGAGGAAGATGGACGCGATAGGCCTAGATGGAAAAGGATGACACTCTGTGGTGACCTCTAACGGGACAAGCCGAAAGAAAAAGAAGAAGATAATAGTAACACAATTAAAAGCAAATTAGTAAGAGTTCAAGACTCTTGTTGTGTTGAACACCAAATGATAAAAAAAAAACAAAAAAAAAAAACAGGTAAATAAAACTCGCCTGAGGCAAAGTGCTTGTTTAGTGTGCACTGGGAGGTCAATCGATAATTTTGGACCAGTAACAGAAAAATTAGTCGGTCAGCTGACCTGAGCAGGAGAATCTTCAAATGAACTTTAAAGAGACCGCTATCGCTAGTTATGTACTCCCTCTTACGTGTTCCAGTCAAGAGGACCGATTTGCCCTCAGACACGGGCGCCAGCGTCCCCTCTCGCAGCACCGCGGCTGACCTGCAGACAGTTTTGGCGAAAAAAAAAAGACCCCACGGCTGCATTCCACCTGACAGCTGCTCCTTAACAAGCAGCAGTCATTAACCTCAGGAGCAGGCAGCCGCCACGTGATGTAGTACACTCGGCCCACTGCAGAAGGGCCTTTATTGATCCCAGACATACTTGGTGCCTTCCTGGATGCCTCTAATCAATATGCAAATGGCCCACGGCATCGATTCAATATTAATTTTCAATTAGGGAATCCTCAGTGGGTCTTGAGGGGTCAATACAGATGTATTCAGAGCAGAGGCTTAAGCAAGTTGCAGGCATTGACATTCCTCTGCCCAAGACAACTTACTTACTGTTTATTTAGCCTGCCCCTCTGTACGCCCCGATTAAGGCTTCGAGTAACCGCCCGAGAGACGGATGGGCCTTTCCGCACGACCCCAACTAATAAGTCATCATCTCACACTTAGTTCAGTCCCACCGTCTGTTCCTTAGGAAACACTTAAGACGCACAGGAAATGTATTTTCAAATACTGCTAATACACACGCCTACACGCAGACGTCGTTTCCACAATTTAAATATAAACCAAGTCAGATATTTGTGATGCAATCATAATATATTTTCGATGAGCCTCCATAATTGATTTAAACAGCCATCTGAGGCTCTAGTAAAGTGATTAGAGGAGAAAATGCGTCATTACCAAGCACAACCTTTTCCAAAGTTAGACTTACACCAAATCTGTCACTTACTTCCTTTAAAATATGCTCTCTTGATGCTATTACAAAACGGGGAAAACCTTTGTCATATTTGTGTCATGGAGCTGCGACGGTTGAAACTCGTTGGTGCACAATAACATCAATAAAAGTTTTTATTCCAGGCGTGCGTGGACAACCCCGACTTGAAATAACTCCACGTAAAACAATGACAGCGTTTAAACCTTCTATTGTGCATCAATCAAAAAGCCTCGCGCTTTGTCGCTCGCCAGTGACTCACTGTCACGTCACGTGTTGCAACTGTCAAGGCAATCAGGTTTTTTCTGGCTCGGGGACTTTTGCCAACTGCGTGCGACAGCACTTAAACAAAACTACCTGTAGTCTTTATAATTAGCGATATGATTCTACTTTGTCTTTTAAAAAGTATAAATGGAAGTGGATTTGTGCGAGAGATTACGACGCATTGTGTACTGTGCTCTCAGAAGAAAACAAAAGAAGAATGAAGCTGCATATAAAAGCAATGGAGCCTTGATTTAAAGACCAGCAAAGGAGATAAAAACATAAACAACAGAGATAACCTGGGCTTACTTGCTGTAGTTACACTGGCCAAGGTAATTGGTTTTGGGATAACATTAATTACCACATTGCTCATTAATGGCCGACGCCTTTGTAGCTCGCATTGATCACCAGGACCTGTTAGCCATCATCCGAAGCAATGGTGGACGTAACAAGCTTACATATCGGCATACCAATTAATGCAATCAATTCCTGTCTAGATCTTGCTATTACCCTTGTCTGTCCAACCCCCATTGCAATTGCCCATTGTTTCTCCTGCTGCATGTCACAAAAACAAATAATAATAATAATAATAATAGTAATAATAATAATACAAACAAGAAAATCAAGATGCATCATTTCAAGTTCTTCTTAATTCCTTTTCTGGGAAAAACAAGCAAAATACAGTCAAGTTTGAGTTCTCCGCCTGACATACCACACAAAGCAAACAACCCTCAATGGACCAAGGCAAACATTTTAAAAATCTTACAGCATAGCACGAGAAAAAAAATTGTGAAATAATGATCTCGTCTCAGTTTACTCATAAGTTTACTTTGCAAGTGTAAAATACGGGCCTGTTTAGTTGAACCCAAAGCTCATATACGTGCAGGAAGCTTCGACTTATCCTGCGGCGTGAACGTCAACAAAGTTGGATAAACAGCTTTATTGTACCGTCTGCCATATAATACAAAAAAATATATAATTGTTCGGCCTCTCGCTATATGTCGCAGGCAGAGATAGACGAGTAAAGACGTATTTGTCATCAATAAAAAATTGCTTCTACATTTGACATTGGTATTATTTCTTGTACACTTCAGCGAGAAGTGAAAGATTATACAAGCGGCACTTTCACATTAATACTGAATGAAATGTTAATACAGAATATTTGACGTTGCATTCATTACTTTTAACACTTCAATTACACTTAAAGTCCCTGTCAAGGAATTTCATCAAATTGTTTTTACATACAATTAATTAATGGGTTCAGGTTCAGTTCTGAAGATGTGTAATAATTATGTAGTACTGAATTGTGGAATTGGGACATTTGTTGAAGCCCATAACGTTATCGGTTCATGGCTTTTATTATTCATCCATCCATCCATCCATCCATCCATCCATCCATCCATCCATCCATCCATCCATTTTCTTTGCTGTTTAACCTCACGAGGGTCACGGGGAGTGCTGGAGCGTATCCCAGCTTTCAACTGGCAGGAAGCGGGGCACACCCTGAACTGGTCGCCAGCCAATCGCAGGGCACACGGAGACAAACAACCGCACTCACATTCACACCTAGGGGCAATTTAGAGTGTCCAATGTTTCTGGGATGTGGGAAGAAACCGGAGTGCCCAGAGGAAACCCACGGAGGCCGGGGGAGAGCATGCAAACTCCACACAGGCGGGGCCGGGATTGAACCCAGGACCTCAGAACTGTGAGGCCAACACTTTACCAGCTGCTCCACCGTGCCGCTGACTTTATTACATTATACTTAAAAAAAAGGGCATATTTATTAAGATATGGGCGTTTTTTTTTAAATTACAGGCTTCAACAGCGTTGAACTGTTTTTCACAATTTGGTGTTTTCCGACTTTTTTGGGGCATGGCTAAAACATGGGTTTAAAATTCAAAACACGCTTTCGCTTAACCTCCAAGCCAGGAGGTCCGCCTCGCTAGTTTGACGTAGCCTTCTCACGGATCAATGTGCCTTTTAAAAAAGTTATTGATTACACCTGGAAATCCCCTGCACGTCACTCGCGTTCGGCAGGAGGCGCTTTCTTAAGAACACAAAAGCGGCGTGCGCGGCGCGCTATGGCGTGCTGAAACCGTTCGAACACCGCCAATGAATGAGGGAGCACGGTGCGATAACTGAGAGAGCACACCATGACAAAGTGGAGGGATTTACCGTTGGGCCCGGAGCACTTCATTTGCTTAATAACAGTTGATTCTATAAGAAAGTAGCTGCTCCGAGGCGGGATATCAAGCAACGAGGATGTCTGACTCCCAGAAATCCTATTTGAAGACAACACCTTCCGAGCACTCATCCTCCTCCACGCCTAAGACGATCAACGCGCATGACAGGTCCCATTTATATGACGCCACGCGTAACTTTGCCCCCCCAACCCCCCATTTCCAACAGGAATAAAACTGATAGCCACGAAAGGCAGTGCATTATGTTATGAATAATGAGCGTGTACCGGGTGGGCTGGCATTCATTTGAAAGCGATCTCTCAAATATCCTGCTCTGACAAATACTTCATCGGAGCTGAGGTGAGCTTGCACTCTGAAAAAATAAAATAAAAAACTTTGGACCCACTTTGGATCAAAATTCAATAAAAGTCCTAATTTTAATTTTACAGCAAGCAAAAATCCTTTAACAATGTATACTATTATCGACAAATACATGATGTTTTTGTTCCGTGGAGAAAATACTTTTTAGAAACAAAGAACACAATTTTTCAGGCTGTTCTGACAAGCATTGAATAGTACTTTCCACCAAATTGGTGCTATTTGTATCCTGTGAAAATGGAGAAAAGCATGAGAAAAAAATAATAAGAAAATAAAATTCTCAATAAGAATTTATTTAAAAATACAATTTAAAATGTTTTACTCCATGTCTCCACTTCCTAAAATTACACTGTACCATGAAGTCAGTTAAATCTTTGAGAAATGTTTTTCGTTTTACAAAATAATCTAATATATATATATATATAATGTACAAATAAATAAAATAAAAGGGTTAGCCCTTATTCCAACTATACTTAAGGTTTAAAAAATAAATACAAATCTATAAATAAGATCACACTGTAGTTGGTTTCCACTTGGTCCTATTACTCTAACACATTAGCTTATACTCGTGTACCACAGTATGAGAGGGGCAAGGATCCACGTTATGCTACATTACGATACACGCAACAACAGATTACATTCCTTGAAGACTGCTTGGTCTACTACATACTTTGAATGGTACAGTATTTTTCCACTGGATATTTGCATTTCATTGTCTACTATCTTTGATCAAATTATTATTGTTTTACATGTGAAATATCAGTTTTGTAAATGACTAATAAAACGATATTGCCAGTTTTCCTTTTAGGAGATGGTACCGTATCGCCGTCAGAATAAGAAAACGAGCAAAATGGACATACATTCTTGTCCATATTGCGCAGGCTCACCATCTCGATCCCTTGTGGGACCTCCTGAAGCAACGCACAAGTGGGCTGAGCAATTAACAATTTCATGCTGATTGCCTGAAGCATGTTTTGCAATGCCATAAAGATAATAGCGTGATGGGTGCCGTGCAGCGTCGCCCCCTTCTCCACCCCCGGCCCCCTCCCACCATCTCCGGTGTTCCTCGATTGCTTCCATCTCTCAATTCTCTGCTGTGCAATTCACATGTCGGAATGACGCTGTGCCTGCTCGCTTTATTAAAGGCGCTCTCGCTGCTTGGACGACGCATTTAAGGAAAAATAGATAAATAAATAAATAAAAAAATACAGAACGATGACTCCCCGAAGAGTAAACAGGGATGATTATTAAAGGGAAGGAGAAAACTAGTGTCGCGATCCCCCACTGGCTTCTTGATTTGAAAGTCTAATTCGGCGGCCGCACGCGACAGGCAGGTAGACAAAAACAAACAGGTTCCATTCCGCAAGACAAATGGAGCATGCTCAGAGGCGCAGCTAGTGACCGCCCTCGCAGTCCTCATCCCCCCCCGCGTCGCGGTGTGACAGAAATCCACTCCGACCGTGGACCTTGCCGCTGTACAAGAGGAAATTGCGTGCCGCCTATTTGTCCACAGAGCGCCGCACGCAAAAGACAGCGAGGACGTGACGTGTGACTTTTTCCCCTCGGTGATGTTTGCGGCCGAACAAAACAAAGCCCCCCCCCCCCAAAAAAAAGTACAAATGATTGAGCTTTATTTCCTGTCCGTGAATGCCACATTTGCAGGAAGATGTGAGAAAATTGGAACAGGCTAAGTGGAATTGAATAAAAACACAATGGACTTTGGCACCTTTTGTTTGATCTGAAGTTGACACTGCAGATGTTTGTATGTTAAGATGCTGCGTTTAATTGTCGACGCAGTGTCGTGTCGGTCTGCGTACAAAAACGGATCAGTGTTGTATCCTGTTTACGGAACTTGTGGGACGCATTGGATTGAAAGTCATCCAAGACAACAGGTCTAAATCTAAATTGGTATAAATCACATTTGAACTTGTTTAGAATAGTGCTTGAGATCTCAAAATGGGCCTCAAATGTTCTCTCTGTTTTTAATTGTGACAGTCATGTAGTTTTTTTTTGGTAATACTATATAATATATATATATATATATATATATATATATTAACCCAACACATGCCCAAATTTGTCTCATGTGCTATATTGAGGACTCTTGCAATTTCCGTGAGATTTTGACGTTAAACTATTTTTAACACAAATTAAACTTCTAAACTTTTAATCAATTAATGACAACGCCCTTTTGTTATATCAATTTACATTTTGGGAGACACGAGCCATCATTCAGAGTGTTTTGCTTTAACTTGTGAGTTCAAATTTGAGACAAGCGTTGCCAGCGAACTGAGCTTCCCAACAAGCAGCACTGTGCTAGTCATTTTTTTTTAAAAGGCTTCAAGCTGTTTAATGCGAGTCCCAAATTAAGTTTATCGTCAACCTAAACATATAAAAAAAAAAAGAGAACTTCATGTGCATTAAAGCAACCACATAACTGCACGCTTCATGCTAACAGTCATTGGGAAACGGAAGAAACTGGCGTCAGTGTTGAAGAACAACGAAAGTTCGTGGCGTTGACTACTGGGGAGCTGTGATTGTCTCCATATAGTAGCGTGTTTGTATTGTACACAAGAAGGAGCATCACAATGCCCATTGAATTGAAACATTAAAAAAATGTAGCAAAAACTGTCTCAGGTCTTTAGCCATGTAAAGTGTTTTTAATGATGTCATTACTGTATGTTTTATTAAGAAACATTTTTAAGGGAGACTGGAAGAGATCAATAACATTTTTATTAATTATATTCTTATTGTCATTTAGTGTTTGGAATTGCGAGCTGGACTTTAACTCGGACATCAAGGCACTACAGAAAGATGTTGGTGGTAGCCAAAGCTGCTAATTTAGAGAAGCGATGCCATAAACGTGACATGGGGCGATACATTTGTTAAGCCCCAAAGGGGAAGCACTATATCGGGGGGAAAAAAATGGTGGATCCTGTGTGGGACACATTGTGGTCATCTACGAGGATGCGTTGGAGTTAACACGCGGCTAGCGTCGCACCGCGTTCCGCTAAGCAGGTAAAACTATTATTTTTCTCTGTAATGATGTGACCAGCTGAAAGAATATGATATTCCCCACAGAAGGACGACGCTACATGGCATCTTGCCAATTGAAAATATACAATCTCCAAAAACGCAACTTTTGCAGGAGCAAACATCATGCGGGTTTTTATTGTATTTTCTAAGACACCAAAAGAGCCCAACACATGCAAATAAAGTAGCGGATAGACGCGAGGAGGAGCATCTAAGTGTCCGGGCGTCGGCATTATTAATCACGTACTGCCAGCATCATTGTTCTTGCGATGTGAAAACAAGGCCCAAAGACATAAGGAGGAGCTGAGGACAAAGGGTAGCGGGACCAGCCCCCTCTGGCCTAACCCCCCGCTCACCTCCCAGGCTTCTGGGGCTGCGTGTGAATGTCCAGCTGGCCCAACGCGGCTGCGATATCATTGTCTACGTGTGATATGACAGAATGCGCATTCAGTCATTCGGAGGCGAAATATGTTTGCGTGCTCACACGAAGCCGTTCGAACACTTCTAAATTGCAGTCACATCCTCGGCGCAAGAAAGGGACGATAATTGCGGCCAGGCAATAAATTACTGTTGCCTCCACATCAATTATAAGCATCACGTCTGGCAATGAGGAAAATGAGATCTTGTGACAAATTTCATGAGGTTGGGCTGCCCGGCAGCCTTTCTTAACATGCTACAGATAGCAATCCCTTATCTAGCCTCTGTAATGGGGAGCTACGGATAGAGAGATGGAGCTGCAGCCATTTAATTAAAAAGCTGGGGGTAGGGGGCGGAGAGGTGTAATTTGTTGAAAAAGGCACAGGAAGGAGACAAAGCCTTTGTCTCAACACATATTTTGCTCCATATTGTCACTCATCAGAGGCCAAGTTTACATGCGACAAATGGAGGAGCCTCTCTCTCCTGCATTGTGCACATCTTTCCTCTATTTTTTTCCTCTCTCCCTCCATTTTCTCCTTGATTTTTATATTTCCCCAGAGTCTACTGCAAGGTTTCTCCATTGGGACGTTTTTTTTTTTTTTTTGAGTTGTTGTTATTTTTTTTGTACCCTCCTCCCCCCCCTGCCCCCCACCCGCCCTAAACAAATGGCTGGTGCGGACAGACAGAGGCACTGAATGAAATGGCCTCTGCACCTAATTGTATTCCCACCTGGGGATGGTAGGCAAGGGCAGAGGCTTCAAGAGCGCAGCAATGAGGATTTATGGCAGATGAGGAGACGGGAAAATAAAACACCAAAAGGGATGGCTCTTAAATCTCATTTCCAGTGCAATATTCATTGTAGTTGCAATTGGGTACGCCGATAGAGCGCTGGGAAAAAAAAAAAAAAAAACAAAAAAAAAAAACGACCGCTGTGTTCAAATTATGGCAGTACTCTCTACTAACATTTAACATCATTAGAAAATCATTAGAAAACCGTCATAAAACCTGGGATTATGACCAGAGCATTAAACACAATGATTATGCAGTGTGTTCCTTCTCTACTTTGCCTTGTAAATGTGATTTGCTGTGCTGTGGAACCCGCAGCTGAAAACTAAGAATATTTTCCATAATTACTGCAACATTTGGAAAACATTGGCATGCATAAACCTCTATACCATTATGCATTTGTCTGCACAAAGAAACATTTCCTACGAGATTGAGTGGGATGTCGCGAATGCATTTCCATGATAATATGCGTTAGAATAATAACTATATTCCAATCAACCTATTTTATGGCATACATGTAATAAAACCCTCTTGCTGCATTTTGTCCTATTGCTACCATTAGCAGACTGCAGCAGTCTCCACCATTATGAGTATCTTCCAGGTCATTTGCTGAGTACATTGCCGTAATAAGAAGACCTGTTATATCTAATTTGAGTGTTTTACAGTATTTCCCAACCTTTCTTGCACCTAGGCAACCTTTACATAAAAAAAAAAAAAAATCTAACAGTGAATACTAAAATAACGAAAAATTCGGTCTGCTACTTTTAAAGGAGGGAGGATGTTGATCATATTTTGTCAAATACACAAATTACCGTAATTTCCAGCCTGCAGAGCACACCCGATTATAAACCTCACAGAGTACATTTGAAACGGAAATACCATTTGGTGCATACATAAGCCGCACCTGTGTAAAAGCTGCAAGTGCCCACATTGAAACAAGATATTTACAAAGATGGTACACAGAAAGTTTTCAAAGTTTTAATACCTTAGCTTAGCGTAAGTAGCAACAACATGGTAGCACAAACAGGGATGGTAAAAAAAAAAAAACCATACCATTAAAAAAACAGCCACGGCAGCTACACAGTTGCAACACAGTAGGACAGCACTAAGAGGGCCGGTTAAAAAAAACAACATACCCAAATCACTGAGACGCGGCAGCAACACAGCAGCAACGCACTAATGCTAGCGTGGCGCTAACAGGTCCGGTGTGATGGTCTGAGCGCTCCTGTTGCTGAAAAGTCTCTTTGTGAGTAATGCGCATGCGTGTATATTAATGCGCATGCGCGTACATTTTGTAAACTTCCGGCCATTCTGAAACATCCCCATCCATGCTTCAACATATTCGACAACTTGTCGCCAGTGTTCATATTGGCTATGGTCGTCTCAGAAAGATGAAGACAGTGAACGTACATATATGTGTATATCTATTTTCTCAACTTTTGTTTAAGGTTAAGTTAGGGTTAGGGTATTACATATGTTAGCTCCCTCTATGTAGAAGAAGGGGAACTATGAGACCGAGAGATTTCCCAGTAAAAATCTGTTACGTTCCCCTGTTAGTAATGCATGCGCATTCATAACAAGGAGACTTTTCAACATGGGGGAGCGCTCAGACCGTCACACCGGTAAAAAAAAAAAAAACAAAAAAAAAAACATACCGGTAAAAGTCACTTCCTCGGCACATAGATTCCACCGGTCTCACTCTTACCTTTTCCACTACAGTGCCCCCTTGCGGCCATTATAAAAAAATGCACAAATTACCCGCATATCACCGTATAAGCCGCAGGGTTGAAAGCGTGGGAAAAAAGTCGCGGTTTATAGGCCGGAAATTACGGTAAATCACAATAGTTGCACGTCACTAGCAAGCAGATTAAAGGTGTCTCCTATGTGTAATACACAGTACATGATGCAAGTTCTTAAAGGTGTAGCTACAGTGGCTGACATCGACATTAATCACCACTCATTGCAGCACACCGTACGGTTTGCTTACAATGACTTTATGTAGCTCATAAATGCTAAGTGGGTCCTAAAGTAGTGCTCCCGAGTACCAACGTACGGAGTATCTGCTTTTCGAAGCAGCAAATACGTCTATACGCGCCCCATACTCTGATGTACGACTCTACTTAAAGCGAGCCAATAGTGTCAGAGTTGAGTCTTCACTTTTTGGGATTTCTCGGCAGCCCCATTATCGGGAGCAGCCATCAGCACAAAGATAAAAGATCCTAATGGAGCTGGCCCTCGTGGAGATGAAAGGTGCAGAGATGGCACACAGTTATGAATCTCTAATGCAGCCAGTGTTTGGACGCTAATGACTGACACAATAGGAAGGACACATGCGGTGCAGGTCTCCTCTTCCTGGTCGCTAAAGTAAATACCTCGCGGTTCTGAAAACCACCAGTCAAAGAGGCCAAATAAGACGTATGTCTATTCTTGTTTACTAGCGAGACCGCTTCATAATTTCCCGCTCATAATTTTCCAAATATTTGATTTAAGTCACACACAAGACGTCCTGGCTTCATTGTCAGTCACGTTGCGTGCGAGGCGAATATATAGGAGCAAATCGTTGTCGAGCTTTTCAGGGTAATTGAAGTGACACTTATGAGAGCCAATGTTCTTTTGAATGCGCTACTTGGCAGATATTCAGCTTTTGTCCCTTCAACTTTGCCAGCGAGAAATTACATCCGTTGAATGACAGACAGAGGTGGAAATCTACACGGTGAGAAAGAGCAAGTCGTCTCCCCCAGTCTCTTTCACAGGACCTAATGGATTGTGAGCACTTAATGCATTCATCAATCAATATCTCTCACTGTACATCAACAGTGCGACCAAGTTATGAATGACCTTTCGAACAAAAAAAGGACACTTTAATGCCGAGAAAATTACTCCTGGGTTAGTGACTTGGGCCCGGGTTTTTGTCACGCTTGATTACACCTTCACAAGGCGAAGGGCCATTAACGAAGCACTAACTGGACTCGTCAAGCTCATGCAACTTGCATCAGCTGCCGACTGGGGACGGAGCGAGCCCGTAACCTTGGTCGAGGCCTCGCTCAATCACCTGCTACCGCTGCTTTGTCGGTGCCACGGAATACCATATTCATATCATTCACCGCGCCATTACGAGACCGCAATGTGTTCTTCACGTCATCTGCATCATGAAGTGCTTTAAATAGCTGGCAATTTGCACAAATTGCTCAGAGGAGACAACATGAATGGTACAGTAAGTGCCGTGTAGTGTATGAATACTTTAAAGACAGTCTAACGACAGTGTAAAGAGCACAGAACAAAAAAAAAAAAAAAAAAACATCAATTGAGATGAAAAATTGTAGGCGCCCCATTAGTTTATCTTGAGTCCTATTCAGTGTTATTCTGCTAGTTTTATTGAATTTGTAACACTCGTAGCTTCTATACATTGATTTTGAATTCCATCTTTAATACGTTCCAACCTGCAGTTAGTTCCGACCGAGCAGTTTGATTGGACCGGAGTCATTCCGTGAACGATGATATACAGTAAAACCTCGCTGGGACTTTTTACTTTATGTCACTCCGCCTCACCGGTGCTTCTAATCTGTTAATACGGCCAAAATCAATGACCGGCGGTTGTCTAATATAACAGTAGGTTTTTAAAAGATGGATGTCTTTTCCGAGAGGAGTCCGGAGCTGTCACTGCAAACTCGTAGGTGCATTCAAGTGATGACTAAATGATACATTCAGGCACACGTCGGGGGGGGGACAGAAGCAGACACTTGCCCAACATGCTAACGTGGCTAAAAGCTGCATGATCGTTACCTTGAGAGGCTTTTCTGAAGCAGAAAGCTTAGGCATTTCCCTTTGTCTATTTTTATTTCACACTAAAAACACAAAAAAAATTTTGATAAATGAGAAACAAAACAATGTTGGATAATTTGGTAACACGGGCAATGTTACCTCTAAGGTACGCACCTGCGCAATTGCGCACTTGTAACACATACGAAAACCGATCCAGCGCAGTGAACCAAAGCCTGACTTGGTCTCTAACAAGCTGCTGCTCAGCTACACCATGCCACACACTCTACTTCCTTGTTTACTCGAGATCGCCCACCTCCTGCTCTTAAAGGGCTACACTCATAATTACAAACACCTTCCACCACCGGTGCTTTAGTTAGAAACGGTCTGGGCAACGTAGAGCAAAGACGAGTTAGACATGCTGCTTATGTTTACTCTAGATAATAATGGCAAAAGTAAAAAAATAAATAAATTAAAAAAAGAGAAATGCTGTTGCTTTAATGAATGTCCGAGTATGTGAATAATAATAATTATAATAATAATGACGAAAAAGTGGTGAAACTGGATGAGCTTTTCTCTTTTTTGAGTAAAAAAGGTCTGGTCTGAAGCCAAAGTACAGGATGAGATGGTGTATAAAGCCTGATCGAGGATGAAAGCACAGACAATACAGTGCACATAAAGCTAATTCTGTATTTTAAAAATAGCAGACCTCAAAATATGAACCTTTATCGTGTTTGGAAGCATCATTCAGCTTTCAACATGCATTGGTAAAGATATTCTGCAAGCAATAATTCAGAAACAGACGAGGATATCATTGTGGGTTAAAAATAAATAAATGAAACAAAGTTGGAGGTGACATTTCAAATTTACAATTCATAGTTGGCATGGTTTGGTTAGCAATGTATTTTTTTGTTTGTTGACATTTTCACTGCAAGTTTGCAAAAACACAAATAAAATTGTTGAAAATTTTCTGATGGTAATGTAAATGCTGTAATCTGAATCTTTTAATGAGGCATGTGACATCAATGGATGACACCGATCTGACCACAGTGCATACGCCTGATGTTGCGCACAGTGGTCAAAGGGGGCGCTCAAGGGGTTGGCGTGTTTGCTCAGACACGACAAAAATTAGAGGGAGCGTTGAACACGGGTACTGTTGTCTACTAAGAACCCATTAACTTACTTTTTCGTGACTTTGTGGAACATAAAGCAGACTCATCATTCAACAAGTGAGTCAGAAAAACAAGCTATTGTTGTTTTCTTGCAAAAACAGAGGAAAATGTAGTAGTCTAGCTTTTGCTTTTTTTTGGGTGACCGACAGTTTTATTCGTCGTCTAGCAGGTGCACAAGGGCTTTTTGATGAATACTCGCTGTACTGAATTTGTGTTCATTTGAACACATTTGGTGATTTGTGTCGTAGTGCTCCGTGACTTTTATTTATCTAAATTTGGGCCCTGCAAAGGAAACAAATTCCTCACATGGGTGTTGAGGTACACCAGTGTGGCGATGGAGGTGATCGTGATGGGGGAGGGGGGGGGGGCATGTTTTTTAGCCCCTTCCCCAGCACTGGCGGAGCGTGGAAGTGAAGCAAAGAGACGGACTGGAACGGATATGAGCTGACTGCAGAGAGCCCAAGAAAAGAAGGGCAAAAACTAATGCTATTGTGGCCGTCGCACAATGGATCCAGCAAAGTGACTGCAGAGGGCCCTTAAACAAAGACCCCGTTGCCGTTCTGTGCTTCCTTAGCCAATTACATTCTTTTGCACCGTTTTACATGACAAAAAACGGCCCATTTTTCCTAATTTCGGCCCCCACACCACGTTAAATCTAGCCCCAGAACATTAACCCGTCGGACTGACGGTGACACCGACGCCAACACACGCACTCTGTTCTCCGTTGTACGCCTCACGCACCAACATGCGCCCCATCTCACTTTCCCAAGTGCTTGAAATATTTAACATATACACGCCAGGTTCTCATTTCCAGTATACCTGCACACATCAGGCACAGATAACGCTTCAGGCGTCGCGCTTTTTGTGCGGGAGATGAACATGAAAACAATCCAGTGAAAGTCGAACAAATGAACTTTTGTTTTTTTTTTTACTCCGTAGTGATTAAAGGCGAACAAAATATTTGAAGAAATTTACCAGAACTTCACAAATACCATATTTTCCACCCGTCAAAATATGCGCTCAGTCAACTGTCTCGCCCTCTCCACTGTTTACAGCCATAAATAAAAGTAAAGGATGTTTTAGTCAGTTTGATGTAATTAGAGGTGGGGAAAAAAATGTTGCATCAAATTAACATGCAGTTGCTAAGCATTTTAACGCATGTAAACACTCCACTCAGTACATCAATGGGTAAAACATTTTTATTTCCTATTTATAAACTGAATAATTCATTGCCTTATGTTGCTGGAGAATCACCAGCATGCTCATTTCCAGAGTTACACATATCATTGCAACGCTGCAATGTGCACAAAGTATAAGTGACAATCCTCAGTGGAAAATAGTGGAGGATACATGTACTGTATATACACAGAGCGATATTTCCTCTAACATTGCATCTATCACTCTTGGAGTCAACTAACTCCAATGGGCGAAGAGAAATTGCAAGCCCTTCCCTCTCGCCAGGGCACTGCAGCTGAACTTAATCGATGCGCTCTGTTGTTTGCTTACTGAGCAAGTAGCATGAAAATTGACCTTTGCTTGCTTCCTAAACAGTGGATTATTCATCGGAACGCTTCCGGATGACTTTCTTCCACTGGTCCCGAACATTTCCCCCAAATTTGAACTGCAAAATTGTTTTTGTGGATTATTTTGTCGCCTGAAAGCTGCTCACACGCTAAAGTTTGAGCTAATATAATTAATGCACAAAAGTAGAGAGTGAAAGGGATTGACGATATGGCAAAACTTTAGTCTGAATTTGAGCAAGTAAAAAATGTGTGTAATTTAAGACACACATGGACAATTTTCCTCTCCAAATACAAAATTCCGTTTTATGTTATCAAATGCTAATGCTAATAATTGGCCGGCAGAATTAACATGGGCTTGAAGGTGAGGGCGTTTGAATCCTGGAGGTAATCCTCGAATGTCGTCCCCCACCATCGCTGACCTGACGTGCACCAGAACTTGCCTCCCACTCCTTTTTGGGATTTTTTTTCCTTTTTTTTTTTTAAACAAAACGCAACCATTTCTCTTCACGCATCCTCCTCCTCCTCCCTCCTCAGGTGCCGTGTTGTCGGCCACGGCGCGAATCAATGACTGGTGCTCACGCCCACAGGTGAAGGTGAGAGAGCTTCTCCACTGAATTATTTCTGCACCTCTCCCATCGCTGCCATCTGCCCAGCTGCTTTTATTTGATATAGTCGAGATGCTGGAGAGGACTCATTTTGCTAATGCGAAACAAGGACGTGTGTGCGTGCAAGTGTGCGTGTGTACAACAACCATGATGGAGTCCATGCTGTTTGGCTGTAGGGATGTTTTACACTTATACGGGCTGCGCAAGCTCATGTGTCAGAGCGGATAATGAATCACAACGTCTGTGCTTTCACATAAGTCTTTGTTTCATCTGGCTTCATTCTACACGGGCCTTGGAAGTGTGAGGGCAAGATGCTGCAGCGCAGGGCATCCTTCACTCTCTGGCTTTGTTTGGCTGTCAGCGAGGCCAGTCGTCTCCTCTGGGCCCAAGGGTAAGCTCATCCATAGTACAGATCACGGCCTTTGATCCGACACATCTCTTGGGGAGCACAAACGGCCTTATTAAAAATGCCTAAATAAAACTTTCCTAGCCTAAACTCGATAGTTCCCAAACTCGAGCCGTACTTCTTCTCTCGTGGTGCCTATGGCCAAATTGAGACCGTGTGGACCGCTGTTCACTCGATAACGCAACAATGTTAGTACACTTTCAGAAACTAAAGTACATGATTGTACTTTTGAGGGGAAGCGGCTTGTCACCGGGGCGGTAAACTCTAATGTACTGCTCTTGTAGTCTTGAAACATTTGAGTTTCAGGATGCTTTTACAACAGAACAATTTAGTCCTTAGAACTACCCATTTGTCCCCCCCCCAAAACGGTACAAAGCATTAGCAAGTCCCATTTTCGAGTTCTGACAGTGTAAATGCCAGTGGCTCTACGGTACTGTTGTAATTTTCCCACTTTTAACTTCACTGCATGTACTTATATTCAACTGACACGGCCGCGGCAGTAATTCAGGCTATCGAAAAACCCAGATGTCTTTGTCATCTAATCTGTTCGCTCTTCTGCCGTCTCCGTCTTTGCCGAACCACTGACTTCCATCTTGGATTCCTGAGTGACAGCCCCTCTGGGGCTTGTGGTCACTCCGTGCGAGCGGCACGCGGGGCGGCAGGGCTCCTTCCGTTACTTCTTTCTCCTCAAGAGCCTACAATCCGGCAAGTCATACCGACCGCCGCCACCTCTGCGCTGATATCCAGCAGCCAGGCGTCTGCGCCCGAAAATAGAACTCATTAACACGTAAGAACAAATGAGATGACTGTCTCCTGATGGACTGTCTATCTCTTGGATCAGCTTTCAAAAAGCGTCTGGTCTAGACATGATGAGCCAGGGAAACCTATATTATAATGTGCTGCCAGGCTCCTCCGAAAATGAGCTTGATGACAGGCACAGCCCCTCGTAGCCTTACATACCCCAATCGGACACCGTGTGTACAGTGTGCTAGTACGCCACTTTGAAGGATTCGATATTGCTTGTATTTACAATGTGGTATACAGAACTTTAAATGGTGACTGACTAAAGTAATAGTGAGTACTACTACATTCAGGCCCTGTGCTATGCACCTTACTAGCGTCATTACGAACGGTAAATATTTTCACTCATCTCCTGACTGGTAAAAGTGAGAAATAATACTCAATGTGCTTCCTTTGACGTTTTTCTATGAGCGTAAGTCATCCGTATTTCAGACAGCGCAAACTTAGTTATAACAGAAGGTTAATTTAGGTCACAGGATAGTATTCGTACCACAGCAGTTGCTATGGGGAGCAAAAGGCGATTGCATTGGGAGATGCAGGAGGGTCATCCAATTGCTTAAGATGCTGTAAATCTTTGAAGCCATTATTTTGGCTGTTTAATAAACATTGTGTACTTGGTCATATTCCCAAACAGCAAAGTAAAAGGGTATTCATGAATTTCCTGGCACGTTCTGTGGACAGCAAACAATTTCCTACGCCATTTCGATGCCCTTCGGACAGGGATTAGGAGGCAGGCGGCTGACGGAGGTCTGACTGAGCTGCAGGCCCCTCTGGGGCCCGGATTCATCCCAGCCTGCACAGCCTTCATCCTCATATCCACTCTGCATCACCGGGGCAATAACCCGCCTTTATTAGAAGCGCATTGCACCACTGCCTGACTATGTAACACACTTTCAGATTGGTCATAATGTGGCATGGCCAGGATTCTGGTGGTTAGGGGCTACAATATCCTGTTTCTGAAAGGTTTACTTTTCATTTAAACAGGCATGAATTTAAGAGGACATTCCAGAAAAGGCTACTTACTGTCTGTTTTGCTCTTGTCTGTGCTTAGAAAAAGCACGAGTATGACCCTTTGCACGCCATCGCAGCGTGGACCGGCTCAAGTCTAATATTACCTGGCTGTTCGAGCTTTGGCCTGGCTACTGGACATGGACAGGAAATTCAACTATCACGCTAATAGTGGGCAGGGATACATATTGTGTGATAGGACGAGAAGACAAAAGAAACAATTCACAGTCCAATGAATTGACATTTGTGGGCACATCCGACTGAAAGCGCGTGAGCTGCGAGTGACTTTCCTGCATTTGGTTGATTAGTGAATGTATTCTTTGTCACTGGGTACTTTGCAGCTTTTTGAATGTCTCAAGAATTATGCATGAGACAAAGGGGGCGGAGGGGGGGGGGGGTCTAGGAGAAATGCATCTGTTGTCAGGACAGGCCTCGCTATTAGGTGTGTGACCCTGAGAGTGCACCCCTTTTAGTGAAACAAGTAATGGATCTCATTTTGGATACCACTATTATGCAGTCATTTGTATGCATCCTTTCATCTCATTTCCATTAAATAATGCACACGGCTCAACTGGCCAGTTTCTCCAACTGGTCATTTAAAGTAACACTGATCCAAACTGGAGGTTTAGACTGCACTTACAAGCTCCGCTGGTGTGCTGGTCGGAACCACCGCAGGGTCACGGTATAATAAGCCCTCGCCAGACCAGTCTTTGCCCTTGAAGACCCCAGGCTTCCGTGTCCGCACACTCGGCTAACAATGACTCTCGGCAGCTCGCGTAGCGGAGCTCCAACCTTCTCCTCCCCGGCCTCCTCAGCACACACAGGCAGGGATTTCCTCCCGTGCTGAGAGCCAAGCCGTCACAGCCCAGAGATCAAGAGCCTGCCATCTGTGACTGTGGCAGATTTACAGCAGGAGCTAATCCACTGTCAGCCACGTTTGTTCTCCATCTTCGCTTCCTCTATACACACATGTATGAACACATACACGTACACATGCTGGATGTCACCACTGAAATATATTTTAGCCTGATAAAATGTTCTCTGAATCCACCCCCCCCCCAAAAAAAAAAAAAAGATGTTGCAGCAGGGCATCCATCACCGCCGTTTACTTTGCCCTTTTTAAGAGAATGAGTTCATTGTGTTCACAGTTTAAAGGGGGAGAGAAAAAAAAACCTAAGTTGATTAAATGCTAAAACGCAGGGAACCTCAAAGTGTCATTGAGCTGCAGGGTCGTGTTAAGCTAAAGCGTCACAAGAGCTCCCCCACACAAACTTGTTTCCCACCATGTTATATGCCACCCGCTATCAAAATGTCATTCATCATATTTATATAGCTACAGTATCCACTCACTATTAGGTTATTATTCGGTACAACTTCATTTTTGCATGCATGGGGGGGGGGGGCTCATTTTCATCCTGGGCCACATCACGGCTACGGTTTCCCCTCGGAGCACCGTTATGAATTGGACACACCCAAAACAGTTTCCAAAATGTTTTGAATAATGAAATCAAATATAGAATAAAATAGAACATGTCTCAAAATATACTGATCCAGATGTGGTGCAGACTAAATTATGCAATTTTTTAAAACCAATATTGTACAATTACATTAATTCTGGAATTTTCCAAAAACCACAGTTATAGAAAATACACAATTTTTTCCCTTAGGTTTTGAACTTTAAAGCAGGTCAATTTCACGTGCAACATAAGAAGGTTAAGAAGGAATGTGGCGAAAATAAATGCTTGCAAAATCAGTTAAAATGATGTAAAATGGAAATGTGGTACATATTTCCTGCCAAAATAAAAAAAAAAATACGAACAACTTTGCAACAACCATGAAGTAGGCATCTTTTATATGATTTATTGGGCCATATTTCAGGATTTGGCTTGCCAGATCTGACCCTGCAGCTTTGAATTTGACAACCGTGTATAATGAGATCCAACACAACAGCTATCTTGAAATACCCTCTATAATATTGGCTTCCATTGGCGGGAGTTGTGTTGAACTTTACTTCATCACAGTGCGGGTTAATGTATTAAAATATTTTGGCCCTCTTGTGTAGCCCTCGTAAATGATTACCACAAGTAGAAAAAGCACTCAATATGACACAAAGTTCTACACGTGATTGATCAGGTGGACCTAATGTTGTATCCGGTAAGAGTAAAAACGTAGAAAGAGAGAGAGAGAGAGAGAGTCATTTTCCTAGCTATGTTCTAACCAACTAAATATGAATGATAACTACATGAATGAAATTGTACAAATAGTTAGGAACGATGCAGCACAATTAGAGCCCTGTGAATGGCCATTACATAAAAATGCAGGAAAAAAAGTGAACTTTTGAAAGGAGCTGGTCTTTGGCTATAGCTAATTAAATGCAGACTAAGTACATTTCTGCTAATGGCGTATTCTGGCCCAATGTGTGCAGTAGATGTCGTAAAAAAAAAAAAAAAAAGGCTTTTCGTCAGGCGTCTCTGCACAAAGGGCAGCTGTGTAGCCGGGCTCCCACTGAGGCCTCCTTTGTTTCACCCCAAGATAAAGGGTTAAAGAAGACAAATGGAGGCGGGGCCAGCGAGCAACTTGCCTCAGCAGCACATTGTCAGTATGAGTAAGAGTTAAAACAATGTAAGCCTTTATTCCTGCGTAAGTTTAATTGGAAAGAAGCTCATTTCTGCTGCAATTGCACTCCGCAGACATCCAGCGTGGAGGGAATATCTGACACTAAATCCCCGGAGCCTGCATTTCCTGCACCCTTGTTGGGAGCATTAATATGCAAAGTGGGTGGATGTAAAACACACACAAGGCTGCACATGGGCCCATCTCATTTCAATCTATTACTCATGAAAATGTCACAGAAATGTATCAGATGACGACCGCATCTAATTGGCGGTTCTCTTTCTCCATTGTCTAATGTTGGGCGTTTTTTGAGGAGGGCGGAGGGGGAGAGACAGAGAAACTAAACAGCAACTAACACCCAAACCGCTCTCAGAATCGCAAAACAGCAGCAGGCCATGGAATTACTGTGTAGGTGACCCACAATTCCAGGGGCAACTTTGTTTTAACAAGCCAGGCAATGTTCCACCACTTAGCAAGTACGCGTCGACCACAAAAGAGAGCCATGTGTCGCAGAAGTACTAATGGAGAGGAAATTAAATATTACACTAAGAGGGAATAAAAGGTTCAGCCGTGTGAGGGGGTGGAGCTAAGAGGAGGTCTGGGGCAGTTTATAGGAGAGATATTACACTGCGGGAAGTTGCCAAGTGGAATGAAAGTTTACAGGGACGGACATTTAAACCAACTGTGTTTTTCACCACAGTAGAACCTTACAATTTGCTGTAATGGCTTCGCTGCAACGATTGCAACACGAATCCCGATCCCGCCAATGCAGAGCAAGACAGAGCACAGCAACAGTTGCGCCGCTCTTTCAGTTGACACTGCGGTGGAGTCTGTCGGAAAAGTCGATTTATGAGCGCGGACTATTAATAAGCGCGGAGCCAGAAACATCAGTTTTTCATCAAAAGTACGGACCAATGCAGAGGATATTTAGTGAAGGAGGCCTTACTGTGGGTGGGTTAGATCATCAGAATATAGTTAAGCACACGCCAAACCTTCAAGGCATACTAAAATGAAATAAAAGTCCCTGTGGTGGAGAAACTCCCTTTTGGTGTCAAGCCAATTGACTAGCGAAAAGGTCACGTACAATGGAACACTGGGATGGCGTAATTTTAAGACAACATTAGTTTTAGCTACTTGGCAAAATGTATTTGCACTTTGGTGAATGCATTGCAACAGCCAACCCATTTTGGAGATATCAGTATCAATGGGCCTCAGTCTGTAATGATTGCTTGGAAATGTTCTCTCTCGTGGCTCTAGTTCAAGTTTACAAACAAAATCACCGTCGGAATTGTGACACGAGCGCACCGGCCAAGTCTCGGGCTCTGGCCGGCGATGTACAATCTGCTTAAACTACATTCCAATTTTCTTATAAGTAGAAACCCATTTGATGGGTCAAAAACGAGATCAGTCAGGAGGTATAAAGTTGTGGAAAAAAAATGGGGAAAAAAGAGACATTTCAAAATGAAGTTGTCGTGTCTGAGGCGGAGGTAAGGAAAATGTCACTTCCTCAAAGTGTTTCAACTGGAGTGTCCACAGCACACAAAAAAGATTCCTGGGTGTCTGTCACCGAAGATGTGTAACCTGAGGTGGTTCAGGTGTAGAAAAAGTGGTTCGATATTAACTTAGCTGCCGACGCGTAATGTCAAAGTGGGCAGTGATTTTCGGCTTTCAACTGTTAAATAAAAGAAGATTCAAGAGTATATGAACGTCAGATTAGTGCCCATTTCACAGTTATTTAGGACATTTAGAACAAATCCCCAGTTTCACTCATGGTCATTGCGGTTTCCATATCCTAATGTGCTTTCAATATGTTGTGCCTTGGGCAAAAACTGTATGTTTAACATTTTTCCGAAAGCTGATCCTTCATCATTGGTGCGTATGCACAGTCTGAGACTACAAGTAAAGTGACTCCACAGAAGAGACCTGCAGGCAGTTGTGTTTATGTGTGATACCATCCCCAGAAGGCCCCAACCGAAGGGCTCCATAAAAAGATTGATAAGCGCATCCGCCGAGAAAGAAAAACCCAATAGAACTCGTGCCTCTACTCTCATCTAGACAAGAGAGGAAAAGTACATTCCCAACCCTTTTAACCTAAATAGCCTTTCCTCTTGCTTTTTCCATGTTCGCTTGTCCACTGTACTGTAGTCATTAACATATTTGGAGTGCAGTGAGCAGAAAGCTTAATTGTCCCTAATTGCTCAGCTAAATATGTTCTCTAATGATTTGCTTCAGATCTGTGACTGCCTTTTGCGCAATTTCCCGGCCGCTGGCTTCATTATCCTTGCCTCCGTGGAACAAAGCGTCTTCACAGTCTGGCCTTTTTTTTTTCCTCCCGTAACACAGACAGCGAGTATGTGTGAGAGGGATGTAATGGCTCCCTCTTGCCGGGACGCACAATAGAGACCCCTTTGTGAGGCCACCCGAGTTAAAGTGATTAGAAAACCAAATCTCTGCTAAGAAAGCGTGTTAATTGACCACCGTTCGCTCATCCTAATCAGTCCATAATAAATGAGCAGTCTGGGCACTTTGTTTTAGGCTCGCACGCGTGTTTTGTCTACTGATGGCCTTCTCCCTCCTTGCTGGAGCTGCTTCTCGACTTTGCGCCCTTCCCTTCTTTGACGTCAATGCTCGCGACAACCCGGTGGAATATATTCTGACCACCCGAAAGGCTTTTAGTGGATGTATTTTCACAGCTCAAGCATGTAATTATGCGTAGGCATAAGAAAGATGCTTGATGGTGTAGCATCCATTTTTCCAGGCCCTGGAAGTGGCATTTGATCGGCGGTTGACAGTTGGCTTGAACGTGGCTTTACTACATTCGGGGGACACGCCCACAGTGTTTGAGATTGATTTTTTTTTCATCAATTTAAAGCTGCAATACATACTTTGTCATTTTTTAAAACAATTTAAACTTTAGTGTATTGTTACAGGTGAGGCGGCACTGTGGAGCAGCTGGTAAAGCGTTGGCCTCACAGTTCTGAGAACCCAGGGTTCGATCCCGGTCTCGCCTGTATGGAGTTTGCATGTTCTCCCTGTACCTGCGTGGGTTTTCTCTGGGTACTCCGGTTTCCTCCCACACCCCAAAGGCATGCAAGATTAATTGGACACTCTAAATTGCCCCGAGGTGTGATTGTGAGTGTGGCTGTTTGTCTCGGCTGGCAACCAGTTCAGGGTGTACCCCGCCTCCTGCCCGTTGACAGCTGGGATAGGCTCCAGCACTCCCCGCGACCCTCGTGAGGATAAGCGGCAAAGAAAATGGATGGATGTTACAGGTGGCACGGTGGACAACTGGTTAGCACATCCACCTCACAGCTTTGAGGACCGCGATTCAAATCCCAGACCCCCCTGTGTTATCTACACTTTCCTCCGACATCCCAAAAACATGCATGGTAGGTTCATTGAAGACTCTAATTGCCCGTAGGTGTGAATTTGAACGCGACTGTTGTCCGTCTCTACGTGCCCTGTGATTGGCTGACCATCAGTTGGGGGTGTACCCCGCCTTTGGCACAAAGCTGGGATCGACTCCAGGATGCCCTAGATACTAGTAAGGATAAGCAGTACAGAAAATGGGTGGATGGATGGATGTATTGTCATAAAGAAAATGTCATCCTTTGGATTCATGTTCCTGCCCAAGTTCAATATAATCTTTTTTTTTTTTTGGAGTGTAAATACGGTGACTTAAGCACATGTATTATTATGGACAATGGCAGCTGAGCCCAAATCCAATTTCATGCTTGCAACTTTGAGCTTACCATTTCGGGATGGCATTTTCCCGTTTCCTCAGCATAATGCAAAGTCCACAAACGAATGCTTGAATTAGACTGGTGTGTAATCACCTGAGAGCCCTGACCTCAACCCCATCAAACAATTTCGGCGAGAACTCGAGCACACGTCGCAAGGCTGACCCAACATCAGTGTTGTCCGACCTCCCCTCAGTGGTTAAAAATGTAAAACGTAGAGCAACAGGAGAAGAGGTCTGACCTGTATCTGAGGAGGGACATTTGCGAATGGTGAAGATGGAGCTGAGGTCTTCGTCGTCCTCGGGCAGGCCCTTCTGCAGGCGCTGCAGCTTCCTGAGGCTCTCGCTGCGCTGGTGCTTCATGGAGCGCACATGCTGGATCAGGTTGAGCTTGGCCTTGGTGGAGTAGTTGCACAGCACGCAGTGGTAGTAGCAGGCATCACCCTCCACCGCGTTTTCGTGCTGCTGCAGATGCTGTGGGAGGGAACGGAGAGAGACAGAGACAGAGGAGAGGAAAAAGAGTGAGAAAGCAGTTCTCGTGGATGGCACTTTCGCTCACACAGCCGGCAAATGAACAAATCAATTCCCAATCACAGTCGTGTTGTTTAACATCCAGACCTCTTCCACTTCAGAACAACTGTTTGGACTGTGCACTTTGCCTGCATCGAGTGCTTGTATCAGCGTGCTAACAGGACAGGAGAGGCCCGAGGCGGGTGGGGGGCACGCAAATCTCCCGAGTGCAAAGGCGGACAAGCGATGGCATCAGCCGCTCTTCAGAAGCCGCGAGCTTGGCAGCTCGGGGGCCCGGCGGAGGCAAAAGAACATTGATTCCCTTCACTCAACACAAGCCTCCCGCCTCTGAAAAGGAAACTCCAAACATCTGCCTGTTTCACGCTCGGGATACTAAATATTGATCACGGCGAGTTAAATCCCAGCTTCATCACGGAGCGCGGCACGCGGGCCCCGAGAGGCGGGAGGGCGACCGGAACATTCCGCAACAGGACCGCGACCGTCTGAGGACAATAAATCAGCATCGGTATTGACCTGTCAACCCCGTCGCTTCCTCCCTGGCTAAACAGAGACCCTCGTGCTAGCCTTCAGCCCTCCGCCGGCAGTATCGAAATCCAACCCGAATGACGACATGCTGCCACAAAGTCTTGTCACACCAGAGCCTCAAGTCTAATTACCTCCTGTATTGCTCAATCAATGATGCAAGATCGGACCTGCCGTGTGCAAGGCCGTTATTGACCATTATCCTAAAGGATGGCACCGGCTGACTCTTAAAGGCCCCTCCCTCGCTCTGCATGGTCCACTCACGCCACCCCGACATCATCCTGCCGGGACTCCAGCTGGGCGTTTGATGTGACCGCAATCAATGCCAATCAGCAGACGTTTTCCATTTGTTCCGGGTTGACAGGAAGATACAGTATATTTTATCGATCTTAATATTGTATCACACTAATATGTTAAGCATATCGTCACAAATGTACAACAATGTTAGCGACTTTTGGCTTAATTCCATCGATACATCCATACATCTTATGATCCGCTTCAGTGGAGAGTTAGGAGACTGGTTGGACAAAATTGAACTTGAAGTCAAAGTTTCTTTGTAAAACAATGCTCCACTTTTACCGAGTTAGTAACTGGACAATATGTTTATTATTGTGCTGAACCATTACAGAGGTTGACACGAGTAAATTAAGAAGAACAGAGGGAGAGAATTTGTATGTATTTACCCCATTTAAATAAATTATACAGGTCACTATTTTTTCTTCTTCTTCGTTTTCTTTCGGCTTGTCCCGTTAGGGGTTAGGGGTATTTTTCCATCTAAGCCTATCTCGTGCATCTTCCTCTCTAACACCCAATGTCTTCATGTCCTCCCTCACAACATCCATCAACCTTTTCTTTGGTCTTCCTCGCGCAGCTCCATCCTCTGCACCCTTCTACCAACATACTCACTCTCTCGCCCCTGGACATGTCCAAACCATCCAAGTCTGCTCTCTCGAACCTTGTCTCCAAAACATCCAACTTTAGCTGTCCCTCTAATGAGCTCATTTCTAATCCTATCCGGCCTGTTCACACCAAGCGAGAAACCTCAGCATCGTCATTTCTGCTACCTGAACTTCTGCTTCCTGTTGTCTCTTCTGAGCCCCCCTCTTTAATCCGTACATCATGGCCGGCCTCACCACTGCTTTATAAACTTTACAAACTTTGCCCTTCATCCTCTGTATTGTTGACCCCAAGTATTTGAAGTCGTCCACCCTCGCTATCTCTTCTCCCTGGTGCTTCACTCTTCCTCCTCCGCCCCTCTCATTCACCCACATATATTCTGTTTTCCTCTGGATAATCTTCCTTCCTCTCCTTTCCGGTGCGTACCTCCATCTTTCTAATTGTTCCTCCGCCTGCTCCCTGCTTTCACTGCAGATCACAATGTCATCTGCGAACAAAAAACAGGCCACTATTTTTTCCCATTTCTTTAATAGCGGTAAAGATAGAAGTTACAATTACGCCTAGTCTACTCTGTAATACCAACACCCCCCCTTCCCACATCCTCCATAAAGCTCGAATCTCTCTACCAGCTCATCAATCTCCACCCTCGTCCTCATATAAAGTCTCCGAAGACTGCGTTAGATGCCTCGCACACATCAGCACTTTCATCACATTCCATTCAAATCAGATTGCATACAAAACGAAAGGCAACAAAGGAAAAAAATCAAAATCCATCGAATAATGTTCAACGTCCTTGACAGCCTCGCATCGCTGTTTGTTTCTTTCTGGTAATATTGCCGTGAGGCGTCGCAAATTATTGTATTTTATTGCCTTTGGTTTCATATTCATCTGTTTAACACCTAAAAAGTGTATTAAGACATTACTTCCAGGAAAAAAGAAAAGCTTTTTTTTTTGACTTTTTTTTTTTTTTTTTGTAAGCCCCACAGTGCAGTGTAATAGTTATTAGGTGATTGGAAAAAGCTCTGTCTCTGCGTGCTCTCCTTTCTCTCCTCATTTGAAGCTATCCATGATGTCATGAAGAGGTGTTGGTGGATATTATGAGGAACCCCCCCACCCCAGCCCTCTTTCTTCTATGCACAAATATTGCATCGGAAGTGAGGCGCAGAAACCCGAGAGATTTGGTAATAGATAACAGCAAATCCATCATGCAAACCGCTCTTAGTTTGAGCAGATGTCCTGAATTAAAACAAATTTCTACCACAAATGACTCACAGCTCCAGAAATCTACGTGAAGTTGGAGAAGAAGAAGAAAAAAAAAAATGACAGCACCTGACTAAAACTTCAAAGCTACTCTCAGGAGGTAGGGGAAAAATGCTGGGAGTTTTATAGTTTCCCATAAAAGGCCCGGGGTTTATATAGGAGTAAACCTGAGACCGCCTGCTCCAGAATCGGTCATAATTCACTGGTTAGACTGACTGGCCAGGACCGTGGCCTCAGCAACGCTATAAGTGGCTTGTTCCAGCGCCTGTAGCTCCGTCCACGACATCAAACGCTCATACCTGTAAAGCAGCACTTGCGCCATCTCTGCTGGGGGCGTGACCCCTGGCCGCCGAGGCCACCTCGGAGTCACTCAACACGGCGGGAGATCAACCGGGGGACCTCGCGACAGTACGGCATAACCCTCACGTTAAACAAATTGTATCGCGGCAGAAAATGTGCAGCTGCGGTTCACATACAGTAAACCCACTTGTGAGCGACCCCCGCCTCTCCTTCACATGTGCGCGCAAACATAATGCACAAGACAGACAGAACCGTGTCTGTTTCCTATGAATCTGCAATGAAGCCCCCTAGTTGATAAATCACCTCCAACTGGAGTGCAGGAATTTACCAGCTTAATGAAAAAGTCATGTTAGGCTGCAAGGAGTTGTTCTGCACGGCTCCGGGCTTTTCTAATCACCCGATGGAGGCCCCCGCAGAAGGGCGCTGTGCAGCATAGTGGTGCGGGTTGGGTTGGATGCTTGCTGTGCCACTTACGTGGATTGGACAAGTGCGTGACTGCCTCAAATACCGCGTTCAATGCAAATATGTGCAAACTGTATGCTAGTATCATTATCATTAATCGTTTGGAGTCTGGTCTGAACGATGACAGACAAAAAAACATTTTGGTGTCGTCAATGTCAGATCACCCATCACAACAAATTGTCGAAAAGTTGTGAAAAGATAATAAAGCAAGACTTTAGGACTCTTATGACACCCAAGAGAAATAATAATCCACGAAATGTGAAGATTGGTTGAAAATTGGGACTATTTGGACAAGAATGTTGGAGAAATGTAAATGCTCGCAGAGGGTGAAAGCAATAAAATGTTCAATATTGTTTGTATTGATATTTTCTCACTTGTAAAATCACTCTTAATGATTGCGATATGTCACCACCATCATCGGTGTCTTCTTATACATCAACATCATTAATTATCCACAGTAACACGCCGTAATTAAATGTCATTCAAGAAATATTCTTATTTCAGAAGTGTGTAAAAAAAAAATCAAATTTTGGCACACAATTTCATCTAATTTAAAACTTAAAATTTTGTTTACTGTTTTCTTTCCAAATATAACGCTTCATGTACTTTTTTTTTTAATGCCGGTTCAGAAGAAGTAGTAGAAATAGTAAAAGACCACATTTAAGTCACTACCAAAACTTTAAAACTTTTATTTATTTATAATTCATCTCTGATGGTAAATTAACAGTAAAATTACCTAAAAAGCTGACCCATCTTGAATCTATGAAATGTTCTCCTTTTTCTTTGCTTTTTTTTTTTTTTTTTTTTTTTAAAGAACGATAACATTTTTGTATCTCAAAAACTTACTAAACTTGCTAAATTGTTCGTAACAACTGTATGGTAAGGGAGGGTTGTACATTATGCACTTCTGGCCACTCCATATATAAATGTATATATATAAACACATTCCAATGAGCATGTTACGTGACTGGCCTCTAAAATCCAAGGTCGGTTGGATGATTTTAAATAGCCTTTAATGTGCGCGAATATTTTCTCATTTGTCGCGCTCGCGAGGGGCTCTTCAGCGCTTCAATTTCTACTCGAGTGTTTTTCAAAGTCTAAAAAAGTCCATGACGGTTTATCAAAGCCCTTCCCGTCGAGGACCTTCCGTCTCTGTGTGGAGGCTGAGGCAGTCGCTCTATGCTTTTTCAGGTAAAGTGAGAGAGGGACGGGGCGGTGTGGGCACCACCCCATCCTCTCGCTCGCAACTCCACGGTGCCCCCTTGCCCTTTGAGTGGGCACCGCACGCCTGTATCAGTTTCACCACCCACCTAAGAGCGCGGCATACATCTGCATTTCCATCCACTTAAACGCGCAAGTAAAAGTGCACCTTTAACACAAAACTGTGTGGTTGCTGAGAGAGTCGGACTCGCGCAAGATGGAGGTGGGTATTACTGGAAGGGTGGATGGGAGACGGAGAGACGGTAATTCCAGAGAATGGCTCCCGACGGAGCTTTATAATACAGCGCACGCACAACAGACACAAATAAAAGTATGGACAAAAAAGCACAACAATATATCAACACACAGGCGCAGACAGACTTGTGCACGCACACAAAACCACAAGCCATTAAGTTCATACACTAATTTCCACCATTACATTTGGCAGTGCTGTTAATACAAAATTAATGCATTAAAACAGATGGCTATCTGGGAGCTAAATAGCTATCAATTCTAAGGGAGCTGCCAAATCTCCAGCCAGAGAGGCTCTGCTTTGCAACTGCTTGTCCCAAAACTTCCAAGTTTTTATCTTTTGAATTGTGGTTAGATTACTGACGTGTGCAGTACAACATAGTACATTCCATTCCATTATCACGCTTGTAACTCGAACCTTGTATCTTAAATCATCTTTCCCCATTGAAATTAGCAGAAATGCCATTAATGTGTTCCAGTCCCCCACAAAAAAAAAAAGGTTTCTGCGAAAAATAGCAACCTGTGATATTGTATTGCCGTATAAAAAGCAGAAGTAATGACCTAAATAAAGTGGATTTTTTTTAAAAGTTATCCCTTTTTAGATCAGTATGTACACCAGAGTATAAATCTCAAAGCTTCTCTCAGCACCCCCTAAAAGACATGACTGTGACTATTGCTACATTGAATGTCTAAATGTGTTGCTACACCATTTCTCTTCAAATATAAGTTCACCATAGGCTTATGAATGTGCTTCTGAATATATTAGCATTTAAGCTTGATGACTGGGTTGTGGCATTAAACAGCCTGAAGCCTCTATTTTTCATTTGTTTTTTTAAATTCTTCGACTATTTGCCAAAGTTCTGCTATTGGGAAACTGAATTGTGTTGCAATCACTGCTGCCAGTTTTCTTTCTCAAGTTAAAACAAATAATAATTCAAACTATGGCTTGTATCATGAAAAAAAACAAAAACAACTCAGGTCACTTGTATCTCAAGGCCTCAGTGTCATTGCAACCGCCCTTCATTCCAAGGCAGCCAGTAATGCTTAGAGTTTACTCATGTAGAAAATCTATTTTACACTGAAAGGATAAGATCTGCCCGTTGGGTTGAAAAAAATTTAAAAATCTGCGGTTGAAGTCTCACTGTCGGACTCTGGGTAGTATTTGTAGCTTCCTGTTACATCCAAAAGTGGAAAACATCAGACAAAGCGTTTGCACAACTGGTGCCAAATTGCCGAGGGTTCTAAATCAGGATTATTTATCTATTTTAATGGTGACGATGAATGTCGGGAGAGAAAAGCTCCAGGGTGAAAATACGGCTGCGGCGCGCAATGATTGCATTTGTACGCCGACTGTGACTCTGGGATTCCCCTGGAATGAAAGCAGGTTATTTAGCGAAGCGGCGCACAGCAGAGTTGGCTCGGGATTCTGGGTCTGCCAGCAATACGAACAACAGCCCGCGACCGCAGAGGCCCCGCCGGGTTCCAAGTGTGGTGGCTGCTTTGAATTAGGCCCTGCAAGCTGCAACATGCCTCGAAGATAGCTTATGGCGGAAAGGAGGAGTATTCCGGGGCTCAAGTGGCAACAGAAAGCCTCCTGTATCTGATTGTCACTCTTGTCCTTTCGCTTCCTTTACCCTCGCCTTAATGCATGTCTTCCCTCCACCCAGTACTGGTCCCCTTTCAAAAAAAAAAAACAAAAAAAAAGTGCTTCCTCTACTTGCTTAGACATGATCCATCACCACCAGAGAATTAAAAAAAAAAAAAAGCTGCATATTTGTCTTTGGGGAGGAGGGAGGGAACCAAAATGGACCTGTGGGCAGAGAGGCAAAGATGGATGTCTTCAGGTGTCCTGGAAGAGGAGGCCTTAACACAAAGCAATGGAACAATGTACAGGTAGCAAGGAAAGGTGGGGGTAGGGGGGGGGGCTGAAAGACAAAGACAAAACAGCTACTCATGCTCCAGACCCACCACTCAACCTCGCTTTAACATTAAATTAAGCAATAAGTATTGAATTCTGTTTGAATGCGTAAGACGCTGGAAAGTAAACAATGACAACATAATTGTAGGATGAAGGCAATCAATGCAGGCAGTAATTTGGGGCCATGCTGATTGTTTATGTTCTTGTTGTGCACGCGTACGTTGTGAGTTTGTGTTTATACATTTGTGTAGCATATCTAGAGCAGGTCGTAGCTTTAGGGCAGACTCCTCGGATCTCCAAAATCAGTAGTTTTCAGAAAATCAAAAAATTCTTCTTCGAGTTACCAAACACTGCATAGTTCAAGTTGATATTATATCTTACAATGCTATCATACACCACATTTTCTTCTTCTTCTTTTCCCTTTGGCTTGTCCCGATAAGGGGATAAGGGGACAAGCCGAAAGCCTGGTACCTCCTGGTACCTCCATCCTCAGCACCCTTCTACCAATATACTCACTCTCTCACCTCTGGACATGTCCAAAACATCGAAGTCTGCTCTTTCTAACCTTGTCTCAAAAACATGCAACTTTGGCTGCCCCTCTTATGAGCTCATTTCTAATCCTATCCAACCTGCTCACTCCGAGCGAGAACCTCAACATCTTCATTTCTGCCACCTTCCTGTTGTTTCTTCAGGGCCACCATCTCTAATCCGTACATCATGGCCGGCCTCACCGCTGTTTTATAGACTTTGCCCTTCATCCTAGCAGACACTCTTCTGTCACATAACACACCAGACACCTTTCGCCAGCTGTTCCAACCCGCTTAGACCCGTTTCTTAACTTCTTTACCACACTCTCCATTACTCTGGATTGTTGACCCCAAGTATTTGAAGTCATCCATCCTTGCTATCTCTTTCATGTTCAATCATGTTCAATTATTTATTACACACACACACACACACACACACACACACACACACACACACACACAAATGCCAATTTATGACACTGCCATTGATAAAATTGGCTGGAGTGTAGCTACATCTCCTTCCCAAACACCTTTGGAAAGGGTGTCGAGCCATGCAATAAAAAAACCATGAGTTGACTCAGCAGTTTAATCGGGAGAAATGACTGCATGCAAATCCACCTTCAAGGTTTCAAGTCCTTTAAAATGATCAATTTTTAACGAAACAAGCTCCATTAAATTTATCCAACTATTTTCACGCATGACATTCTTCTTCTTCTTCAAAAAAAAAAATACAGATTTGCATTCTTGAGGCGCCATAATCCTACGCGGCCCCCGCAGACTGAGAGAAGAGGTGTGGTTTTGCAACATTTCTCACACAGATGAGAATTGGAAACAAAAAAGTAGTTCATGCATAAAAATACCACACAACATGGGGATACACTAAAAGTATTGATTTGCAATAATAATGATACTAAAATTCACTATATACGGACATATAAGGTGCCGAAATCTGTGGTAAATTAAGAGTAGTGTATATTTGCAGTGACAGGGATGTGAGTAAAAACAGTGTACAGAACAAGGACTGGGTAATCCCCCCCTCAATAATGACCCAGGGTTCTGAAAGATGGCTCTCAATCACACGATCAATGTGTCCCCATAATTCATGTGCGAGTCTGTGTCTTTGAGAGGCCGGGAGGAGGATAAGCACCCATGTGGTGTCGAGATCAATGCCCCTGTGTGGTGATAACGAGCCTGAGCCTATGCCCACAGGAGCCTCGCGCCGCCATCCAGGGTCTCGCTCATTAGGAACATTTGGATAAGCATGGCTATACATACATAATGCGCACTCGTAATCGGAGCCAGATAAACACATTTTGCCACTTCTTAATGAGCCGGGTCCCGCTTTTGTAACCAGCCACGCTGACAACACAACAGACAGGAAATTATGTCAACCCCCTAAATAAAAATGAAAAAGAAAACAAAAGAATGCAAATTGTCAGGGAGCTGTTGCCTTTCTGGGAAGGTAGCTAATTAACAGCTTAACCTCCCGATGCTTTTATTAAATCATCGCTGGCGCGAGCTTGCCAAAACTGTAGTACAATGTGTCTGCCTGCAGGAGGGGAAAAAAAACCAGGGTGGAGCCAGCTGGGGGCACCCAAACAAGTCTTGCAGACAACTGACTACTGGTAAGATACCATCTGGAAGCTGAATGGGACAACTCGGGACTTGCCCGCATCCTTTGCTCTATTAGCAACATTTCTGAAGAGACATCCTTCAATTCAGGAGAACGAACTGCTGAGGTAATTAATAATGCGGCTTGCATACTTCTTGCCAAGCACAATAAATGTTTGATATTGGGCAGGGCCATCTAAAAAAAAAAAAAAAAGATGTAATATTCAGTAAAACTTTTAAAAGCTCCAGTGAGAATTACGTGGAAATATGAGCAAAAAAAAAAAAAAAAAGAAAAGAAATGGAAAACTTAAGACTACACGTCAAGTATTTTCACAAGAAAATGAGTATAAGCCATAATGCATTTATGCTACGCTCCCTTTCTTGTGGCTATGGGTCTGGGCCAGAAAATACAATATGAATAGCGCAGATAAAAGGCCGCAAGCGCTGCCGGTCCTGTTTAAGAGAATGTTTGCAATGATAATAGCCCAAATTGCGCTAGCCTGTAGGCATACAAAGCTTCAAATCTCATCGAATCCTTCATCTGATTCGTGATGACAATAATAAGTCCGTGTCAAGAACTGTGGATGTTGGCGCCTCTTTAAAGTACCTGTAAAGTGAAAACCAAATGTGACACTCAACAGAGAAGACCGTTGCTTAAAGCCATGCCAAATTTGAATGATTATAAAAAAAGATTTATAAAAGGAGGCTTCAAAATCTAGGAAAAAAAATACATAAAAACAAAAATCAAGCCATTGTCCGCACTCTCAAATGCTGCAGGTGTGTCCGCTGAATACACGAACTACACACCCTGATGACCTGTCAACTGTCAATCAAATACTGTTACTACGACCTGTAAAATTCGATGCTCCTTTGTCTAACGTCATTCTTATGCTGACAAATCCACGTTTGAGCTGCGCAAATATATCCACTTGAAGCCTACAGTGGCTGCAATGCATCCCACCGGGTTGTCACGCCGCTTTCCACGTCACAACAGGAGGTGACAGCCAGCAGCTAGCTTGCAAATTAACACGAGTCAAAATTGCACCAGATGACCACCGTTGAAAATATAATGTGGGGAGGGTGAGTGTTAATAATAATAATAATAAATCAGGAAAACTGAAATGGTGAAAAACTGCATCACGCTATATCTGGACAACTGATTGCTACCGTAATGTCTGGCCTACAAGCCGCGACTTTTTTCACACGCTTTCAACCCTGCGGTTTATGCGGCGATGCGGGTAATTTGTGCATTTTTTCCTAACGGCCGCAGGGGGGTGGGGTGGGGGGGCACTTGAGCGGAAAAAGTAAGAACGAGACTGGTGGAATATATGTGCTGAAGATGACTTTTACCGGCCCCGTTAGCGCTGTGCTAACGTTAGCAATGTACTGGCCTATTGCTGCTGTGTTACTGGCGTGTCTCAGTGATATTTACCGGTAAGTTTTATTTTAACCAGCCCTGTTAAGCATTAGCGTTAGCGCTGCGCTAGCATTAAAGTCTTTCTGTGTACCGTCTTTCTTTGTAAATATCTCGTGTTTGAATGTGGGCACTTGCGGCTTTTACACAGCTGCAGTCTATGTATGTACAAAATGGTATTTCCTTTACAAATGTACTCGGTGAGGCTTGTAACCAGGTACGCTCTGTAGCCCGGGAATTACGGTATAAACTGTAGTTCTGTCTTTTGCTCCTTTTCAGCAATTACATTCAAACATGTACAATGTATGAAAAAAACAACTAACTGATTTAACTTTATATTGTCTTTAATGAGTGAATGTACATGTATTTTAGTCCAGTTCGGTCCGAGATACTAAACTACAGATAAACTTGTTCAAGCTCTTCCCTTTAGGACTCGGCACAGCTCGACATCCTTTTCCCGCATCCTCCTCCTCAACTCCTTCACTGCCCTCATGTCTTCCCTCTATCAACCTTTTTGGTCTTCCTCTCGCTCTCTTGTCTGGCAGATCCACCCTCATGCAGCTTCTCACAAATACACTTACTATCTCGCCGTTCGAAGCGCAGCAGTCTGCTCTCTCTAACTTTTTCTAGCTACCCCCCCATAAAAAAAATGTTCATCCAATCATTTGATTGTAATCCTACGCCTGGTCACTCCCAAAGAGAACCTCAACCTCATAAATGATAAAGCCACTCAGTTAAGAGCTTTTCTAAAGTTCTGCTAAAACATAACATTTTTATATTTCCAGAATCAACCGAAACTCAGCTAGACTTCCGCCTGGAATTAAAGGCAGCAAAAAAAAAAAAAAAAAATTGTTTCATGGAAAATGAAGGACCAAAATATAGCAATTCAAGGAGCTGCTGAGTTTGGGGAAGAAGGGGTATAGGATTAAGCTACAAGCAAACACCACTTGTAATGATTAATGCAGTCAATGAGAATTAAATGCAGAGCAGGAACATGACCCAAACACAATTAGTCTGGGCGAACAAACATCACATGGACATGAATGCAGATTCATTGCTACACGCACGTTCCTGGGCCAATCAGCAAAACTAAATGAAAAGGATTGTCCTTATCTGGATGCGCAAGCGTAGACTTCTCCATTTTGTCTGTCCACTTTGTATAGTTGCCTGGTTAGCGTGACCCAAAAAGCCCTCCGGGGGGGTGGTGGGCCGGAAGCCATAATTACAAATGACCCCAGGCTCATTGCTTTGTAGCAGCTTGCGTCGCTTGAGCTCGAGGTCCATATTTTTGCAAACACAACGGGTAGAAAGGAGACACAGAATTCTGCTTCCTCAGGCTCATATTATGTAGCTTTCACCCCCGGTGTCCTTGGTTTGGTAGTGTAAATATTTTATTACCACTTAATTGGTGGTTGCTTTAGGTTACGTAATAAGGCTGCTGTGGTTGGAACACTGTATGTTTTCTAACTATCCTGTATCCCGTTGGATGCAAAATTCATAGCAAAGTGTTACGAGGAGAACGGCTGCAAGCCGGCTAAGCACAATCTTATTAAGAACCGCGATTATGCGTTCAGATAGTGTCAATATTTAACTCTTGTCTTATGCGGCTATCTTTATTAGAAGCATTGCCATGACAAAAGCAACATGGTCTTTGAGAGGTGCCTCTTCTTAAAATGAAAATTAATGAGTGGGGTTGAGTGGAGGTGAAAACACAGAGTAGGTCTATATGTGGGCTTATTTGCATGGAGCCTGAAGTGCTCAGTTGGAGTGAAAACGGCAGCGCTGAGGGTTCTTCACACAATTCGTACGGCAAACACCCACCAGCTCCGGTTGGTCAGTACTTCTCCACTGGGAAAACACAAAGCTGGAACTTACATGAGCTTAGTAGTTACTGCAGTCTTAACACTGAGGTGGGGGGTGGGGGAATGCCATTTAAATGCTTTCCCTGTTACACAAATGTTCAGGGAAAATAAAAGTACTTCAGCATGTTGTCACGGTCAATTTGTGTGCCTTAACATGTTTGGAGTTTATTCAAGTTTTGATTTTGGTCAATAAGTTGTGATAAAATACTTCATTGCCTAAGATTCCTGGTAAACTTCGGTGGTAACATGTGCGTCATGAATTTGGATTTCATGTAAGCATCATAAATGTGCAATGATGCTGTTGCTAGACTGAGAACTGGTCTTCATAGAAATTACAACTCTTCAATCAACAAATATTTGAACAACAATGGTGACGCAACAGACGAGAATATGAGAATATTTACTGTATTTTCTGCACTATCAGGCCCACCTAAGAGCCTTTAATTTTCTCAAAAGCTGACAGTGCGCCTTATAATCTGGTGCGCCTTATATATGGATAAATATTGAGCCTTTAGCACAGCCCATCTAAAGGATGCATATCGTAACCCCAGCCTCTCCTGTAGCATCTATTCTATGCGCCTTATAATCCGGTGTGCCTTATATATGAAAAAAGTTTTGAAAATAGGCCAGTCATTGAAGGTGCGCCTTATACTGCAGTGCGCCTCATAGTGCGGAAAATACGGTACAAGCATACTACACGCTACGGTACAAGCATAAACATTATTTATATTTTCCAAAATAATGACTTATAATACTGCAGCTTACTCATTGAAATGTAAAATAGTTTGCGTCTCTCTATTTCTATTTTACTCCCACGGAGGCCGATGCACCCAAACCAGGAGCAGCACAATGTTCGGTGATTTGAAGAAAAAAAAACAAAATAAAGTCGTTAATTTGTTTTATAACGTACAATATCATATTATTCTAGTTAAAAAAAAAAAATCTACGGAGCTCTGAGGGAGCTACAAGGGATTGATATTCATTTCAAGAAAAACGACGATTTAAAATCAAAACTTTTATGTGTTACAACCATGGAACAAATTCTAAAGGCAGCACTGTAAGTATTTTGCGTTTTACGTTTGACGCATGTCCATTTCCCGGACTATTGCTCCTGTTTAGGACCACAGACAACTATTCACACTCACATTCAAGTCTTCAATGAACCCATCGTGAATGGTTTTGCAGTGTGGGAGGAAGGAAGTAACGATACTCCCCATAAATAAACCACAAAAGCGTACAGAGAACATGCACCAGAATGCTTGCAGCCAAAATGAAAAAGTATTCACTGGGAAGAAGTGTACGGCACTTGTGTTGACAAAGGATTCTCTCAAAAGTCCCACCCCCTCCATCCCATGAGCATAAGCAACTCTGTCACTAATACATATGGGCCTTGTGTGGCAATGCGCATTTCCAGGCGAATTCTATTGGGGGTGCTCATTAGCCAAAGGAGGGAACACTATAATTTCACTCTCCATATAAAAGAAACAAAAGTGCTCATTGATCAGGGTGATCAATGGAGGATCAATGAACTAAAGCCTCGTAATTCCCAGAGCAGTGTAATTGCTGCTGAGATGTAGTTGTCATCACGAAAAATCAAACCAAGCCTCAGCTAATTGGAAGAGCCCGTTGGATTTTGGGTCACGCTTGCAAAAAGCGGCCCGGAGTCCGAGAAAGAATCGCGATGGCTCCTCGTGCGGCAAGCGCCATTACGCTGGCCGCCTAAAGTCCACGTAGAACATCACATGAAATGCAACTTGTTGTGAGTTTTAGTTAAAGGTCAGGTGTCATGAAATGGATGATTTTTAGTAGGTTATTAATGAAAAAACGGCAGCCGGTATGGACACATCTGTTTTTTTGTCCACCAAAAAAAACATGATTTTGACATATATGGCTTTTTGTAACACCCTCCATAAAAATCCTCTCGAAGGATTTGTTTTCGACAGGAAGCAGGAAGTGACGTCGGAGCCAGGTGAGCACTAAAATAATAGTTTGGGGCAGACCACGTAATCCGTCTCTCATAACGTAACAAAAAATCTGCGTACGTACTGTATGACAGGAGAGCAAAATGTGTCGATGTGCGAGTCGGATGGCTTCCACGCGGGGCTCGCCGGCGGACGAGCACGGCTTCGGCCAGGCTAGCTCATACAAACTGTCTGGGAGTCTGTCGTCGCCACATCCACCAGTCACGGCTCCGGCGCTGCATCCAGCGGTCACGGCTTTGGCGCCGCGTCCGCCTGTCATGGCTTCGGCTGGGGTGGTTCAATATCGGCACCGAGTTGGATTATCACGGCGCCGAGCCGGGCCGCTTTACGGTGCTGTTATCACACGCGGCTGAGTGCGCCATTGCCGGCAGAGTTGCTCATAGCCGCCGCCGTCGGCGGCGTTGTTCATAGCCGTCGCCGTCCGCGATGAACGATACCACCGATGGCGGCAGCGACAATGGCGAACTCAGCCGCGAGCGACGACAACGCCGTAAAGCAGCCTGGCTTGGCGCCGCGATGTGCCACCCCAGCTCGGCGCGGCGATGAGCCACCTTGGCGCCACCCCGGCTGAACCCCTTATCGACTCATCGCACCCGTGCTGCGGTGTTGTGATCGCTCGTGGTTGAGTACGCTACATGCTGTCATACTGTCAGGGAGTCTGTTGTTAGTTAGAAGTGATCCGCATATAATCTAAATATGGCTCGAAACAATAGGGTAATATTTCCCCGGTCACTTCACTCGATTGTGAGATGTTCTCTTCTTCGAAAAGAGCTTCCGTGTTTGAAGGGGCGTGACCCACAGTAGGGGCCACAGCGTGTTTTCAATGGCGAATGTCCCAGTGTGACATCACAGACAGTAAATGCAGCCAATATGGCGACCACTTGGATGTCAAATGAGACTTCCGCAACTTTGCACATGGATGACGCGCTCTCCGCTCATATTTATTTTTCTGTGTAGACATTAATGCAAATAATATTATATGTATTTTTCATTTCAATACCTATTTTACAATGTTTATAGGGATGACACTTAACCTTTAATGTCCTTATTGGAGAATTTGTTACTGACCTCAGAGTTGCACGCAGGTGAAGAAAAATATCTCAAGTAGTTGAGAGCTGTGTGTATATATATATATATATATATATATATATATAGAAATGGAAAAGCAAACAAGGCGTGTCTGATATCACGTCTGATGGATATTTTATAGGCTGGCACCGCACACGAGCAAACGGCACAAACTTCTCGAAAAAGCCTTCAAACTGCGCTTCAAAGACGACCACTTTGCCCCTTCCCTGTTTATCGATTACACGGAGCGCCCGTTTGGGTAATTGTGCAGTAAATCAAGCACGCTGAGCTCTAATCTCAACCCTGCGAGGAAAGCGTTAAAGGTAAAAACCTGCCGAAAAGTGCAAATGACGGCTGGCAGTGTTGAGCCAGGAGAGGAGCGAGATGCTCCTCCCTCTCACATTTCTCACTCAATGCCTGCCTCCACGACCAGAGGCAGAAAGGCGAGTTGCTTGGCAAGAGGAGGAATGGGAAGCGTCTACAGTTTCTAACCACCTCGCACTCTCTCACTTGCTCTTCCAGTCCCCGTCAGTGCGTTCCCAACCAAAGCGCCGGGGGCGCCACGCTTGTAAAGAAACCACAGCCTTTTTAAGGGCTTCTTGTATTTACAAAGGGAGGCATGTCAGAATCAAAGGCATTACCACATGACACAACACATTAAACAGTTGGCAGATTGAGAATTTATAGACTGCAAAGATAGCGAAGGGGCGCAAGCGCGCGTTAAAAGATGGTTGGAGGAGTTCAACTTACCTAAAGAGAGGAAGTTGTAGCGGAGCGGCTCTCTGCTATGCCTTCCCGCAGACCAGAGGGCTCACGCTGTACTCCAGGTGGAGACAGCTATCATTTTCCCATCAACTTCCTGTTTCTCTCATCTACCCACCCCCCCTTTCGTCGCTCCTCTCTCACTCGCAGCTGCACAACTTGATTTTCTGTGCCAGGTTTGAGGAAATACAAAGCTCTGCCTTTCACCCATCTTCTGAAATAGCTCACAAGCTGCAGTTAAGACCCCCCCCCCCACGCCCCCCCTGTTATCCTCCTGCCCCATGTTGCTGCTCGCCCTAATCTCGCCTCAGTTTTTATTTCACCTTCATCAGCAGGGACCTAAAAATACATGATAAATGGAATATGATATTTTAAAGTCTTATCTCTGCTACTTGTTCTTACAGTGCGAATAATAGGGTAGTTAATCCTGCAGATCCTACTCAAATTGATTAATCAGCGCATGCGGACAATCAAATAAATGATTAATATTCCTCGGTCCTGTGGTCGGAGAGTCCCCCCAACCCCACCCCCGAAAGCGTCAGTAATAATTCAGTAACCCCTTGCAGACCACAGGCTGCAGCTAGTCAGCCTCACTCAGAATCAGCCCTCTGATGTCGAGCGGGACTTTGAACTCGCCGCGCACAAACCGAGACGCGGCAGCGTGAAAACAATCCGCAGTCCACAGCTCACGCCAATCCGACTACGATGGCCGACCGTCTGATCGGGCTTACGCATCATAAACAATGCAAACAGGCAAAGGTTATGCTGTGGGAGCATGTCAGCAGCACAGATTTTTAATTATTCAAACATTTGCCAGTCCAGAGAACTCGAGCTTTTTTTCCCCTCACTCCGATATCGTACATTTGTCAGTGATCACGGAGAGAGACAATACTACACCTATGAGAAATGTACTGGATGGTTTGGGTGAACAGTTAAGTGTTTAAATATACAATATTTAATCACTTTTTGTTGTGTGTGATACTCCTCAAGGCGTGATTTACGCTACGCTAATTTCTGTTTGCCCGTCTATGGCGTTTCACACTTCATGTTAGCATTGAGCTAGCAGACTGTTGTTGCTATGCTGCACAGTTTGATTGAACACTTTGGTGTTCAAACGGTTTGATTCTGTTTTCACATGTCAGTTTTACAGTAAATTTCAAGTGGGTGTGACAAATGGAGTAAGAGTGAAATTGGACAAAAAAACACTATTATTGAAATATGGAAAAGGTGGATTTTGTTTACATGTGATTTGATAGGTTTGAATGTTTAAATGAGTTTTTTTTTTAATTAAAAGGGATCTCTATAGCATGTTTTTTTTTTTGTTTTTGTTAATTATCTTTGGTGGGGAGGGCAAAGGTTCGCCGTATCTACGACGTCGAACCCCATCTGGGAGTGATAGATGTGGCAGGTGAGGTGAAAAAAAAAAAGAAAAAAAAAAGAAACATCACCATGTTCTCACATGTAGAGAAGCAGATGTCTCCTGGCGCTACGCTGACCGAGTCTGTTCACAAGGTGCAACTCCACCAGGCCTGACCACACGGATGAAGCACGGCCAGTCCCAGCAGGAGCGACAAGCGACCCCCCCCCCCCCCGCTTTCTCTTTTCCTCTCCCCTCTCTCTTTCTCCCCCATTACCAATGCTATTCTTCCTCCCACATAGGTCAGTGAGCAGCCATATTCATCATGCTCCTCTCTTGGAGCTGGTATTAATCAAGGAGAGGCCCAGAGGCGGAAGAGAATACTGATCGGGGGTGGGGCCAGGACATGCTAAATCTACATACATGTACACGCATAAACAATTCATGGCTTCTTTTTGTACGACACGAAGTTTGGATGTATGCTTTTATGCGAGGCCAAACACATGCATCGGCTAAACACACAAGGGCTCACTCACTTCCTAATCCCTTGTAACTGCTGTACAGGAGACTTGGCCTTTGTGTTGCGTCTGACCAGCTGGCAGCCAGAATCAGCATGTGCAGCTGTCCACTGTCACAAATGCTAGCACAACATCACCGGTACACGCTGCCGCCTCCTCCTCAGTGCACTGACACCATGACATAAGCAGAAATACAGCTACAAAAAAAAAAATCCCTGATCTCAGGCAGAGTGCGGTATTGGGGTTAAAGGTTCTACAATTGGTACAGGGCAAGGCCGGCCAATAGGCTTTATGATATATAGTTTTGTCATTAGTCTAAGCACCCCCCCCTCCACAAACCCCAACCCAAAAGGTCTATATAAACATCAGTGCACACTTTCATCTCTTCTCTTGTTCAACTGTTTATAAATCAGCTGCACAAATATTTATGTGCTGAACGAGGAAAATGGCTGGTCTGGGTTCTATCCCTGCCCGCCCGCCTTCCCTCCCTCCCTTCTTCTCGTATGTGCCGCAGACGCAACGCATCAAGGCTTCAGGCCTCATCTATCATATATGCTCTGTCACCGGCTATTGTGTGGCTCCTGAGAAGGCTGACAGGAGGAGCTGAGCAATTTTTAGGCCCTGTTAAAAATCATCAAAAGTACACACGGTCAACCTTTATCAGGTATCGCGCGGTATCGGAACATTTCAAGGCAGTTCGAGCTCCAGTAAGGAAGAACTGAGCGTTCTGGCTCCATGGGCTCACCCTACATTTATTTACTTGACAGCGTTTGTGTACAAGCTGACAAGGTGACAATGCTTGCAGTAGACAAAGAAAGGATCTGAAGTTAAATGAATCAAGCCGATGAATGCGCAGACTGAACACTAACATCTGTTTTATAATTCCAATGTCTGATCATTTTAGCGGTGGAAATTTACAAGCATTGCAAAGAACCCTTGATGGGAATATTAGCACTGTTTGCTAGCGGTAACACAACATGAGAAGTATACAGGCTGGTCCATTATTAGCACAAACCATCAAAATAAGTGATCTGCCATGACAACGATGGACATTTTATCCTGAATTAGCAATCATTATTACAAATGCCTCATCATTGCAAAATGATTCTGACATGCAGTACAGATATGAGAGATACAAAACTTTGGTCTATGCGTCCCAACATTTATGCCCATGACGAATACTGTAATTTCTCGAGTATAATGCGTCCTGAAGTATAATGCGCACCCCCAAAGTTGACCTTAAAAAAAAAAATGAAAAAAAATCAGGAAAACCCTTCTACCAATAAACAATGTGCACCACCTATTTGCTGCAATCCATATGTTCAAAATATTAGGAATTATCTGGATTTCTATTTTGCTAGGTTGGACTTTTATTGTTGGTACTTGTATTGTTTTTCAAAAAACCGTCTGTACAACAATCATTAATCATAATCTTTGTGCATGTACTGATGCAGCGGTAACATAAATCTCAGGACAGGCCACAAGACACGCTTGTCTTGGTCCCTGCAATTGTTAGAACAGAATCCTTCAACCAACTAAAATAAATGCTCAACGATGGCATGACATTTTAGTAATACTGTTGACGACACATATTACAGTCTTAAATCATTAAACTAGTTTACACTGTTTAACTTAAACGTTTTTTTCCATTACATATTTTTGCATAATTATTTGTGCATGGTGAAGTTTACTCACTACATTACACATCTTTGGCCAAGACTCCAAAAGAAGCATGTCACTCATCTCCAATGTGAAAAATATCCATTGTAGCTACCTTTGTGGATCGGCGTCAAACTCATCAATCAGGTTGGTGGCGCACATTACCGTCATATATATAAATGTGTAACATAAGACATCAAATATCACATCGAAATTTGTATGGATACCTTTTTTTGTTTTTACCACTCTATGTACCTGTATTCGACTATACAATGTGATTGTATTTTTTATTTTTCATCCATACCTACAAATAACGGGGTCTATGGATAGATTTCCAATTCCGCCATCTTGTGTGTCATAGAGGTCAGAGAACACCGGTGACGCGTTGTTTTTTTTCCCATCGTTAATTTATCTGATTGGTCTAAGGATGTGGTGACGTCATTTGAAACCTATCCCTTGACTTTTTGAAAATATTTCCGGAAAAAAATTGTGCATTATTTTTGAGAAATTACAGTACATCACCATCAGTTAAAAAAAAAAAAATCGAATAGTACCATGCTCAATACGGTACGCGACTTCTGGCTCCCTTTTAGCTCACCTATCTGTTACTGCCAACACAACACACAATGGGACAGGCCCAGCGAGTCTGGATCCATCCTTTGTAATTGCTCCCCTTAGCCCTGACCTCTGATCCAGATCACCGTGATACACGGCGCCCCTGTTAAATTGGGAAGTGGGCAAATATTCTTCTAATGACCCTCACGACTACAAACCTAGATGGAAAAAAAAAGAAAGGCGGGTGAAATCAATCTCTCTTTTTTTTGGTACTCTTCACCGACTCTATTAGTTTCCTATTTTTATCTAAGGGTCTGCCCCCAAAACTGTGGCGGAGAGCTGAGCTGGGTGGGGTGTCTGTTTCCATTCTGACAGGGCAGTGGACCCCACCGAGATGCATTACATTAATGAGGAGATAACCAAGTAAAGCTCGAGAGGGAACCATCTTTTAAAAACAGCATCTTGACTCCATTGTGTTTGGTGAGCTTCCATTAAAAAAAAAAAAAAAAAAGGACAACCTTAATCTAAACTGGGGAATGGTGATCTTTCAATCTACACTCCAGATAATTAAAAAAGATAGATACGCTGGTCCAGGCAGGAATAAAAACAATTGGACTAGCTTTTTCACCATCGCGCAACACGGCTGAAAAACAACAAAGACGATGTTAATGCAATGCTGCGTGTGTCTGCACGCACTGTACAGTAAGGGTGCATAAAACGCGTGTATTTTCTGCGGGCAGGGGCGGGCGGGGGCCGGCGGGGTGATAGTGGTGAGCCGGCTTGTCGATCGATGCAGTGATTGGCAGTTAATGGCTTTTCCTGTTCTGCCTTGGTAACCCTGGCCTGATGGCTGTTGCGTCTGATCAGGGATGGCAGATGGTGTTTGATTTTCGTATATAAACCTCTGACTTTGTGGAGATGGCTTCATCATGTTTAATGATTTAAAAGTTACGTTGGAAACTGGGCGGAGACCATGGCTGGGACGATAATTTCAACGCATTAGACCATCCAGATGTGATATGGTAGATATGGTCTTTCCAAACCTTATTGTTGGTGTCAGACGGAATTCTTGCATTCCCAAATTCAGTACTTAAGAGGAAATTAAAAAAATATATCTTGCTTGAGTTACCAAATGCGTTATTATTAACATACAGAGTTGCACGTTCACATCAACGTCAAAATCCTGTTCAATTGATAATTACACTGAAAAAATGGCAATTTGTCACTGATTAAAATGGTAGGACACATCTGCAGAGCCAGTCAAATCTGCACATTCACGCCACTGGCCCACAAAAAAAAAAAAAGACATATCTAGCGGTGTGTCGATTGGTTGAAGCCAGTTGGCCGCCATCTTGGTACTCCCAAAACGTGTGGAAGACATGGTTTACGGGTTGGATTATGGCGGGGGTTTTCGTCAAAGTTGGCATGCAGAATTAAAACTGGTCGTGGGTATATTGTGTCTCTGGCAGATGACCTCTGTGAGGCAGCAGAAGACAGCTGTAGAAATGGATCCTGCAACACGTAGGTACTGTTCTCATATGACTGATATACTGTCAAGCAGGACATTAAACACGAACCATTCCATCATTCACTGAGACCAAGAACAAGTCTAAATGTGGTTCGACCCAAAACTATCCCCAAGTTACTGGCAGACCACCTTTTTCGAGGCAAAAATCAGATTTCATGGAAATTATCGGTTTCAGTAGCCTGTTGGTACTGTCGGCAGGAAAACATGGAACTGAAAATTCAGTAAACCCTGCATAACTCGATAAGCTGACATATACCATAAGTCAACATTACAAATAATACTACTGTAAAGGTCAACATTTCTCTTAGTTGACAGAAATGTTGTGGTCCTAAACATTGTCAAGTTATGCAGAGTTTACTGTCTGTTTCCTGACCCGATGTCAAGATTTTTCACAAGTGAACAGGGAAAGAAAAAAAAGTGACCTTCAAAAAGTGAAATCTTGCTTGAAAGCTTGCTGCCACTCAGCCCAACATACTCCAGCATGATCCGGAATTGAACTTCAAAATATACCAGTAAAATCGGCTTTAAGGGACATCTGTGTATGTTTTATTTAGAAATATAGTTCCACAGACATTTAGTCCCAAGTGTTCACACTGAATATGTAAATACATATTCACAGCCACAAAACTGGCTATTAACGTAGGTCGGCGTGGTTGTTTTGGGAGTATCAAGATGGCGGATATCTGCTTCCGGCGACTTCAGCTACGATGGCCAATGCGCTATCCAGTGTTTTTTTTTGTTAGATCAGTGGTTCCCGCCAAACCCCCCCAACTGGACAAAAAGGCCTAGATCCTTCACACATACATAGGAGATATAATACATTCCATACATGTATGGTTTTAACATGTTTCTATGCATTTGAATAAACAGGAACAAATCGAAATCATCCTGCTTGCAAGCGCATTTAACAGAAAATTTGGGATGCGTATCACACGCTACTTGTGGCAAGATTTATTGGAAATTTAAAAAAAAAAAAAAAGGACGTGTTTTGGATCAAGTAAGATGTGGCTGAAGATGTACAGTCAGCATATTATAGAAGCAGTAGAACGTATTATATAAATGAATATGGTTGACGTCAAGAAACATTTATTTTTCCTATGTATGGCGACTTATGGGACACTATATATATATATATATATATATATATATATATATATATATATACACACACACACACACACACACACACACACACACACATACATACATACATTAAGTCAGATACAGCAGTTCATCACCATTGACTTTCAAGTGCCCCAATGTAAACGCAAATGAAAAAAAGATCCACGCAGTGATATGTCCGTGAAGAAAACATTTCCCCCCCCTCGTATTTATGCTATTTACACTGCTGATAAACACACCGGTGAAAGTCTACCCTCCTTGGATGAAATTACATATGTGCGTCTGTGTGTATTTCGGCATCAAACATTTCAGTCATAAAGTGGATTCCAGGTCTCCCCCTTTCCAACTTTGAGCAGCTCCAAAAGCCGTCACTTTAACGGTAGCTGCGCAGGCAGCCTCCACGCTTGAAATGATTTCAATATGGCTACTCCAAGCTAACGAGCACATATTAAGGAAATTCCTAATTAGTGACAGAGCTGTGTCACATGAAGTGAGGATTTATGTTTGAATTATCCAGCTGTTTTTCATTTCTGGGCTATTGCTGACTTGATTTGTAGATATTGACTGACACAATAAAATGAATTGCCAAGAAGGGCATCTTTGTGAGTCTGAATTTGATTGAAAAGTATCTGGAAGTTCTAGTACTCGAAGAAAAAACAAAACAAAACACTATTTTCTGAATAAAAGCAGTAGAATGAGCTAAAGGTGAGAAAAGAGCAAGAAAGATACATTGGAGGGGCTGAACATCACTGTATCTGAGCATACATACTATATTTTATATATACGTATATCCATTTATTATTATTTTTTTTTTGCTAGACTACCCTGTCTATTTTGGGTATCAGTCTGACATGGAGGAATGTGGAGGCCATAAAGTATCGGCGCCCTTGACAAGTTAAAGAGCATTCTCATCCCCCACTGCTTTTGCTGCCTCTCTCTTTCATTCACTATCACTTTCTCCCGCCCAAACCCCTTCACTCTTCTTCCAGGAGAAGGTTTAAAGTAAAATGCAGGTGTAGAAGATGACACCCGTGGGAAAGATAACGTTTGGGAACATTCCTGGCGCTGAAAAAGAACTTTTCCCCCATGAAATACTTCATCTGAGGAGCTATAAAATTGCCTCGTTTCCAAGACTATGCCTTTGACCCCTTTGAGCCTCCACCCAACGCTCCCCATCGCTACCTCTGACATCACTGCCTAATAATTTAAACAAGGGATTTTATTCTCTATCCTTTTTCCATATTTTGTACTGAAGAATCAGAGACATGATGAGAAAACAAGATGCAAATGATATTTTCCAAAGGCCCCAATAAAAACCGCACGACACTCTGGGCTGCGTCGTTTAATTACTGAAGAATGAAATCTTTTCTTCTACATCTGGAGAAATCATCATCCACATAACACTGATAGATTTATAGCTCCCAATTCGAACTGTTGAGTCCTGCACATGGCAAATTAGGCAAAAAAAAAAAAAATGGATAAACAGCCGGCACCAAACCAACACAGCCTTGATAAGGTTACGGAGATATTTTGCGCCGCTAAAGTCTGATTGAAGGAGTTTGCACGCATTAGTGTTTACGTTACTTGAATATGATGAACAGCCAACAAGACTTTTCTAATCCAAACAAAATCAATGCACTTCAATTTGGAGAGACCGAGGAGGCAAATTTGTTGGAATAAAGGAAAAGTGAGAAAAAAAATAGCAGAATGTTCCCTTGTTTGGACTAGGACAAAAGAAAAAAAAAAAAAATCACAAATAATGACACCGTAGGCGTCAATTTTTGACACTCTTAGTACAGTCTGCGCAGTAACGTGCTGCGTAAGCCTCATTATCGGTTTCCAAAGATGGCTACCAAGTATCAAAAGATGGAGCTGGCCGTTCCCAAACTGTAACCTTTGATAACGACTCTCCAGTGGCGAGGAATTGCACCTTTTAAATGTACAATGATGTACTTTTTGCACAGGAAATTTCATCTTTGTTGAATTTGGCCGCTTCCACACAAACAAAGCAAGAAGGCTAGACTGATAAATAACTCTTATCCCCAGTGACAACATTATCATTTAATACGTGTTCATAACACTGTGTGAGGCTATTTGTTGTAGTGTATAAACCAAATGAATAACCGCCGGAACTTCTTTATGGTGGAACGGCACATTTACTGTAAATTTTAAACAAGTGACAAAGGCGAGGACATTAAAATGAAACATCAAGGTCCACATAACCATAATTTTGCATAATAAACGGCGTGTATTCCACAGCCCTACTCAGCGGGCTGAGTCCAAACAGAACACTGGTCCCAGTGTGGTGCTCCTGGTCCATAAGAGAGGAGGTATCCTGTCTCCTCATCAGTTTCCTCACCCTAACTTGCTTTCATGTAAAGCCCCACCGAACACAGACCTCAGAGCTGAGTAGTTTTGCAGCTCCAACCACGCGGAGGCCATTAATCTGGTGGCTAAGCCACTGAAGTATTGATGGCACAGAGCCGGTAAGCCTGCCTGCTTCACTCTCTCCATCCCTTCAGTTTAGGAACTATATGGAGCCACAGGATTGTCCATCTGGGAGAACGTTCAGCTGCCCATTGACACTGTCCATCAGGTGTTACGGACGTAGATCAAGAGATAGACCGACTAATGCTCCGTACGGAGCCCCCGTGCGAGCCGTGATGCAATTTCAAATGAGTACATGCAAACAAAATATGCTGACTCAAAGCAGCAATGCAATAGCCTACTTCGGTGATTCCCAACCTTTCTTGAGCCAAGGCACATATCTTACATACCACCAAACAAGTGTCACAAAAAGTGGACAGACCAGTCAATTATACACTTTCACCCATCAAATAGACGAGCCTTTATTTGTTCCGTCAGGCTTTATATGCCACTGCCAAAGATAGATAAACATAGATACATTATTTGCTGGAAATAAATAATATTTGGACCAAATAAGTGAAATTTGATCATTTCCCGCGGGAAACCAGAAGAGGCTCTCACGACACACTGGGCTACTAAACTGTTTCATCCTTAGTGAATAGCACAGTCCCTCGGATTATAAGACATTCCGCGGGATTTTGGCGGCGGAATGGTCTCAAGAAAAGTTAAGCACCAAATTAGACAAATAGGTTAACAGCCACAATTGGTTTAGCGGGTTAAAAGACTTGATCTGTATTTGGACTCGAGTGACCTTTTAGCCTATTTAACTGTAGATGACAACAAGTGGCGTGATGACAAACGCTTGTGCAAACTGTACGAATCAGGAAGATGTCCCCAATAAGTGATGATTAACTGTAATTTACAAGATGTGTGTGGCTATGTCTACTTCTGTGTGCAATCAAAAGCTTGTGCATGTAAAATGGGAGAATGGGCTGTCTCCCAGGATGTGCAGCAAGCGCTTTATTAGAGCGGTAGTACCAGTAAATCAGCGCTCTGCTCTTCCTGGAACTGCTGCAACCTTTCCCACTGAGCACTATTACTGAACAATCATAGGCAAGCCTGATAATTAGAGTATCTCTCCTTCCCACCCTCCTGTCCCCCATCCCCTCCATCCTCCCCATCCTACACCTCCTTATCATAGACGTCTAGAGGGTTAGGCCAAGCTCCAGCTGGACGTCACTTTGCCGAGTAGCTTCTGACATTACCTGACTTTTTCTCTCATTCTGGGTGTCAAATCGCTCGAGTACTATGTCAAAGTTGTAACTCTTGGGAAATGATTCAGATTGGACAGGGCAGAACAGCGCGGACATTATCATTGGATAACCCTGAGAATGGGTCACGTAAAATCTGGAAAGTCGTGGGTCAACCATCTGTTTTACCGACGTTATTTGGCTTTGCGCGGTGTGCCGAGCGTGGAACTACAACTTACTTGTTATAGCTATAGCTCACTGCAGAAATCAATCACGGCAGTTCTAATCACGGATGTAAAGAGATCATCCAACCTGGAAGCCAGTGAGCAGGATCATCAGCGAAACATGCTGATGCCATGCAATTGCTAATCCCTTCATTTACTTTACAGTCTCTCCTCCTCTTTGCTCGGTGGATTCTACAGATATGTATTCTTCACGCTGTTGTGTAGACGAATTCTTTGGAACGTACTTAGATGTAAAATAATGGTACAATCACCATCCAAGACAGATGTTTTGTGTTTGTCGTTGGCCAGCCCCCGAGCTCCACTTTACACTGTATGCTATGTGTATGTGTAAAGAGCAAATCATCATCAGAAGTTCCACGTGTATTAGACAGACACCAGAGTTGAACTGTAGTGGACAAATTGAAAAGCTTGCATATGCTCAACAATGCAGGACCAAGCTTGGAGGCAGGGGTGTCAGAACTTTCAAGAAAGATCCCACATTTGATAGTGACGGCACTCTGCCTCTCGGTCCACAGCCAAGCGGCATCTGGAGTGGATTTTGTGCGAGCAGACACTAAGGAACATGATTACATTCAGCTAACTGCGCTCTAAACTGATTATGCAAGTGCCAAGCTAATGGACTACATTTGCAAGAAGAAAAATAACATTCAATCAATCTCAATTACCGCCGATTGCACCGGCCCGTGAGACAAGGAAGGTTGCCAGCTAACCCCCCGCCACCACCACACCACCCACGTCCCTCCCCTTTTCCCGAACCCTTGACTGGAAGCTGGGGCCTGGTTTGGCCCCACCCATTCTGTCTGGCCAGAGCAGCCAGAGCCTAAGAGCTGGATTAGTTCCACTCATCTCACCTCCAAACTAACACATAGTTTGCCCTGAGGCTGGCTGTTAGCATCAGAGCTATCACATTTAAACGGAGAACTGGAAAATGAGAATAAACTCGAGAGGGCACGCATATTCCGAAAACACTGTACACAAACTAACAACATTAACTTTATTTTTGAGAGGGGTCCTTTTGGGGCACACGCCTTACTATGATCATCAGGACTACATATAACTTTTTGATCCACGTGGAAAAGAAGAAATTCAGAGTGCCTTGGCAGCGCCTGCATTACTTAGAATGGAATCTGTCATCAGAGAGCACAGTGCACTGTAGAAGAAGTCATCACCCCCCCATCGTGTGGTGGTCTGTGCGGTTAGGGTGACTTGCTGGATGTTTCTGTGGTCTTTTGGAACATTCCAATACATGAGGTGGTGGGGTTGATATTTTTAGAAAGCCCTAATATGGCCCACATACCACAGACTCTCAAATTATCCCATGCAGCTTAGCTCTAGGTTTCAACCTCCCTTTTTAATTCCAGTAATTACAGGCTCCAATTTATATAGAGCTGCGCACACAAAGGGCCTGTTTAATGCAAACCAGTTTGATTTTGGTGAAGTATACCGAGCATCACCCACATCTTACACTGTTTATGCTGATTTGATTTATTTTCTCTGAAAGAGTGAACATTGGGCTATTTGTATCAGATTTATTTGGGGAGTAATAAATGCGGGGAGATTTTCCTTCTTCATGTTTTGCATAAAATGCCAAGTTGGGGGTTGCAGGCGTGGGCTAATATGGGTTTGTGTCTGCCAGCATCTCCACCAGGACAGTAAATTCAACAGTGCTAAGACTGTGACATCAAATGCAGAGTCGGTGTTGCCAAGAGGCCTTACAACCATGTACTTGTTGTCCGCTAATCACATTTGTGAGTCATAAAATGCCAAGTCATAAAATAAGACTTGTCAACAAGCGTGCATCGTTGTTTTTGCGTTCTCGAGTTCGGTTGAGGCGAACGTATGAGACTCTCTCTAGGAAGAGAATGCAGGTAAGTTCTGGACAGTTTTGCTCTTAAGAGCCACTGCTTTTAAGAAGCACAGAGCCAACGTAAGAGGCTTAAATCGTAAAAATGATCATTCCTAGATGTGTCGTACATATTTAATCCCCCCACAGCCCAAGGAGCGGTATGACATATGTCTTCTCCTAAAAACTTGAGCAGAAAAAGAGACATAAGAAAATCTGGTTCTCTTTTTCTCTTGGGCTCGCTGCAAAGAGGAAATCACACGTATAATGTAATATAAAGTGCACGGTATATCCTCCGAGACAAAAACAATCCATCCGTCCCGAAAAGGTGTGAGGAGGAGGGGAGAGAAAGAGATTGCCAGAATCTAATCTGGTTTAATGCTAGACTGTCATTAGAATGTAGGCCAAGGTAAGTCTGGCAGAAAGGTCCACTTGGAACCTACACTGTCTGTGGACTCAGAACACACCCCTTGCTCTCTACGAGGCTGGGGATTTTCCTGTTCTTATGGGCCCAACCAGCTTCCCCCTCGTCCCTTGGACCTCTTTGACGACATTGCTTGGAGCTCGTTTCTCACCCCCCCCCCCTCCCCCCTTTAACCAAACCATGAACATTGATTTCTCTCTCATGTTGTTTCAATATAAAAGCCTCAGAGACAGGAGAGCTGCGTACTATGCCGGTGGTTGCAATGCAGTATTCATAAAGCAAAATTATTTTATGGACCGTCTTTTTGAAGGGTTTTGCAGACCACTTTAAATTGAGCTTTTAATGTGATTGCGCGGCACATTTGCTCACATGCCTTTTAATCTGTGCTTTTTAAAATATACTATAAAAGTAACCTATATAAAAAAATCTGGACTAATGAAAACTTCTTTTCAGTACAAGGACCACTTTAGGAAAGGGTGTAGACATTATCTGAGGACAAGATTTTCAAGGAGAGGTGGTGTGTGTGTATAAACTGTAATTCCAAAATGATACAGCAGTGTATGTAATACTCGACAGAGAGGATGTGTTATCAGCGCTTGTCTCTGATTTGTTGTTTGTGCTTATTCTACGTGTGTGTGTGTGTGCCAGTTTGGGTTAAGTGTAGAGTGGTCAAACCGCAGACTCACAGGATAGGTACCTAAGTGGAATCAGGGCTGTTAGATTTATGGCCATTTGTTCGGAGAGTGTTCATCCATTGGCTATTATGGAATGATTAGAGGAGAAGGTGAAGCTCCAAGTCCAGCAAAAATCAATACGGCTGTCGAGAACAATTCAGCCTCTCCTGCTCCGGGGAGTATTAGCACCAAACCTCTGTCTACTCGCACTTCTTCATTCATCTCCAAGTGATCCACCCCACGTCTAAAGAACAGCTTCATCGGCTGTGCTCTTCTCATGAAAGTACTGCGCCCTTCGTTCAATGGAGCCACCAGCAAGGTTATGCAACAAATGACCGCAAATGCCTCAACGGCGTAGCAGACTGCGTTGCAATTACTAATCTTCCGACACTCCAAGAAGACGTACTCTTTGGCTTCCTGTAAGAACATCCATGTGTCTGTTTTATTCAACGGAATCTCCCCATCCCTTGAAGTTGTTGCACCGTTCCAAATTCAACCAAATGTTCTTTAAAGGTCATCAGAAAAGATGTCAGCCTCAAACACAATGTCAACATTTCCCAAAAAAGAGCACACCAAAAGTTAATATCAACTGTAATCCAATTTAGTGAATGATAAAAGGGAAATTTGAACCAAACACTTGAACGTGTATAATAATTTCCTATGGGGAAAATAGATTTGACGTGAAAAAAAATGAGATTGGCCAGCATTCCAACAGAGGCCCAAATAAGGAAGTCGACGGAAGCCTAAATAAGAACACCAATTTAAACCTATTATTGCACAACCCATTGAGAAGTGTCTCAAAGTCAAGTGAATTATGAGCATCAAAAATCGATGAATTCTATAATTTACTCAGATATTCCATCCATCCATCCATCCATTCAACCATCCATTTTCTGAGCCGTTTATCCTCACAAGGGTCACAGGAGTACTGGAGACAATCGCAGCTACCTTCGGGCAGGAAGCAGGGTACACCGTGAACTGGTTGCCAGACACTCACAGGGCAGATTCACACTTATATTAACACCTACAGGCAATTTAGAGTCTTCAATTAACCTGCGATGCATGATTTTGGGGTGTGGGAGGAAACCGGAGTGCCTGGAGAGAACCCACGCAGGCACGGCGAGAACATGCAAACTCCATGCAAGGGCGTTTAAACCCCTGACCTCAGAACTGCGAGGCAGACACGATAACCAGTCGTCCACTGTGCCATGTGGTTGAAAACTAATGAACCGGACAATTGTGGAAACAAAAAAATATATAAACCATGAGTGCCTCACCCCCACGCATCAGGCGACTGATGGTCTTTGCCAAGCCAAATGCAGGTTGTTACACAGAAATGCAGTTTTTCTTGGGAAAGCTCTGGCGACACAAATGGTCCACGTTTTGCGTTTTCATCCTCAGGTACTTATGAAATGATAAATATTAAGTGTTTTTAATCACACTATGTACGCTGTTTCATTTCTCATTGCTACAGCTTGCCAATGGTGGTGGCCAGCCCAATCACTCTTATCACAACAAAATGTATATTTTTGTTGCGAAAGCTGACGTGATCCGACATTTTTGATAGGCCGACACCGTTCCCCACTGACTCAAATTTTGGATCACACCAAAATGTATTCATCATCATCCTTGTGGTGAAAGCTGACGTAATCTGACATTTTTGATAGGCCGACACCGTTCACCAGCGATTCAAATTCTGGATCACAGCAAAACTAGTGGTGGGAGGTCGCCCTCTCATCAAAACTAGTTGCCAAATGCCGCACACTCCACGACAGTGTCCTGGTTTCGGCCGCAACGCTCGGTTTGCGGCTGGCCTATCTGTACTCGCTATCCAGCAAAATAAATTGACTATAATGAAAGAGCGAGAAGACCACTGACCTTGTAAAGTTTGAGGCTGGCCTCATGCCGAGAATTGACCGTGTGCATCCGCAACTTCTCCAAGCTATTGGTGTAGTAGTCGCAAGCGTTGCACTTCAGGTGCACCGGATTGCCGATGGCCACGCATTTCAGTCGCCACTCGTTGCCTTTGCCCCCCTCCTTGATGTGGGCCACCAGCTGGTACTTTTGTACGTGCTTGTCCGTCTTGCAGTGGAGCTGGAAATTGGCCTTGAGTTGAGTAGTGTAGTGGCACAACTTGCACTGGTGAGAGTCGCCCACCACCGCGCGCCACTCCTCCTCAGGCAGGCTGCGCTCGGCGCCCATGTGCATGCCCAGGACGTCCAGGTTGTCGGTGCTGAAGCGGTTGCACACGGCGCACTGGAATAGTTTGAGCGAGGGGTCGCTGGTTTGTGACAGACTTTCTCCCAGGGTCATCAACTCTTCGGACACCAGCTGGCCACTGCCCAGGCGCATATCCATAGGGATCTCCCCACCTCCTTGGATAAGGAGAAACATGAAAAAGAGGGAAATTAAGACGTGTTGAATCATTATCAAAACATTTTTCAAGTTTAAGAACTGAATTGTAATTCAGCTCACAGATCAGTGCGTGTCTCAGTAAAACTATACGCTTCAAGTATTCATTAACGGTTGATTCTGGCAGAAGCAGAGTCGCCGTGTCACTCTTATCGCAGATAATATCACGAGTCGAGTAAAGCAGTTCTACTTGGCTTGATAAATTATGAGAATTGACTTCTTTCTTCGACTGTGGGGCATTGAAAGAAAAGAGACTTAATGCCTGATTGTCCAACGGGACAAACCCAAGATTTGAGTCAATAATTGTCCACATTAGCTTGTTTGGACCGGGACATCCGGGACATACATGCTCATGGCTTGTCTGTCAGTATACACCATACAAAATATTATTTTAGAGAAGGTTTCCAATTATATCTGTACAACAAAGTACTTTTGTTCACTAATTGGCTTGTTTTAACCATATTGACACAGAATCGGAACACACTGAAATGAGAAAAAAAAAATAATCATTTGGTATCAATCGTAGAACTTGAATGAATGTGTAAAACATTAAGAGACCAACTGGGATTTTGCTTTTGTTTACTCTGCTATAAGCTTTCTCTGCCAAAAGTGCCTACGTAGGATTGACCTCACTCTGCATGGAAATCATGTCATGAACTAGTTTGGCTGTGAATCACTCGTAATTTTATACCACTAACTAAGAACTCATTGGTTATTTATGTAAGTTTGCACATTTCTGCTTGTACAGTGCATTAATACTGTAAATGATAGTATCCGTACACCTGTTCCAAGTTACTATTCCGCCGTGGTTAAAACTCACTTCATAATTTACACTCGAACAGATTGGAGTGTAAAATTCATGCTGTACGAACATGAATACACAAAGGTATTGTTAAAATCAAAACATATATAGCAGGACCTTGGGGGGGGGTTTAAAAAAAAATCCTAATTTTATGTTCACTGTATCAGGGGATAGGCCTTATTTTAGTTTATTACTATATAGTAATACACTCATTTATTGTGAAAATAAAGACCAAATACAAAAGTGGTTCACTTTTGGTAAAGGACCCAATGCACTTCTTTTTCTTTCGGCTTGTCCCGTTAGGGGTCGCCACAGCGTGTCATCTTTTTTCCATTGAAGCCCATCTCGTGCATCCTCCTCTCTAACACCCACCGTCCTCATGTCCTCCCTCGCCCACAAGTCAATCCAATTTTTGTTGTTTGTTTAAAGCTGTACAGTATTTTCCTAAATCAATGCTCTGGTAAACAGATGTGTAATTGTTTTACGAAAACCAATGTCAGGCCTTGCTCATTTCAGCACTCACACGCACCATCTCGTCTACTCCTTGTACTACGTCCTCCAAGAGCAGAGAAAGTACTCTCAGGCAGGGAGTGTATAAAGTTACACTTCTCACCAAAGCTTTCCTGTATGTGTTATACGTCATACGATTCTTTTTGTGTGTATGTGTCGTCGGAGGTCAAGACATCCTCCATTGTGTGACCAAGGATGACACAACTGATATTTATGAACCCAGCATGTGTCATCATTGCCTCCCTGGTAACACGGTTATTAGAGCTCACCTCACAGGAAAATGAACCAGATGGTGAAGAGGGGAAAAACATTAGTCACAGCAATCAATTCCTGTTTGTGTCTTTGAACTGGCAACAGTTACAGACAAGTCGGCGCAAACTGCGGGGTTGTAACGGGCACTGCAAACATGCCGCTGTGTTGCTTAATTGCCCATACGGAGCCCTCTAACCTTTCTTCTTTGACCATGATAAAATATATTATAACGCCTCTTACAAAGCTGTTTAAAAAAAAAAAAAAAAAAAAAGAACTCCAATGGTGAGCTTCAGCAGCAGTTTGGGAATAATGATATGACAAGGCTGGGACCGGCTGCCTTTGGGGGTACACGGAGAGGGAAATTTTACCCCCCTAATTAACCTTTCGGTTGCAGGCAAATTGGGTATCACAAAGTAAACTGCAATCCCAAATGTCACCCAAAAGTGAAAAGCAAGACAAATAGTATTACAAAGCCACAGCCTGCTTTCCAATGCTTTACAAACTTTGTCGCTGTTAGCTTAATGTCTAAAACACAGGTGTCAAACTCAAGGCCCGGGGGCCAGATCCGGCCCGCCGCATGATTTTATGTGGCCCGCGGAGCCAAATCATGTGTATCAACTTCCATGATTTTTTTTGTTCAACTCTCAAATTGTCATATTATAAATGATAACGTTGAGATATTACAAGCATTTTTTTGTGTTACCAAACAACAATAGTTGGAAAAACCCATTACCTTTGATTTCTGTTTACAAAACTAGTTCATAAATTTCATGTGTAAATATGATAAGGCGGTTAAGGATTTTTATGGTTTCGGAGCCATAACGGCCCTCTAAGGGAAACTGCAAATACAATGTGGCCCGTGACAAAAATGAGTTTGACACCCCCGGTCTAAAACGTATTTTATATATATTTATAATTGCACTATACTCATTGCCAATGAGACACAAAGGAAGATTGAGATGATGCAGTGAGAGCAGCAGAATATCAAAAGAATATGGACGTACACAGATTTCAGCATGATAAGTTTTGAGGCATTAAAATGGCAGTAAAAGGACACAAAAATATGTACCGTGAATAAATAATCTGAGCTATGAACCACTCCCCTGTTTGGAAAATTTGGCATGTGAGCTTTCAAGTAGGACAGAAAACGCCATGTGCACTTTATAGAAATAAAGTGAAACATAAGAAGTGAATTTGCAAGCCCACTCACATTCAATTAAAGAACAAACTCACCAAGTGCAGGGGTCAAGGCAGCCATACTGGGATCTAAAGGAAAGCCCCCCATTAGGAACTGGGCCTCAGGTCCTGTTGGGTCTACCTTGAGGCCCGGCGGTAGGCTCATATTCTGCGTAAGGTAATACTGGTAGAGCTCCGCCTCGGAGGGCGAGGGCATAGCTCCCAGGGCGAGGCGGCCATGTTGCATCTGAGTCACGTTCTGCTGGAGGAGCATCATGTTGTGCATGTGCTTCTCGCTGGTCATGTGGATACGGAGGTTCCGAGCCACGTTGGTCTCGTAGTCGCAGACCTCACAGCGCCAAGTCGGTTTGCTCTTTGGCTTGGTCGGTGAGGGGGCCCCGCACGGTCCAGTTCCATGGGCGGAGGACTGTGTCGAGTGGTGGTGGGCGGGGTGATGACTACTGGCCTGGGTCACGGAAGGAACGGCCACCACGCCTCCCGGGCCATGTCCAAAGACCTGCTCCTGTCCAGATCCAATAGTGCCTCCGTTCTGCAGCGTCTGCATGTTGTTTAGGTGTTTATCCGACTGCATGTGGATGCTTAGGTTCCCCTTAGTGGTGGTCGAGTAGTTACACACCTGTAGAACATTGCCAAACAGGTCGGAAACCAATCACATAAAAACCAATGCAAGCAACTACAGCGGTGCCTTGACATACGGCTTTTATTTGTTCCGTGAGCACGACAAACAATTGTATCTCAAATCGTGTTTCCCCGTTGAAATTAGTTGAAAAGCCATAAACCTATCCCGGCCTCCTCCCAAAAACAATTTGTGCAATATGATTTTGTACTCTATATATATTTAAAAAAATGGAGTACTGACCCAATGACATTTTAAATATTTAACAATTTCCCAATCATGAGTAAATGCTTTAATTCGGCTCATTGTGCTGCTCCTTCTGGTGGGCCTGCCTTAGTCACCAGGGGGGCAGTATAGTAACATAGTCATACAGACAAACTAAAAATCACAATACCCAGTTTTTCACAGAGGATAAAGACTATATGCCTGTATCAACTTTATTCAAATATAGATTGCTTAAAGGGTAACAACAAAGCTATCGATGTTAATTGGTCAAATGTCAAAAGCTATTTTTATTCTATGTAAGCAAAGCAGTTAAGCGGGCCAATCTTGGGGAAAAGTTGTTTGGTTGTTTTCAATACCCGACATGCAATTCTTTCTTTTTTGTTTGGTTTGATGGTAAACATGAATTGCAAGAAGCATTAAATAACGTCAAGCCTACTTTTTGGAAAATAATGTTCACTATTTGCATAACTGCTGCTGATTGTGACAAGACTTGCGATGAGTTCACTGCCAGCTTGCAGCATTTGTATCTTAAGTTTGCGCTCTCAAGTCAAAGCATAAGATGGGTCACTTGTATCTCAAGGCATCGCTGCACAATAAAAAAAAATTCAAGCGCATCTCCTGCGGACAACACATGGCAGAACACCCCAAGAACCTTCTTACAATCTCTTCAAAATAGGTGCCGTACCTCACATCTGAAAGGTTTGTATCCACACGTATAGCTTTCGCCACGCGCCAGACGAGGATGACTTTGACCGCTGCTGCAGTATAAACAGGAGCCTCCAGAATCTGGGTGCTTTTCCTTCATGTGAGCCTCCAAAGTCTGTTGGTATTTGTAATGCCAATTGCATTTGGGACACTTGAGTGTCTTGCATGAGTTCCGCGAATGCATCATGGTCATGTGACCTCCCAAAGAGCGCGAGGAACCGAGAACGGTGTCACATTTGGGACATTCCACCCCGCTTCCTACACTGCCGCCGGGCCCGTGGTTCTGCGAACAGTCATTCACCCCTGTTATGTCACAGGAACCTCCGGGTTGGGGGTGCATGTGGCCATGAGATGATGAATGCAGGTGATGATGATGGAGGTGCATTTCGTGTTGCTGCAGAAGGGATCCAGTTTCCTCCTCTTCTTCAGCCGGGCAATCATTTGGTTCTGGAGCTGTGGCACTATCTCGATTGGCACTTTCGTCAGCAGCAGCACTGGAGGACAGAGGTGAGGAAGAAGTGCCAGCAGTGTCCTCCTCACTCTTTCTGACGTTGGCTGCCGCCATTGCCGTGGAAGCTTTCGTTCCCTGGCAGTTAAAGCTCAGAGGGAGCTCCGAGGTTCTCCCCCCACCTTCTGTGGCTGAAAGCTCCTCCTTGACAGAGGAGGAAGTGGAAGCAGGGGATTTGCTGTTTCGTGTGTAACTGACCGCAGGGGTGCAGGCAGAAGGCTGGAGAGTGCTACTAGGCATTAATAAAGGAGATTTGGAAATGCTTTGGTTTGAGATAGCTGGTTCCCCTGCTTCACCTCCACCACTGCTACTATTAACACCGCTGGTCACTACTGTGCCATCTGCCTCCACCTCATCCTTCCCCCCTAATAACGATTCCCCCCCCTCTTCTTCCGAGCACCCCACCTGACTAGATAGGTGTGTCGTACAGCCGTGGCCCTCACTGGCCCCATTGCTTCCCTTGTAAGCCAACTCTTTCTCAGTAGGCTCCTCTGTTCTCCCCCCATGTAAAGACAGGGCATTGGAGTCTTTGGCAGAGCCTGGGGTTGAGGGAAGAGTGGATGCTTTGGGAGTGCCCAGTCTTCCAAGAGACAAGACCGAGCTTAGCGGGGTTTGCTGCTGCTGCTGCTGCTGCTGCTGCTGTTGTTGTTGCTGGAGGCTAGCATCAGAGTCTTTGTTCAGGAGGGTCTCGCTGCCCCCACTGCTGTTTGCAGGCTCCAGATGGACACCGCTAAATGTGCCGTAAAAGCTCTGGCTAGAGTTCATAGGAAGTAAGGGAGGTGGCACAGGAGTGCTTTTATTTTTTGGTTCCAGGAAGCTGATGAGGGGCTCTTTGTCTTTCCCGATCCCCTGGATGATAGCAGATGCGTGGTTGTCCCCTAGTAGACGCCGTTCGTCTTCACACAGCGTCATGCGGTGGTCATGAACGGCATGGGTGGCAAAGGAACGCGCGTAACCAAAGGACAGCTTGCAGAGAAAACACATGAGAATTGGCTTAACCTTGCCATAAAGGGCCAAGCCATCAAATTTGGAGAAATCCACATTGTTAGGAACATCTTTGGACACACAGGACTTCTTGGCAGACCCATCACTGTTAAGGTAATCCTTGTTAGTTTTGTGCCGGACATCAAAGACACGAAAACTGTGCAGGACAGGACTGAGGCCTGCCATGGATGAGGTATTGGAGAAACCTTGGTCTGAATTCCCAAACCACTTCCCAAAGGATGAGGCTATGTGGAACGTGTTGATGATCTGTGGGTAGACCGAGGATGCCGTCCCAGCAGGCTCCCCTGGTTTTCCCCCGCTAGTGAGAGAGTTTGTGGGAAGCAGGCCGGGAACCATGCCCCCACCGCTTTGGACGAGCTGACTGAGGCTCTCTACGATGTAGGCTGAGCCGTCTGGTTGGTAGACGATCTCTCCAGCCAAGTTCTCCACATCACTACTCTCCTCTTCCTCTTCCTCCTCTCCTTCCTCACTGCCACTCTCGGGCCCACCTTGCCGTTGCGTGGGCTGATGACGCAAAAGAGTAGGCATGCTCCCCCCGCCTTGAGCCATCACCACCCCTGAAAAGGGCTGAAGACTCGGGAAACAGCTGTCGATTTCCATTTCATCCAAGTCTTCTGATTCTTCCTCTTCTCCACCGCTCAGTCTGTCTCGCTCCGCTCCCTCACGGCCCTCCCTCTCGGAATGAAGCTGACCGGTGGCAGGGCTATCCCGGTGAGCCTGGGCGGATGTTTGTTTTTGGTGGGACTGCTGGGAATGTAGTTCTCTCACCTCGTCGTGGAGACCACACGGGTTTTGGGGTTGAGAAGGGTAAGGAGCAGAAAAAGACAGTGGGTCCAGGGAAGGGGGCGGGTTGGTGCAAGGAAGCTGCAAGCTAGGGCGATCGTTCCAGGGCTGTGGAGGTTGCTGCTGCTGCTGCTGCTTCTGGGAGGAGCTGAGCCCATCGTCTGTCCCAGAAAACACGGGAGACTCACAGCTGTCCATGCTGATGCCTACATGAGGCGTTCATCGCATCCAGATCTAAGGACACACAAACAGAGAGAAATAAGTCTATAATATTGTTTCTATTTACTGGAGATAAATATATATATATATAAATGCAAGTTTATTTATTCTATATTGAGGGAAAAAATGACAAAGGAAGAAAATGAGTGTATACTAGAAAAAGGCTGAATTAAAAAAATTGTCAGTGTGTTCATTACACAAAATTAGGCATTGAAACAATAGAAGGATTCATCTTCCTGCCATATCAGGAAGGCACCATCTTTTATCTTCACCTTCTAAACAACATTCTTAATCTTATATGCTGAAAATCCTACATCTATTTTTAATTAACCTGCAGTCAGAAAAGGAGAAACGGCAGTGTAATGGATCAAATAGATGTGAGATAATTAGACAGAGACGCCATCCCATCAGCACTTTGAACATTTACATAACCTGCAAGGAAAGTGAAAACCGCAGCTAAAATTAAAATTCTCAACTGTATCACCATTTACACTTCAAAATGGGAGTATTGACGACGGCAATCAAAGCATTTTCTATAAGCCACAACTTCGAGACTTCAGCGCGGCTGTGTTATGATCTCGCCTCCGCAGTTCAGCCTCCTGACTAAACAGTACAACCGTCCTCCACCCTTGAAAAAATAAATGGTGGCCGCGCTTTTGGGATCGGGCTATGCCCCGGGCACCAGAGAGGCCCAACAAGGGCTTCAATTTGGGCCACATAATAGATCAAATGATAACTCTATATACTGCTGAGCTAATACTTTTATTAAAGGATGCAGCCAGCATTGATTGAAGGGGGCAATCGGGCTAAAACCAATAACTCTGTGCTGCCCTTTAACCCCCCCCCCCTCCGTGCTGCATATTACATGAGCAAAGTTTCCCAGAACCAACCCCGCCGTCATCCCTCAACTGATTAGCACATTCATTGCTCGCACTTGATTTATTTACTTATTTACTTATGGATGCAAATTTTAGCTGTGGCGTCTACCTCCCCCCCCACGCCCCCCCCACACACACCCAAACATATAAAGCACTGAGGGAGAGGAGAGATTGATAATGTCTGTCTCACTCTTCATGAATGTCTGATGAGGCGCTCGCCCACACAACACACCTGAAACATCTCAGAGACCCGTGCAAAAAAAAAAAAAAAAGTTGCAGCAATAACAGTGAATATTATGAGGCCAAAGATATAAGACATAACCTATGGAAGTAAACAAGTACAGGACTAATTGATGATGAAGACAGTAGAGCCACAAACTGATATTTTCTATATGGTCCATTTCATTATCATTTTGTTAACATGCTACAGCAGTTCAAAACCAAAGCCCTTGAACTGAATAAAAACACAATGTCAGACTTTTTTTTTCCTCACTTGCTTAATACGGCAAAATATGATTTAGAGACATTTGCCTTATTGAATGTGGGAACTACTGGTCGGCATTTATTATGCACCGGATTAATAAGCAGCTATGGGCTTCGCAGTCAAACTAATGGGAAAAGGGAATTGAGAGAAACGCTGAAAAAAAAAAATTCCGCATGTCTAGACAGTTACTCTTCTCGAAATTATACATTCACGAATTAAATTGCCGGAACAATTTGTTAACCACTTTGTAATGCACGCTACTGCCACCTAGAGGAATGGATGGAACATTATCCACCAAATACACCACTATCTCCCGATTTTGTTCCTGCAGTACATTCTCTTCCATAGTATTGGCATTGCTGATTAACTTTGGTTGTGGTCTCCCCAGTACCCAACGACAGTATATCATCAGACCCATTCCGTCTTTCAGTAATTTTGCAACAGTCATTTATTTAAAGGAAAATTCCGGTGGTTTGGAGTAACAATGTATCCGATAGGTTACGTAATATGTACCCTTTTTTGACAATGTGATGCTAAATCTGCTCTCATTTAGTGTTTTTGAGAAGATCTTTGTGGACAACGATAAATCTTTAGGTGCGCCGCCATTTTCGCGAGTGACATGACCTATGTGGGCGGATGTGACGTGTTACGTGGCATTCCAAACGCTTGATTACATGGGACACCATTATGCCTAGCGCTGATTTCTCGGATTTATCCTCATCTGATGAAGAAATAGCAATATCGGTTGATCGGGAAGACGGAGGAATACTTCCATACAGATTTGAAGCCGTGGCTGTAAATAATGTTGGATATTCGGATGGTTCTTCGGGCGGATCGCCGCGGAGTCTGACGAGCGAGCTCCGCTGAGCGCCTCGCTCGACAGGGAGCGAGCTAACGGCTCTGCCGCTTGGCAGGGCTTGCTAGCCAGTGAGCGAGCTCACAGCTATGCCACTCGGCGGAACTCGCTTGCAGGGGAGCGAGCACAGCTCACGGCTCCGCCCGTTGGCGGAGCTCGCTCGTCAGACTCCACGTCACTCCGCCCGAAGAACCATCCGAATATTCAACATTACTTATAGCCACGGGTTCAAATCTGTAAGAAAGTATTCCTCCGTCTTAGCGATACTACTATTTCTTCATCAGATGAGGATAAATCCAGGAAATCAGCGCTGGGCATAATGGTGTCCCATGCAATCGAGCATTTGCAACGGCACATACCACGTCACACCCGCACACGTAGGTCACGTGACTTGCGAACGTGGCGGCGCACCTGAAAATTCGTAATTGTCAGTAAAAATCTTCTCAAAACACTATTAAATGAGAGCGGATTTAACATCACATTATCAAGATAGAGTACATATTACATGACCTATTGGATACATTGTTACTCCACCGGAATTTTCCTTTAAATAAATGACTGTTGACATTCCGATATCAAATCTTCAAAGTCAAACTTAGCCTGTTATCAACATTTTCTAATGCCAAACATCACAACGAACAACTTGTTGATGGAAACACGGCAGAATTTGGCGGCTCCAGTTATATTTACGGGATGTAGTATAGCCATCGTTCCTGTTGTACATTATCTATAAGGTACCTGGAGCAGTACGAAGCACAGGCTGCCATTTGGTCAGTGCTACGGGAGATGCGCCATGATGGTCGCATCCACGTCTTACAGAAAAAAAGAATTGGCCTTTAAAATCAAGATGGTGTAATTCAATAAAGCGCAGTGGTTACTGATGAGCTTTGGGATTGTCTGGAGACGGTAAGTCGCAGATGGGCCCACTGATATAATGCTCGTCTCTGAGACTGTGCCTGGCTCAGTGACACCTGTTTAAGGGAGGGAAAAGCTTTAATCTCTTGAAGGCACCAAACAAGTCAAAGAGACAGACAAAGCGACTCGGTCGAGCAAGGCAGGAAAAGGAGGAGGCCGGCGTCTGCTCATGCTGACTGTTAATAAACAGAGCTAAAAAAGTGACTTTATCGTGCCATTGTTTAATCTTTTACACTGTGATCTGTACACAAGAAGTTGTCATTTTCTTTGGAAAATGAGATGGCGATGATGTCACCATTGCTTCTGGACTCGTATTGAACTGTACAAAACCCAAACAAGCTCGAACTCCTGATGAGAGATAATGGGAAGAAAGAAAAAGCCAAATTCCTCGGCTCTTCTGAGGGTCTGTTTTAGCGCACAATCCTGTTGCCACCTGCCTTCAAAGCTTTATATAAATCCCCCTATGCCCCTTAAAATCATACTTCACGTCTTTGGAATATGCTAACATTCAAGATACAGTCAAGCTTGAGAATAGGTCATTTGACAAGAAAGGAAAATGACGTTGAGCTATGCGTATTTTCAGCAGTGGGTGTTTTCTGGCCAAATGAGGATGGAACGGTGGAAGGGGGCGATAATGCTGCCAAATTGTGCTTCAGAAGGATTGGTCTGAAATTCAGAACAGGCTGTTCTCCCGCATGGCTTGGTTTTGAGCACTGTAAAGCTACGGTGCACAACACGAGTGTAAAATCCCATTTTAAATACAACTAGAAGACCCGCCCGACTGATACACTGATTCCAGTATCGCTATTTGTGCCAAAAGTGGATGTCTTACAGCTACGTCAGCTGTGTGGAGATACTTCGAGGTAAACATGGAGGACAGCATTAGTCGTCTAATGCCGAGTAGCTTAAAGTGGAGGTCTAGTAACTCTACGTTTCCTGGACAGCCCATCGCCGGTACTTCCGAGCTGGCTTGGTCCCACCCCACACTAAGATCCTTCATTTTGACTTTCTCTAGCTCCACCCCGGGCGAGCCAGCTGTGCTGTGTCACGGAGCTGTGGTCGAGGAGGCTCAGCCAACCTGGAATGTCACGCAAAGAGCAGTAATCAGTTGCGTAATTAAGTATCACATCAGATGTTCTGCTAACAATAAGCGCATCAGTTTCTGTTTGGTGCTATTTTTTTCCCCTGACACAACAACCAAACTGGATGAACTTAAAAGACTTATAGTATGGAACTGTACAAGCAGCTAATTTGGCGCAGTTCTCGAGGGCAGTGGTCTTTAATCTTTTTTCCACCACCGGCAGGTTACTTGTAAGATCTTTTGTGATGGACGATCGTAGCCGCTGCCCAGGAAACCTGCCACCTCATCTAAGGAGACTCGGAACTGGGCCACCATCGGCACTGTGCACCCCGTGGCATTCATGGGGGGAGTTTCTCTTGCAGTCCACGTTTGCAACTTAACTCAACTGAACTCTGAAGGAACGAATCAGTTCGTGAACTGATTACAATTCCTCCGATCACTTAAAAGAGTTGCTCGTTTGAGTGAGACGTTGGCAAACGACAACTCAGCTTGTTCCCCAAAGTTTTCACTGGAATTTCCTTGTTACAGGAAATATATGACAATAGTCATATATTATATCTTATGTCATGTAAAGAAAGGTTTTCTTTGTTTCAGAGCAATACTTGATGAAATAAAACACACTCATCACAACCGCCAGACATACAGAAATGGTGTCAAGTATTGGTATTTGCTATCAGCTAGTACTCAAAAGTACTTGCATTTGATCTGTAAAGAAATATCATTGTGTCCTTACTCCCAACAATATCAAACGTGTCTCGCGTCTGGTCTCTGAGCCTTCACTGAGCTTGGCCATCCACCGCAGGGTAAAGGGCGCTTATTGGAAAATCAATGGCGTGAACGCTAAGCAAGTTACAGGAAGATGTGGGAAGGAAGGGTTCTTATTGATAAAGTAGGGGAAGGCCTTTGATGCCGCACTAGGGACAAGCTGGTTGATGGTGCGGGGGGGAGAACCACTGTACTCCTAAGGGCAAATCAGATCTTGACTCTCCAATGAACGGCTTAGATAAACAATTTGTTGTACAACATAAGTCAAAAGGTTATATTTTACGTGGTTAAGTGCATACATGATTTTCACCTCTGCTAAGGACATTTTCCCATTCATTTACATGTATTATAAATTAATGAACAATTTTAATTATGAGTGCTAATTGTTTTGTTTTTAATGCCAGAGAATAATGACTGCATACTTGTAGTACAGTACTTAATGCACATTTTGCAACAATGCACGTTCCCCTTATTACACTCAGCGGACCCTTTTAGCTACACCACCTACACATTTAATAAGATCCACAAGAAAAGGTGTTTGTATACGTGGTCACAGTCTATCGCAGCCAAATAATTTCAGCAATATGACAGCAGTTTTACAAAGATTGAGCAGTGAAGCCATTAAAAAAACACATTACCGTATGTAATATTTTATTGGCATGACTTATTTCTTGCATCCAAAGTAGTCAACATTTCAAATACTGTATATATTGTCTATTATTATTCCATCAAACTGCGTCATTGTACTTTGTTGTGGTCATTGATTTAACTTTGATTGAAGTAAAACACAAAAGGGTTTTTTTTTTTCCTTCTAAACCTGTATACAGGCTAGACAGACTTGGTGCTCTGGTGGATTTAATTGTAAAGCGTTCCCCCCTGTGAAACCGTCACCCAAACTGTTAACCACACGCAGATCCAGTACAGCGTCGTTCATTGCAGCTGTAATTATTTGCCCAACCATTTTTGCTCATGCTGGCATAAAGGTACTTTAGTATTGTTCAGACTGCAGGAGGCGAAAAAGTCACCTCAGGTCGATGGCACTCAGCCTGTAAACAGGGCTTCCCGTAAAATCAATGATCTTCAGTGAGAGATATCAGAGTGAGGGAACAGAAATAGCCATGGTGGTGTTGAGTCTGAGGGAAGGACAGTGCTGGGTGTTTACACGAGTGTGTCGAGAGGAGGGGGAATGGGAAGGGGGTTAAGGGGTTGCTCACTGGCACCTCCGAGTATTCAGAAGAGATAGCCGAAGACTGAGAGAGTTTCCGTCAAGCTCTGAACGTACAGAAGACAGCTCAGGTTGCTATGGAGACTACAATCATTAATGTACTGTGGATTATCAGTTTATGTGATGAATGTCGTCCACAAAGTCTGACTAAAACCCAGTCATAAGCAAACCAGAGCAATATTTCTTCTAAGAAATAATGTTAGCCCAATTCGTCAGTTCCTGACATCAAGAAGGCTCAACAGCGTCTCCCCTTCCCGAGAGTCCTCGGGAAACGCAACGTGGACACAAAGTTGCGGCCGGCCTTCTGCCGCTCATCCATTGAGAGCCTGCTGATGTACGGTGACTCCATCTGGTACTGAGACAGAGAGAGCAAGTCTTCAGAGGACCATTAAAGCAGCAGAGAAGATCGTTGGCTGCCCTCTCCCCTCCGTGGCGGACATTTACTCCGCTCGGAAACATTATTAAGGACACTTCACACCCCAGTTCTCAATTGTTTGAGCTCCTGCCATCTGGAAGGAGGCACAGATGTACAAAAGAAAGGACCAATAGACAGAGAAACATTTTTATTCCGAGAGCCATCACAATCCTAAACTCTCATATTTCCTCAAGCCGTGTTATTAATCAATATATGAAGGCACAATGATTTTCAACAGCTTGTGGAATACATTTTATGCATTCCATTTTTATGTATTTATTTTTTACCTTGCACTTTTGTATGCACTGAGACAGGAGAAGCTCTCCTGCCCTGTTGTAAGATGAATAAAGAATAAAAGGGAGTCATTCCGAAATATTAATATTTTTAGATAATTCATTGTATGTATCAAAAAGTGTTAGTTTTTTTCCTTTGCTATGGTTTCTTGAATTTTATTGTTGTTCTTGCCTTCTTTATCAAATGGCTGGCACACTGTCATGTTGTGTAAAAAGCAGAAGGGACATTCTACAATCCAAGCTTTCAAAAACAACAATAACCCTCCCGGTCTGCTCGGCAAAATACAGACAAGTTGGGAGTATTGACGCGACACATCCTGTCACCAGTATCATAACTCTGCTTCACCACACTTTCTGTGGCCCCTTTTATTCTTAGCTCCTGACTTTTGACGGGATGCGTTAGGCCGATGTTGCCCCAAGTTGGATGTTGCGTTACGGAATATTCCTTGCTGTCAGGTCAACCCTTTTTACACAATGTAGGAAACGCTTCAGATGAGTGCAGATGATGCTCACTCAATGAGAAACAAAAGAATACTGAGTCTACCAGAGTCAGGTTTTTTTTTGGGTGTGAAAACTGACCTGTTTAAGAAACAAAATTTCAACAAAAAGTCCTTGAAAGCCGACAACGTCATGAAACTCGAGGCTCTACTGAAAAATGTACTGCGTGTATTATTTGACAATATGTCACTGGTGACAATACCATCCATCCATCCATTTTTTTTGCCGCCTATCCTCACGAGGGTCACGGGGAGTGCTGGAGCCTATCCCAGCTGTCAACGGGCAGGAGGCGGGGCACAATGTCTTCAAAACTGTGAGGCCAACACTTTAACCAGGTGATCCACCGTTCCCCCCCTGACAATACCAGAAAGTCATAAAAGGATAACATCAAAATAATGACGTTTCTCAGTAGTAAGTGTACTGACCAGTGAAGGAGTTCATTTATATGCTTATTGATAAGCAGAATTACACATTGACATTGGGTGCAGGTGTAGGTAAATGTGCGGGATCTATCCAACCATTTTTCTCAATAATAATTTTCCAAGTTGTTAATTTCTTTTTGATTCACATAAAAGCCTTTACGATAACGTTCAATTACGTGCAGTAGATGGGTTTCAAAATACGGCAACTGCACAATTTGGTGCAGGTCCAAAGTTTTAATATTTGGCCTTGGCAGAGATTTGAGCTCCACTGCCAGCCATTCGAGTTCATTATGGAATCATTTACCTCACTTGTCATCAAAATAAGTGTACCCGATTCAAGACTCTTTCTAAATCATCTTGCATCTTTTCCCACCCTAATTTCGACTGTACAAGATGTGAGTCCTTAACGGCTGCATGATTGGGACATGATCAGGACTTAAAACAAGCTCCATTGACCTCAGTGAGTGATTTCCACTCGCGGCTGTTTTCCCAGGTTTCTTATGGTGAGATCGAAGCGGCGTGCTTGTGTAATTAGAAGTAGTTAATTAACTGTGGGTTAATTACCGGGTTGTACGGCGTGCAAGTGAGAGACTTGGCGGGTGGCAAAGCAAAGGGAAGCGGTGCACACGCAGCAAGAAGCCCTGCAATTAAGAACCGGCACAAAGGGGAGGGGGGGGGGGGGGGTTGTCGGCTCGCGTAATTTCGCTCAACAGGAAAATAAAGTGAGAACAGTCAAAGTATAGAGTAATCATTTGCATGCATTTCAATACTTTGCCCTGCAATCCCAAGAATGACAATCATGAGCATGTTTAAAACAATTAAAATTCAGTTAGAAACTGTATGCATCATTTCTTATATCAATTGGAAACAAAGATAGCATTGTATAAATATTTGGTAATTTGCAACTTGGCGTAAGGATGACATGAGACGGAGACGGCTGGAGATTTTCTTTTCTTTTTTTAAAAAAAATACTTATCAGATTAGTAAGATAGACATCAAAATTTGAATCCATCAGATACGAATTGAACGATTTGCTCCAGGTTAGCGTGCAGCCGCGCATCAATTAGCGCGCGCCGCTGACTTTCCCATCGTACGGAATGCAGAAACTCTGGGAAGACAACTTGTGACCTTGTACGGCACTGGCACTATTTTAGCCGAGCACCAAACACGATACGTCTCGGGAAAACTGCTAAATGTACAAAATTCACCAAGACCGTGAGGGAAATGAGAGAGAAAACAGACACGTGCAAGAGGACTCGAACACGAGGGAAGAACGAGAAGGTCAGAGATGAAGGGGGGGAAAGTAGCTGATCATAGTGTGTGAGCCCCAGGTCTTTCATTTCTACTAATTATAAAATCTGCCCCTATTTATATCCGCTGGAAGCAAACATTCTCTCACGAGAGGAAATATGCTAAAAGCTTTAAAAGCTTCTGTTTGCACTCACTCAGTTTCATTTTCAGCACAGAAACAGCAAGAGGGTGGCAGTGAGGGTGAACCCAAGGTCAACGGAGCACACATCAGCATGCGCTGAAAAACATCAGCAAGGCGTGAGTAAAAAATGTGAAGTATGAATTTAGAAAATTTGGAATGTTTACAGCGCTGCTGCTTAAAAGAGGAGCGTGGGGCACCACGCGCGATTGAAAACACCTTCCATCAGGATGGCAGTTGAGGAAACCACAAACACGGTTATTAAAATGGTCAATACCCTTGAAATATTAATCCATAAGGAGCCACAATATTGACTGGGAGACCAATAATAAAATGGTTTCATTTGGAGGAATTTAGGTAAATGTTTAAGATATCAGCAACTGTAGTTTAATCCCCTGTAACCAAAATGACTCACAAGCATTGGGGTTATTATACTATAAATGTTTAAGATATTATATATCGCAATACTTTCGACCTAATCGGTTCCTCGACCTAGCTGATGTATGCAGTAATGTATTGATTCATTTTCAGTTTTCTGACACGTATGCGTGCTGTTTAGCTGTTGTATTATTTCGCTCCCGACACTTAATAATTTACCTGCTAATTTGCTGTACAAAGTTGACTACTCGCCGCTGTAACGCACTTCCAGTCAGACTTCTGGGGTTTTGTCATATTCGACGGTAGCTTTGCGGTTAGCACAGCTTTTCTGTCCCCCCCCTCTGTGTGTGTCTCATGATTACCGACTCCTTGTCCTCCTTTGGTGATACTGATACCTGTCGGAAGTTTAGCTTTTTGAAAGGCATGGAGACGAAGAATTAGCAAGTCAGAGGGGCGTCTCTGGACGGTATTTAGCCACATGAGCTAGCCAGCCGCAGCTCTTAAAGGAGAAATCCAGTGCTTTGCATGAACAGTGTATCCAATAGGTCATGTAATATGTACCCTATTTTGACAATGTATGCTAAATCCTCTCTCATTTAATACTGTTTTGAGAAGTCATTTGTGGATAATTAAGAATTTTCAGGGGTGCTGCCATTTTCGCGAGTCACATGATTTACGTCGGATGTGACGTGTACCGTGCTGTTCCAAACGGTGCCCAGCGTTGATTTCTCTGATTTATCCTCATCTGATGAAGAAATAGCAGAATCGGTTGACCAGGAAGACGGAGGAATACTTCCATACAGATTTGAACCTGTGGCTGTAATTAATGTTGAATATTCGGATGTTTTTTTTGGGGCGGAAAGTCTTGACTACTCGGAGGCCTACGTGCAACATAAGTGCGTAAACATGGGGCCCCCGGGAGCTCCAGGCCGGCAGCCGTGGATGGTTCTTCGGACGGGAATGACGCGGAGCCTGACGAGCGAGCTCCGGCGGTGGGCCGCGAGCAGAGCTTCGACGTCCGGGGAGGCCTTTAGCCGAGCTTCGGTGGTGGCGGAGGCCTTTAGCCAAGCTTCGGCATCACCGCCTGCTTCTTTATCTCAAAACACTATGAGATGAGAGAGGATTTAACATCACATTGTCAAAATAGGGTGCATATTACGTGACCTATTGGATACACTGTTCATGCAAGCACTGGATTTCCCTTTTAAGATGGTGCAGAAAAGGTTAGCTTAGCACCTAGCCTCGGCCTGATACCGATTACCATATATACCGCCCACACCTTGTCTACTTTTTGGGTGTATGCAAATTGTCATCCACAAGTTTACACTATATTTGTCTGAGAGTAAACATTTACAGACGGCATTTGTTCCTTGGAAGAGAGCACCAGGAATGTCATCTCTGAAAGTGTCGAAGTCAAATATCCTGGCTACGGCCCTGCGCGAGGATCATGCTTTGACAGACAGAAAGGGGACACAGATAACACGTCTATAATCCTATGCCTTTTTGTGTAATCTGGAAAACAAATACCTTAGTAATGACCCGGTCCTGCACCTGGTAAAACACTGTGTTCATTGGCACTTTGAATAAGACAAACAAAGAATTCTCAAGGGAACAGCAGTCATGAGAAAAACCTCTCGTTACGCAAGGCGCCCGCGTATTGATTAAAAGCATCTTCGCCGGTGGGAAGGCAAGTCGCAAAGGAACACGTGCGGATATGTCACCGGAGCCAGAGCGAGCGCTGGCCCGGTCTTCGCGTTAAGGTCTCGGCCTCGGCGGCGGGATGATCCCATTTAGGAGGCATGCGAAGGCCAAATGAGCGAAAAAGCAGTCTAATGTGGTTGGAAGCTGTCTAGGGTGAGAGCAGAGATGCGGAAAGTTGCACAGCGTTTAAGTGCGGAAAAGGCTCAATTACTATCCTTTTCGGCGCGCGCTGATACCGAGAGGTGGTGAAGACTCATGCACAAATGTCAAAGACACAGTACACACCAGGGATTAGAGAGTGTCCTAGTAAAAACATTCGGTGGAAATTATTTCTTTTTAGGGGGGAAAAAATGCATGAAAGCCATTGGTGAGCTGCCCTCTAATTCTAGACTAGGATATCCTGGATAAATAATTAGAGGGCTTTTTTGACGACCTTGCACAGCCAAACCCTTTGCTCTCTCTGTGACATTTGCTAAAGTCATTAATGACAAAGAGTTAGAAAGAAAAAGTTAAAATATCCTCACCACAAGAGACAAAACACAAAACAAAAAAAAAACAGTTCTTCTCAAAGGCCGGTCCTAAATTCTTTTCTTTTTAGCAAAAGCTCTTCTCATAATTGTGACCTTAATACACACGATGCTGAATGTACGGTTATTTTCATACCATAGAGGCATTCATCTCCAGTTCCCACTCACACTCGAACACCGTGAACCCTGTAATTAGCCGTGGCTTACCATCATCGTAATACATTCATCAAATGCAGATTGCACTCATTCCTGCTCAAGCAAAATACACTTAGCATTTACAGTATGTAATACTCGATTACAAACTGCTGGAAGGCGGTTCATTTGCATGCATTTTATATGCCGGTGGAATGGAAAATCTTTACGGTGACAAATTATGAACCAATGTGAGCCACTCTCACATAGAGGGATACTAAAGGAAAGCACGGAAATGGATGTTCCTCCTCAGTAGTGAAGAAACTTTTTACGGTAAACGTACAAAAGTCCACGACTGCGTGACGAATACCTAACGCCGCTATTCTTAAAACCCTTGAGTGAACAAAACGACTAATTTTTCTTTCGATCAAAAGCTGCGCTCAACGTGAACAACAAGCCGTTCGCCGTTAGCCATTTAAGTCGCTGAGTTCCGTTCCAAGTCGGAGACCTCCGGGGAAACCTCGTCGAGCATGAGGGAGAGCTGCCGCGAGACGACTGCGACCGGCACCCGACTAACCCAATTCGAAAATTCGATTGCAGACAATGAAACGCTTCTTTCTTTCTAGCTATTCGGAAATATGTAGCCGGAAGGTGTGTGTGTGTGTGTGTGTGTGTGTGTGGCAGAGAGAGAGAGAGAGAGAGAGAGAGAGAGAAAGAAAACGAGAGTGCGAAAGGCCCCGGTGGCACACATCTCTCAACTGTGGCAAATGGGAAAAAGGTCAGAGTGAAAGCAGCTGGACAGTCCAGCATAACACACAAATGTCGAAATGTAAATTCTCAGGATTATACGGTAAAACAACTTTTTTGCTGTTTGTTTCTATTCGAAGAAAGAGAATGAAAGGAAAAAGACAAATGAGACAAAGGGAGAAGCAGAAACCTGTTTGATATTTTAAGTGGTAATACATTCTTAATATCCCCCCCCCCCTCCCCCTGCACTGAATGTTGTGACAGCCTCAGCGGTGTGAAGCTATATTTGAGAAAGAGCAGCCCCCGTCCGTCCCTCCGTCCCCCCCCCAACCCTTGTCCCTCATCTGCACAGACACATGCACACACTGCTGCCCTTGTTCATTTGCCTTAATGAAATGGCCACATGCCTCCTGTCATCCCAGCGCTGCGTGCACACTGTAGCACCTGGTAGATATAAATCAGGACGGCCGAGCCGTATTCGGGAAGTGAGGCATTAAGCATGACAGTGGGGGGGGGCGTCAAAGTTCAGATCGCAACAACCGCGACACATAAGCTCGAACCGCCGCGGAACAGACCCGAAACCGGGGGCCCACCGGACCTCTTATCTGCCGCATCTCGGGCTCCGCGTGACACAGATGCCACATCTGGGCCCCAGCTGGGCAGCCCGCTGAGCGCACGCCTCGGCACAACTCAACTTGGCCGGGGGATCACTTTTAGCGAGCCCCCCCAAGGGCGCATGTGTTCCTGGGTTGACTTCCACATCCTCCTGGAAGACTTGACCCTGTGTTTGCTTCCATTTATTTTTGGCTTCCTTATCTGTGACCTGAATTTCCAAGTGGTGTGGATTCTAATTCCAAGTAGGGGCGGGGAGATAAAAGTCATTGAGTGTGTGTATTGTTTGAGCGTAAATTGCGTTTGTGTGTGTGTGCGGGAGGTGGGGGGGTTCAGTCATGTGAGTTCAGGGTCTAAAGGTCAAACTTTGCCAAGAGAGCCAACACATTCCTCAGAGGACAGGAACATATCTTAAGTGCGCAGGCATGTGTTTGCAAAGACTTCATTGCATGTGTAAGTAATATCTGTACTGCACTATATATATTAAGTGTCACATCTCTGTGTGGCGCCTCTGCAGCCAACCGTACACTATACAAACAAGGCTACTGAAACACACCACTTACGGGGTGGACCGGGCCTCTTAAATCTTAATCTTCCATTTTATCAAGAACATTTTGTATAATTCAATGCTTTTTGTGACGGGGGTTGAGCATCTAAAGAGTACAGTGAGAGTACAGTGCAGTGGTCCCGAACCCCATTCTTGTCATGGTCCTTCCGGTCCTAGCCCTGGTTCCCCTACACCCCTAATCTGCTATTACGAACCCTTGTATATATAGGGCCCAGCTGACGGGTTGGCTTTGCCAGATCGTTGCCACCCATGCCTCATTCCAGCACTTCCTGATCCCGAATCCCGGTGTATCGACCTCTGCCTGTCCTCCGACCAAGTCAGTAAGCTTAACGTCCTTGATACTGCTGCTCTCTCCGACTGACCTCCCGGCTTACGACCTCGGAACAAATAAAGACCTTTTAACTGCCTTCCTGCGTACCGAGTCGTGCATTTGGGTCCGCACTAGAGTTCTGGTTATGACAATTTTGCTCCAGGTTTGCCAGTTCAACGCAAAGACAAATTTCAATGCACCAGCAATAAAAAAAAATAAAAAAAAAAGATGAAAAAAAAAATAAATAAAATTTTTATAATGCTATATGTAGTTGTAATTAATTGTAGTTGTAATTGTTGGGAGGCCCCATAGCTCAGTGGTTAGCGCACTGGTTTTGGTACACCAGCGGTCGTATCCCACTGGGGCCTCCACTCCCCATTAGGAAGGGCATCCGGCATAAAAACTGCGCCAAACAAATATGAGCGTTCATCTGGGATGTCACGCTGCGGCGACCCCTAACGGGACAAGCCGAAAGAAAGCAGTATGTAGTTGTAATTAATTGCAGCTCTGAGGATGTTTCTCCTGAGTGAGCCAGAAAATCTTATCTTTTATTTCATAGTGTATTGCAAGATGGGACACTGGAGCCAGGATCCCCTCACCAAAATGAACTTTCTCTGCTTAGCGATTTCTTGTTCAATTGTGCTGTACGTTTATTATATTTCAGGACATTTGTGCTACCAATCTAATTTTTGGTCGACTTTTTCCAAAAAACTGGTAGCACAGTACGGTTTGATTGTGTGTGTTGTAGTATCAAAGTTTGACTCACACAATTGTTGCCCGCGTGTTATTGGAGATAATATTTTGGCGACGGAAAGGGAGCTAGTTTTACGCCAAGACGTCTTTGCTGCCAGTCTGGTTGTCCCGCTGGTATGAATATTATAAGATTACCGGTGATTGGAAGAGTCGACGCTAATGAGGCTAACCGCTTAGATTTTTGTAGATGCGCACCCACGCAGATGTATGAAGACTAAATCGCCTTGTTAGCTGGATAATCTGAGTGAATGTCAAGTCCTCTGTAAATTGGCCCGATGGAAGACATGAATAGCACTCATTCGACTTCAAGCTTTATATGTCGATGCAGTGGAGTAAGATCGACAGATTAATCAGTTCAACCTAACTTTCAATTGTGTTGGAAATATTTGAAAATACTCTTTCTTTTCCTAGTCCACACTACAAGGCCCTTAAAACCATGCTTGGATGAGTGGTGTTCGAAAACTTGCACAGAACTCAGACCTTAACCCAAGTGAACACCCCTGGAATGAACCAGACCAGAGATAATGTCACAATCCACAAACAGACACTAAAATAGTGGAAGCTGTTATATCTGGAAAGGATCAAAATCATTTTTCCCCTCCTTTCGCTCCTTTGTTTTTGGTACCGTATCACTGTCAGCATTCCCGATATTTCAGAAAATTGAGTAATAGCTTAAAGAGTAGGAGCCTGTTCTCCCCCCCCCCCCCCCCGCAAAAAAAAAAAAAAAAAAAAAAAGAGATTTTGAAGATGGACAAAGTTGGCCAAAGCATGAGCAAATATTTTCCGGGGGATTTGGTTGTGGGCTCTCCTCGATGATGATGACGATGATGGTGATGATGACGTCTCATGTTGAGACAATTCAAGAAGGCCTGCCTTGGCTCAGCACAACTGTAAATTAGAGCGGTGATAATGAGCTGCAGGATCAAGTGAGTGACAGACGCATCTTGCAAGGGAAAAAGAAACCACGTGAGGAGGACCGCAGGATTACTTTTTTGACACATAATATCAATTGATTCAGGCCTGCTGGGGAGGGAAGACATGTATCAAGGTCGTAAAAACTCCACCACGTTCTGTGTAAAATGCAGATATATCGAAGTTACCTTTGCCGGAGACTCAATAAAACATGCTGATTTTAAAAGGAGGAGGACCTGATTTCGTCTACTTTCTTCATCCTCTCACCCGCTCACACACGCTGCACTATATAACATTATAATTCAGCCCCAGATGACAAGGGTGACCACATTAAGAATTTAAAAGACTTACAACACATGTGACCACACATAAATACTGGCGAACGACATCGATATAATCGCTACTTACAGTGCGACTAATGTCCCGATCACAAAACAAAACCAAAACGGAACTGTCACAGGATGTTAAACCTTTCAGGTTTGGAAAATGGACATTTAACGGTCGGGTTTGATGATGAAATCACTATTTTGAAATAAAAAGATAGCAAACAAGTTGAAAAAATAAACTGAAAAAACCTGGAGGCTGACTTTCAACCTTCACGCTGGATCGGAGTACCAGTCCCTCGTAGCATAAGGTGTCGGGAATGCCCTGATCACATTTTTTTTGCGCCCGAGTCTGAGTCCAAGTCACTTGATTTGGAGTACCTGCCGATAACAAGTCTCGATCCAACACCGCTGTGATGAATTAAGAAGAAAAAGAGAGCATATCCCAAATGTCTCCACTGTCTCAGCTCTGTATTTATTCACACAAAGGAGTCTCAATACGATTCTCTTTGGTAATATCTTTGTAACCCGTGATCATTTCATCATGTTATGAACTTTTAACATGAAGAAAAGAAAGAAATCAGATTCTTTTCCCTCCTGACACCAGTAAATTGTTAATGACAAGATCAGATCGGGACATCCCTACAAGGTATTATTTTTTTACACATGCTGGCTCTGTGAACGAGTTTCGCACACATGTACAAGCTCATATTCACCAGTGGAAAAAGACATAAGGTAAGATAAAGTATCTAGGGAATAGGTACACTTACTGGCCACATTATTTGGTACACTGGCACGCAGCAGTATTTAGGTGATCATTCATAAAAAAATATTTGTGTCATATGACTCAATGTGAGCTAAACAACGGTGAAGTGCAGATGTGTACCTAAGATTTTCGGTCATTGGGAACAATTCTAATTCCATTCAACAGGAAAAAAATTAGCGGCACGGTGGAGCAGCTGTAGAGCATTTGCCTCACATTTTTGGGGACCGGGGTTCGAATCCCATCCCCGCCTGTGTGGAGTTTGCCTGTTCTCCCTGTGCCTGTGTGGGTTTTCTCCGGGCACTCCGGTTTCCTCCCACATCACAAAAACCATTGGAGAGCCGAACTTGCAACTAGGTGTGATTGTGAGTGTGAATGTTGGCTGGTAGCCAGTTCAGGGTGTACCCCGCCCCCTGCCCGATGACAATTGGGATTGGCTCCTGCACTCCCGCAACCCTCATGGGGATAAGCGGCTCAGAAATTGGATGGATGGATGGATGGAAGAAAGGAGAGAAATTGCTAATAAATAAACATTTGTGCACACTTCTTTGCAGGGGACTGAAAACAACATCAACACCGAACCATGTAAACAAGAAAGTACGAATTTGAGCAAGGCCTGAAAGTTAAATTTGAGTGCTACTACAAATTAAAAATTGGCAGGTTAAATTACCCCCACCACGGTTCACTGTATGCGCATGTTGGAGTTCTGCTAAAGCAACTGCCTGGAGACAACTGTTCTGTAAGAGGTATTTACATGTCAACCATCATCTTGCTCTGGGAAAAAAAAAAAAAAAAAGAACAGAGTCAAAGAGAGAAAACGCCACAGAAGCTCCTTTGAGCTTCCTTGACAGGAGCTTCCCCGCCGCCCGCTTCACGCTGTCTCTGATACGACGCCGGTGCATCTCTAACAGATGCCCCCCTATTTGAGTCGTGACAAGGGGGAGCCTTGATGGTGTAAAATGAGACGGCGACTAATTGGTTCATAACCTGTAATTGGGAGGATGTAACTGGAGTGGACCTGTGGATGCCAGGTGCACCTTGAGGAGTTAGGACAGTTGGTTTGCCCTTTGACTGGCTACCAAGGCGTGTGTTGGGGAGGGGAAACGTGTGCAAAGGGGTGGGTAGGACTTCAATATGGGTGGGGAGACAATGCTTCTATGCAGAAGGTCCCCAAACAATAGAGCTTGGGTGTGGTGTGTGTCGATTAGCTCATTAGAAGCACATGTAGGCCAGTGTGTTGAAACAAAGATGCGTTGAACGCAACTAAAGTTCATTCATCATGAACAAAACATCACACAATGTATGTAAGTTGGTTTCAAAATCTTGAAAAAACAAATCAAGCCATTGTCTCTGAACTCAAATACTTTGGGCATGTGTGCTCTATGTGTGAAATGTATGCTAATTTGTGTAGTATCTTTCTTATGTCGACAAATCTCGACATGTTTGAGCCATGAAAATGGATACACTTAAAGCTCCCAGTGGCTGGAATAGGTCATAATAATAATCATATATCTCAGCAGGCTGTTACAGGGATTTCCACACTGCCGTCAGGCATGTCCGCAACGTCCTTTTGAGGGAATTGAAGTAACAATACCCGTCTGTTATTTATTTATTTATTTATTTATTTTCAAAATTGTGCCATCAAGGTGTCGTCAGCGCTCGCAAGCTAACTGCACACTACGGTGGTACAAGAGGGTCTCGTGAAAGTAACCACTGATGCGAGTGAAGGTGCTCCTGTTCTTGAATGAGGGGGAACTTCAATGGTGAGACACAGTTAAACGCTATCGAGCTCATGCAGGTGACGTCACCATTTTCACGGCGCCATATTGCCGGTCAAAAAGAGCTGCTCGACAGCGTGGGGGACATTGAACCGGAGCAGAATATTCAGAATGCCCGAGACTTGTTGTGCTGTTGGTCGTTACAAGAGACGAGACAGATATTCAAAGAGGTCATTCTATGGAATACCAGATGAAAAGACTGGAAAAGATCGATGGATTTCGGCAATTAAAGGGGATGGATGGTGCCCAACGAAATGCACATGCCTGTGTAACGATCACTTCACTTCAGGTCGAGACTATTCTTCTCAATCTCAAATTACCAAAAAGTATTTATAATGGAAAATTGGCTCATTTGAGAACAATGCGTTTAAAACAAAAAACAGGAAGTCGTCTCCAACGTACACAAAGGGTGTTGCAACCACACGTTAATCTTTGGTAAACTTTTCCTTGACAGATTTTTTTTTCCAATATGCATTGTCCTCAAAGGAGTCCAATGCGTATTTAAAAAAAGAAAATAAACCATCGGTCACAGAGGTTTACCGAAGTTCGTGTGGGTGAAACGCGCTTCCGTGTACAGGGGCTGAAGCCTATCCAAGCGATTTATTAGATCCAGTTGTCCAAGACAAGCGGAAGCTGGTTAATAGTCCAATTTCTTATCGGCGAAAACATCGACTTCGGCATTAATTATGGGTCCTCTATGCCAAGTGTCTCTCATTTTTCCACGTACCTTCGTTTATCATCACATTCTAAATGTTTAACGGTGTCAGACAAAACTCTGGACGTCGTCTCCAACCGACTTAGCATTGAAGAATGGTTTGTTTGACCGGCACTTGCGGCCAGTGACGTGATTTGATGACGTAGGTGCACGGGCTTTAATTTTATTGAAACGTGTATAATGCATGCAGAAAATGGCCACAGAAAGAAACGATTGTTGTGCATCCCTAACTGCTGTTGTGGCCAAACAGCTTCAAGTCCACCAGCATATTCATCCAGGGGCGGCAGTAAGAAATGTGCAGCTCAACATTTTCTCATGGTTCAGATGACGGGTCAATGCGATCAATATTTTCACGACCCACCTAGCCAATACTACACTATACCCATTCAATGTAATGGAGGCTGAGTGTTAATTGGTACAGAGTCAGAGGAACATAAGTAAACAATTGCCCAATCCACCCCCACCCCATTTTATTTTATTTTATTTTTGCAGAAGCATACAAAAAATGAAGTGAAGTTGTCAGTGTGTTTGTTAAACGGTCGTCTAAGGAATGTACGTGCATAACGACAAAAAAAAAAAAAAGGGGGATGGCCTGTGTGTTTTGTGGTGTTGCAGGGAGGGGGTTATTTTGAGGGAACATCTGTTTTTCCGCCGATCACCATATGATTTTCAGTAATTAGCACTTGCATGGGTTCAGTCTTGCGCTACTCTCTTTACACAGGTAGGTATGGAAGGTTTTCTAACCACAACCTGCCACCTGCAGAGGTGTGCAGACTAGCCAAATATTGTACTCAAGTAAGAGTCCTGTAGTCCTCCAAACATTTATTTGAGTAAGGGTAAGAAAGTACTCAAAAAAAAAACTACGAGAGTAAATTGTGAACAATGTCTGATTAAGAACAAAAATCAAATGAAATAAAAAACAATAATAATATATGGGAGTCCACACACACCTGCCACTATTTCAGTAATCTATCGCAATAATAGAGAAATACAAGTCGACCATTCTAGCAGAGTAAAAGTATTGATTTTTGTTTCTTGATTCTCAAGTTTGGTTCATTGAAACTACTCTCGCAAGTACAATTTATCCAAAATGTTATTTGGGTAAATGTAATGGAGTAAATTATTTCACGCCTTTTGTCGTCTGTAAAATCATAGCGCAGAGTTCTTGGATTTGTAAACAGTAACAAATTTGAATAATTTATTATCTCACGTGAACAGAGAGAGAGGTCTCTGCACATGTTACATTTTTGTATTAACAAATGAGATCAGTGCCCTGCGATTGGCTGGCAACCAGTTCAGGGTGTACCCCGCTTCCTGCCGTTGACAGCTGGGATAGGCACCAGCACTCCCCGCGACGCTCGTGAGGATAAGCGACAAAGAAAATGGATGGATGGACAAATAAGATCACGATGAATCTCATCTTTACATTTATAGTTCAAATCGTATTTCATTTCACATATTTGTTTAGGTTTGTCCATACATCTGTGGAGATTCTCAGACGTTATGGCAATCGGCGAAGGGGGAATCGAGGCAACCAGACTGTTCTTGCTGGTTGAAGACGTTCCATCTATAAGCCAAAAGGCATCTTAAGTTCGAACTTTTATAGGTTTAGGTTTGTCCTTTTTTTAACATCGATTTAAATGCTGACCCTTTTTGTGACATCATCTTTTTACTGGAATGCAGTGGAAAAATCCTTCGAAAGGATCCAAACTCATCACTGGGCAAAATTTTGTTCAATGAATTAGATCAACCGCTGCAACAATTGTGTTGCACACAAACAAACATGTTGCCGATTGTTCACAGTGACCACAGCAATAACTGTAACCACAGACATTAAGCGTGGTATGTGCACAAAGTTGATGCATTTCGAGCAAAATTGACATTCTCGCCCATTGTCGTGCTTCCTTTTAATCAGAAAGGAAACGAGTGCTAAATAGGGTGATAGATAAAGCATGCCCGAGTAGAAACATTCCATAGTTTTTTTTGTAGGGGGAGTCACTTGGATAGGATGCTTTGTTAAAAAGGAACAATTTAGCCATCTGTTCTACTGAAGGAAACACCAGGAAACGTTTGCCCAAGAAATGAACGCATTAAACAAAGCCAACCGCTGAAGGGAGGGAAAGCGAGTGGCGAACGCATCTCAGAAATAAACTAGTCACCGAACCCGGTGAGTGCATGACGGTTGTTTTTGTGTGCGCGCGAGTGCGATGAGAGGTTGCAGCTGACAACAAAAGATAATATAGAGCAAAGAAGAAGAAAAAAAAAAAATCTGTCAGTTAAGTGGAAGTGGGAACGCACGGTAGCGGAAACAGCCTTTCGTCTGGTCGAGGCCCCTGCAATGCCTGCTGTCATGTCCTGCGTTGGCAGGGCAGCAGACGAGGCGGTGCGGCTTTGAACCCAGAAGAACACCATCCCGCGTTGTTTAGAAAAGCAACGTGGTCACACCCACACCCACCATAAATCATTGCAAGGTTGCAAAAAAAAACTATCACTCCAGTTCGCTATGATCTATTTAGTGTTATCTTGATAAAGAAGAATCATCACACAAAATTTTATCCCTGCATTTTACTCAAAAACCACGCGTATACTGTATATAAAATATATTGATTCGTCACGCCATTACTGTACTTTGGAGAGGATTAATTAGCCTTTCCCTGTTCACTACTGACAATAGATACTAGTGAATTAGAAGAAGGGCTGAAAGTCAGGAGACATGCTGTCCAAAAATGCTCCCCCCCCACCCCGAGCCTCTAAATTACCTCAGCTGACACCGCTGGCCCACTTCTGTTCCGCACTCAGGCCACTGGCTGAGTAGGTCAAGACCTCCCCTTTTCAAGCGCAGGTCAAAGCCACATAACTCTTTACCTAAAGTGATGGTCAGTGTGATTCTGTGTCTTGCCAGGGTCAACCAGAGGTTCCTGGCCACTGAGGTTCATGGCAATACAATAAAGTAATCAATCTCGGCCCTGGGCCCACGTCAATAAGATACTCCCAGACTGAGGAGGGTCACCACCTGTTCCTTGGCCTCTCCTTGGACTGTCCTGGCCTCCCGAAGCGCTTCTTGTCTTGGATTTCACCGTCACTGTCCTGAAGAGGAAACTGCCGGGCGTAATCAAGCCTTGACACTCTGACCAAATCAAGACCAGGAGGTGGCTCCAAAGCCATTTGAGGAGGATTATATTATCATACTGTGGTGGTCAACAAAGAACGGAAAAACAAATATACTACATGCACGTGCCCTGTACAAGATGAATTATTCCCTTCCTTCTTTCGGACATTGCCACTATCGGTGTTTCCCTCGCAAGCTTACCATGAATGGAAGACAGACAGCATTGTTGGCTGCTGCCAAGATGAGGCAGCAGTTAATTCCCAACTGTCCTCCCTTTCCTGCTTGAAAGACAGGTATAGCGTTTCGAGCAGCTGCAGCTGGCTGGATGCAACCAAGATGGGAGTGCACCTTTTCAAGCAGGTGAAATAACCTTTCCTGCCTTCTCTCGCAACCCAAACAGACTGTCCAAACAATAGCACTGCTCGCCTTTTTTTTTTTTTTTAATCCCAACCTTGCTTGATTTCCAATTAAAGAAAACAAATGATACTAAAATCACAGCTCATGCTATGTTGAACACCAAGGAATAGGATTTTGAGGCGGGTTTCAAAGACGGTCAACGAAAGGGCTTGTCTAACGTGGACCAGTACTGTAATAGGAAAATGTTCTATCCCTTCTTAGCTTCCGCTTAGACTTCGCTACCTCCTGGAGCCGCTGGTCAGCTGGTCTGAGGCACCAGGCACGAGCGCAGCGACGGGCGAGACCATTTTGAGATTTGTAGAGAGAATCTCAGAATGAATTCTAAAGTGCACAGGCATTCAGTGGAGGGAGGCCAGAACTGGAGTAATGTGCTCCCTCTTACTTGTTCCAGTTCAGACGCAAGCAGCACCATTTTGATTGCTCAAATTTTGAAGGATTATATAGGTCTACACGCACCAATGCTGTCAGACCAGATGGAAAAACACACCCAGGTTGTTAAACTTATTGTTTCATACATTAATCAATTTCTGCATATGATATGATATATGGACTGTAGGTGAAAGAGACCACACCCCGGATTAGTTAATAGTCAATCACAGTGCACACATACTCTGACAACCATTCGTGAGAAACGATCCCGCAACGGTTGCCCCGCTGTCAGCCACGTGTACCGCGACACTGCCAACGATGCCCCTAACCAAAAGCTCATTTTACCCAACTTGAATTATTCATGGATTATCTCTCGCACAGATGCACCTACGATGAAAATTTCAGACCCCTCCATGAATTTCTAAGCGGGAGAACTTCCAATATAGCTGGGTGTTCAAATACTTATTTTCGTCACTGTATATATTTATTTGCAAACGCTGACAACTGAGTTTTTTATTTTAGAAGCCTTTCCAAAAAGTCGGTTGACCTAAAAGGAGTTTGAGTATTGACGCAAGGCCAAAAGGCACAGAACATTACATGTTTTTAAAAATAACCATTTTTGTGTGGGCACGACCTAAAAATATATACCAACCCTGCGAAAAGTGGAAATTACAAATTCACTGTAAGCAGGGAGAGGAGCTGTTTGATAATCCAGCACATTTTGTTTCCCGACCTTAACTTATTTACCCCCACCCACCCCACCGACCCCTCTTTCTCCCAAACGCTCCCTCGTGACAACATGTCACCTTATTAAGCAGCTCAATCTGCATGCTATTTGCATACATCTGTTGTATCTTATTGATTGCTTCTCATTCTTTAAGATTCATGAAACATAATTAATGACAACCCCTCTGGTGCCACACCCGAGGGACAGCTAATGCCGCCGCAACAACCGAGGGCATTTCATCAGAGGGCACAAGTGGCCTCGTCACGGTGGCACCGGGCCCGTTTCCATCCCGGTCCCTCCGCTGCCACTGGCTGTCCTCGATCTGCCCCCCCCCCCTAATAAGGAGAGCCCTTCCTGGGCCACGTTAACTAAAAGGACAATTATCCCGAGAACAATGATGCTTTTCACAGGGGCGGTGTTGTCATTAATGCAATGGATCAGGTTACAGCAAGCAGCCTGACCTAATTAAGGTCTGCTATCTGTGGCGTCTCATTGTTTGTTTGTTGTTTTTTTTTTTTTTTTTTTTTTACAAAATGGAGAGACTAGTTTTGTTTTTCGGGAGGAGGAGCTAGAAAATAGAAGGGGTTGTGCTTTGTCTTGATAATTCAGCAACGTATTTTTACGACACTCGTTTAACATTTCATACGCAATTTTGTCACAGTCACATATTCCAATGATCAAATGATGATATTAAAAGTGAAATTGTTTGTATCTGAAGCATATTGGGCAGGCCACTGTGGTGGAGCATTGAGAAGGAAGTTTCACAGTCACCTCTACTGTAAACGGGTTGTCCTACCGAAAAGTGCACTACATGAACTAAAGTGTTAAGTCACACGTTGCAATAAATGAACTTATCAAACAGTGGTTGGGTGTGGCTCACTTCTTCTTTTCCTTTCGGCTTGTCCCGATTAGTAGTCGCCACAGTGTGTCATCTTTTTCCACCTAAGCCTATCTCGTGTATCCTCCTCTCTAACGCCCACAGTCTTCATGTCCTCCCTCACAACATCCATCTACCTTTCCTTTGGTCTCGCTCTCGCTCTTTTGCCTGGCAGCTCCATCCTAAGAACCCTTCTACCAATGTACTCTCTCTCTCGCGCCTCTGGACATGTCCAAACCGTCTAAAGTCTGTTCTCTCGAACCTTGTCTCCAAAACATCCAACTTTAGCTGTCTCTCTAATGAGCTCATTTCTAAGCCTATCCAACCTGCTCACTCCAAGCGAGAACCTCAGCATCTTCATTTCTGCCAACTCCAGTTCTGCTTCCTGTTGTTTCTGCAGTGCCACCGCCTCTAATCCGTACATCATGACCGGCCTCGGCACCGTTTTAGAGACTTTGCCCTTCATCGTAGCGGAGACTCTTCTGTCACATAAAACACCAGAGACCTTCCCCCAGGTGTTCCACCACCGCTTTGACCAGTTACTTCACTTCCTTACCACACTCTCCATTGGTCTGTATTGTTGACCCCAAGTATTTAAAGTCATCCACCCCTCGCTATCTCTTCTCCCTGGAGCTTCCCTCTTCCTCCTCTGCCCCTCACATTCATGCAAATATATTCTGTGGCTCACCAAATCTTAATATGTTAGCAAAACATACATGTCTTAACCTCCTGTCAAAGAATTGATACAGAATGATGCGTTGTTTGGGAAGAACCATTTTTGTTCCAGCAGACAAAAAGCAAGCCCTCTGGGCTCCTAACATCACCCCAAAGAGAAGATGAGCAGGGCCTCTTTCAGGTCAAATATAGTAAAAATCCACCCATCTATCATCAATTCCTGTAAGTGTATTGGGAATGTGTTCCAATACTTGTGTTTTTCCTGAGCTACCCACTCTGGGATGTGTTGCTTTGCAATGACATCTGACTTTTTATTTCCTGCTGACTTTTTGTGGGTATTTAGTCACCACCGACCAACAACACTGGGGAATCTGAATGAATAACAGAGCGTGAGTGAGCGTCTGTGTGTGGAGTGTGAGTGTGTACCGTATGTGTTGGGCAAAGGGAAACAGGGTTGAGACTCGGCAAATCTGTTTGTCCTCTGAAGAGGATTGGTTCTGATGATGAGACATAAAATCATCCACAGCCATTAAGACAGCTTTAATGAAATGTTTTTGAGGTTTTTTTTTTGCTGTCTCAGGACTCCGAGACAATCACAGGCAGCAGAGCAGCCAATCATCTGGAATCCGGAGTCGTAAAAAGCCACCTTCAAAGTTTGTTTATTTTCGGTATCTAAGAGGTGTGTGGTGGTGGTGGTGCTGGTTCACGTGGGAGGGTATAAAACTTGCGCAAACAAAGACGCACAAGTGCAGCGGATCTGGTTTGGCAAGTGTATGTATATATAAATATATATGTCCGTACTCGCGGGGTATTGTGATTGCGATTGAAATGTCAACAATGGACGAGTTCAGAGAGAGGACGACGAGTATGCGAGTATGAGGGTTGATCTCCTGCACTTTGTCAAAGCTTCTGAAATACTCATATTCCCTGCAAAAGCACAATAAGAATGAAAAGAAACAAAACAAAAAAAAAGGTAAGTCAGTGAAACTATCAGCCAAACGAAGATTTACCTCCTGCCCACGATGCCCGTGCCCGGGGCCACGGTGACCCCATCGTGACTGCTCTTTGCATCACAGCAACGCCGCCGCTTCCATTTATCCTGCTTTTCGCTCTCAACAAGAAAAATGTACTGTTTTAAGTAATCCTTGTTTGTCCTGACCATAATTGATTGGGTAATCCTGGTTTAACATGCACTAAAGCCAGTGCTTAAGAATCTATTAAGAGGGCTAGCAGCTTAAAGAGGAAGGATCTGTCTAACGTTGACTGCGAGATCTGTGCTTTATGACTTAAGATGTTGGAAAGTTGGAAGTGGACTGAATGCCACTGACCCAAAATAGGTCGCGTCTCCAGGTCATGTGACCAAGTCTGACTTTTTTTTTTTTTTTTAAACATCCCTCTAGCTCAGTTTCAATCTTTCTCGATGCGCTGGCACGATGACGTATCCATATGCCAAAGATTTATCTCCAGGTCTCCATCAGCAAATCTCTCGGCATTCTTCCATTTCGCCGCCAAGACATTCCTGGTGGCGTTTGCGCCGGCGTCTACCTAGAGCCGCAGCCACCCAAGTCTGTGTCAACTTGACATGACACATGCCACGCCGCACGCTCGTCACTGTGACAGCCCCGTCATAATCAACGCAAATCCCTCAGCGTCAGCATGAGCAGTGAAGGTATTATGTGGGAGAGGAAGGGAAAGGCAAGACGCACTAAGTACAGGTCATTGCGCTGTCGTGTCAGTGGCTGTGGGTGAACGTGCACGCACGACGGCGCAGGACCGGAGTGGGCTAATTCCCGCCGCTCCTCCTCCTGCACGGCCACTGCCGCGGTTTATGCGTAACGTGGGAGTGGGGGGCCTGGGTCTCGCGCTGGCACACGCGCACCAAAGACGAGCAGGAGAATAATGCTCAGGAAGACCTTTACCCTAATGGGCCCCACTACTGTAATTACAAGGCACAGATTTCAGATCAGGCACTTAAGTAGCCAGCGGAGAGTGCGCCGAAGACAAAAAGCTCTGTAATTATCGTCTGCCTCCTCTGTCCGGCTATTGCAACTTCGGTTACCTGTCACGCTGTTATTTTGTCGGGAGAGTCCGTCGCTGCCCCGATCCGTGGCCGGAAGCGCCCCTGCCGGTGCGCCTGCCCGCGCAGGACGCACATTTCTACTCACTGAGGCGACTGACGACATGGCACACAAAGACAGAGGAAACCTGAGACCTCGCGAGCACATGAATGCATTTTTTTTTTTTTTTTTTTTTTTACAAGACAAGGGAGGATGAGGAGAAGGAGGGGGTGTGCTCAGTTTGCTCCAGACAAAAGATCCATTGTACACTGAAACTTTATATACATATTAGAAACTCGACACGGGTAGCCCCTGAAAGTAGGATTCTTGTAACTGTGAACAAGATAATATTACCTATTCTTTTCTTCTGTCCAAAACAAAAAGCAAAGCTTTCAAGGCCAGTTTTTTTTTTCTTTCTTCCTTTCAAGCAAGGCTCTGAGTCTTCACGATGGACTCTTTGTTTTTGTGCGCGGTCATCTAATATCAGTGATAAGAGAGCTGTGGTCTCCAGGCAGTTTTGCGGCCCATTAGGTAACACATTCCCTGGGCCGAGCAAAAACGCGACACACAACTTGTCGACAGAGATTTGCACCGGTTCTGGTTTACTACCTTGGCGTCAGCTCTCAAGTGTTCTGAAAGCAACGTTGTGTCCAAAACGACACCGGTTCCATCAACCTATTCAGCCTGGAATGCATTCAAGTCTGTCCGAATCTTTGTGAACAAGAGCAACTTGTTTCTCTTAATGCTCCTTTTATCGCTGAAGTCGCCACCTTTTAATTGTGTTCATTCCAATATCAGTGACAATGCAGGGGAAAAAAAAGCTAACAGAGTGTATTGTGAGTCACGGAAAAACAAACACGACACAATGTGTCCTTTCGTGTCTTTTGTCCTTTCTCACCTGAAGTGCATGTGAAAATCAAGCCTTTAAGAACCATTTGACAACGACAGCCTAACACATAATCCTGCAGATTGCATCATGAGCATCTAGACATGTTACTAAACCAAAACAACCGTGTAGGCAGATGGAATGCCAGACACCTGCGACTTTGTAATAATGACTTTTAAAAAAAAAAAACAACAATAATTATCTGTTGTTGGTGTTTTCCAAACAACAAATTATAAATGATCGTCATGTCGTACCAGGGCAGCGTCGACTGCCGTAAAAAAATTCCTTGTGTTTTTACACGCTTCGCTCATAAAGCTGATTCAGATTCTGATCAATTAGTAGTAGCAGCAAATAGACACAGGCCACTAGATTTTGATAGTATGATAATCGTGAGTAAAAATATTCGGCTCACCTCACCTTAACACATTCTTGTAAATACAGTTCTTCAATTTCTATTCTTTCCCATCCCCCCAAGCACCCATATAACACCAACTGAGGCTACATAAGTCAAAACCAAGAAGAACATCATTTTTCTAAAATAAAAGATGAATCCAAACTACAGTTCAACAATAAAAGTACCGTTTTCTAAAAAGAATGACTAGCTACTTTCTGCATTCAAAATACAGATCATACAGGTAGTAGGAAGTTTTAGCGGCTTTAAATCTGACTTTGTAAATATTTTTTCAAATCCTGCTTTCATCTCGAAGGCATCAGAGTGGCAGGAAAAAAAATACAAATCTATAATCTGCCAGAGTTTAAATGATTTTTTTTTGGTTTTTGTTTTCCTAGTTGATTATAATGTGATGAAAGTCAAGTTGAAGATGATCATTCTTGACGTCAGTCGTCGTTATGATTAGTGGAAGTTCTGTGCATGTTTCTTTTTAACAAACGGGTCAGTATCATTTGTTGATACTCGACACTTGGGCACTTTGCAGACGGGCAAGACGAGAGTCCTCATAAAATTAGACAACTGGAAGATGAGAGTAGCAAAATGTGATTACAGATTACTCAACGTGTTGAACGTCAACGCGGCGTAGGAAAGTCGACTAAACGGTTTAACCACGACTCTGTAATAACACAAATTTTCAAATTTTTGGGAAACTTTTCCTCTTACTCGTGGCCGGCGAGAGATTTGGCAGCGGCCTGATACTTTTTCGGTCTTGTAAGTGTTTTTTTCCAAAATGTGAGCAACTATTGAAAACGTTCAACCAACTAAAAGGGCAGTCAGCCCTCGCCTTCACAATAATAGACAACAAACATAGGCGTGGGGTGACTAATCCTGGTGCTTTCCATTTTGGTTCTGGCGCAGTCTTTCTATCACAAAGACATTCAGTGAGTGTTTGGATAGCAGACAACTTCCATTTTTACAAGTTCTATTAATGTGGGATCTAGGTGGATGATTCATGGAGAACAAGACCTGGAATTTGTCAGCCCAAATTCTTCCATGATACAGAGGTTAACTTTTTCCACTGATCTAGGGGTAGCTAATAACAACTCCGACCAGTACATGCTAAGCTGATTTAAATGTTTATCGTGCACTGGTGAACCGACTGTTATGATTATCCGCGTGCCAGGAAAAAGAAATATAACGGTGCAGGTTTGAACGCAGAACAAACCGCTTGAATGATTTGTGGGTCTCAACGGTTGTGTGTGTGGAACCAGGACATGACATCAAGTTAAATGATGAAACAGGGGCCCTAATGGGCGGGAGCGGACCAGACTGGCGTGGACCGACAAAAGATCACTTTCATATAATTCAAAAATGAACATCGTTTTGTCTGTCTGGCCTTTTGTTTCATTCATGTTTGGACTGGCTGCTGTGGCATTGTCACAGTGTATCTGACGGAAGTGGCAAGCGTGGGTTGGTGTGATCTTAAAAGCCTTTAGAGAGCAAAGAGGGCTCTAAGTTAGTTTTAATAGGCACATTATTTCTCCCCCTAGCACCCGCACAGGCTCCACTCTGAGCCAGTGGCTGTTTGAAGTTGGTAACAGCTGTAGTGTTCCAGCCTTTATTTAGAGGTCAGCACACTGACTTCACTTAAAAGCAGAGCAGGACTGAAGGAGAGAAAGAGAGAGAGGAAAAAGAAGACAAAGCAGTGGGTGGAGAAATAAAGAAAGACCGAGGGAGAGGTGAAAGAATGAGTAAAGGGAAAAAAAAGAGTTACTAGCGCAGCCAGGGATTAGCACAGGGAGAGGTTAAAAGTTTGTAGTGTTGCATCTGGCCTCCTGCCTGCTGTGTTGTTTATTGCCGCAGGCTTGAAGATCTTCTGCCAACTTTAACCACACCTGAACCACTAGACAACACACACGCACACATAACACACAACACAGACACACACGGACAAAACAGGAAAAGGCAAATGCAGCGCCTGCATTTCGATCCAATGTTTTGGCAGGAAAATTCCAGATTGACAGTCTTTTCGTGCTAACAAATTGTCTGCACGTCTGCATGCGAATTCTCACGACTTCTCATTTCTTAATACTCGCCCGTGTAATAGCACCATGACATTGTGAAATCGCACCCCTTTCGCAATTCTACCTTCCCACAGTCGCCCAAGAGCGGCGTCCCGATTCAGACAATGCACCCTTTAGGAAGACCCAGTTGGCCTTTGGAGGTGACATCTTCACAGGCACTTTGGACAGCTGAGCTTTCTCAAAGGGCTTGTTGCATATTTCCAGTCTTTGGCCCGTCCTCGAACGACGCGGTCGAGCGTGACTGAAGGGGACCATCATGGAAAAAAATTAATTGAAGACTTTTCAGCACACCAAGTGATTTAGCAACACAGATCTATCGTCAAACTGCAACAGAAAAACTGCAACCTTGCAACAGGTTTGGATGGCTCACATAAAATATACTGTGCAGCATTATATTTTTTGTTCAACCACAAAAACATGGTGTGTTTGTCACGGAAGATGCACATGGCCACACAAAAGATAGAACAGGCAAAAAAAAAGGGGGGGGGGGTGTAGATATTTAGAGAGGCTTCTGGCACTAACAGATCATTCCACTACTGATTGACTGAATTTTGTGACCGGCTTTGCTTTCTAGCAACAGCTACATATAAAATTATACATATATTTGAGTATTATTGAAAAAAAATCCTCACTTACTGCAGATGCCAATCATTTGGGTTTTACGTTTACAACTCAGTGCGTTGTCATTTTTTGCAAAAGCTTAAATTGATTTTTGATTTGGTTGTTACAGCTGTGACATTGAGATGGCACTGAAAGTTTGAATCCCAGCAAATGTGGTGAGCGGTGGTTAGCCAACCCTTTTGTCGAATCTCGCATACTTCCCAACAAATTACTAGGAGGTTGTGGGGGACTCGCTTTGTGTGCGGTGGGCCTTTAGCTTACATCCCGATGCTAAGTAGCGGCGTGTTAGCATGAAAAATCTCTGATCATAAAGTTTTTCAGGGTTTTTGGTCCCATAGAGTGAATCTTATCTAATGTCAAATGATCAGTGTACAAAACTGGTACTGTGTAACCTCCAAAGTCAAACAAGCTAGATACTGAACATGCTATAAAGAGGACCAGTGATAGCAAACAGGGAGAGCATGATAATACCCACAGACCAGGAAATCACCATTTCAGAGGGAAGGGTTTTGCGGCTGAGTACGCTATGATCCACGCAAGTCAATGTCAATTACAGGCACAAATTAATTTCACAGAACAAAACACGAATAGTTTTGCTTTGCGGAACCTTCGTCGTTCCCTCTCAATTATGTGTCACTCTTTGGTACATGTGCATGTACCTCGTCTCTCCTCATCTGGGTTGGGGCGCCCCTACCCATATGAGGACAAGCACTAGAGAAAAGGGACAGATGTTATAAATCCGTTAACGTCTCTTCAGACTTGTATGACAGTTAGAAATGTCAAATGTGGTAAATAAAGGCTTTGGAATGGCGACACTTATGCTGGTTTGAGCCTGAAATGAATCAATTTCACTTCACTCCAGAGTTGGGTCTCGATATGTTATGTTTCTAAACTCAGCATTAAAGAAGACATCATCTCGGGATATATGATGGCTGCGACGACAGTTGGGACGTATCCTGCAAAAGTCTGCTGCATTTAAAGAGCTTTTGAATCTCGCTTGCATTTGACGTCATCCGCCATTAAAAACGGCCTACAAAAGTCGCCGCACATTAGCCGGGACAAGTGTTTCCTCTCAAACCTACACAAGAAGTTGAGTGAAGTCAGGGCCAATGGGAGCTGTCATATTTCATATAGAAATCCAATGCGCCACTGGGCAGCAATATATCACGGGCTAGGTCAGAGGGACACGGAGTCACTGTGGGCAGAAATCACACGCATACACAAAGAAGAATGTCCAGATGCCACCCACCACAGTTCTGGGGACAGATCCTTCTCTGTTCAACCGCTCTCTTGTTGCTGGAAATTCCCTCAATGACATGCCAGCTTACACGGTGTGCATACGCAGACCAGCATGCAAATAGTCTCGTAATAAATGGTGAGGGCACATGAGGCCAGAGAAAAGAAAGGGAGAGGACATTTAAAAGATGTCAAGGAAAATAGGTTCCGGGTATTCCCGTAGTCGGAGACCTTTTTAACCAATAAGCAGAAGCCACCCTCCCTCCCTTGCCCTGGTCCTCTGAACTCAAAGTGGCCAGTGCTGGAATGCTGAAAGCGAGTTATGTTCACATGCACATCAAAAGTGATTAAGTACAAGCCTTGTGGATTAAGATGAGTCCGTAGACCTTCACATCTCTAGTTAACCTCCCCAGAGCACTTGGCTTCCTCCTGCCACAACAGTATCCAAGTCCGTCTTGGCCCCCGACACTGGCTCCTCCTTTGCTTGTGGAAGTAATACCAGATTACAGAGCAACTGTTGTTAAATGTTGATATAATGTGTTTTTCTTGTTCTTTTTTCCCCCCTTCCACTCTCTTTGTTTGGACAGCTGCACCGCAACAGCGGGACATCTAGCGCCGCCGCTTACTTTCAGCAGAACTGACATTTCACTTCAGCACAACCAGTACAACGTACACCGCAGCTATCCAAAGGGGGCTTCTACTGGTCACAATGTCTGATTAAATAAATGGTTTATATGTGGTAGCTATTTGCAACCATTCCATTATTTCTACTGCTTGTCCTTGATAAAAATAAATAAAGCACAGCTGTGTCAGTATTGGGACACTCCAAAGCGCTGCGAGGGTTAACTAATCCGTCCATGACTCAGGTATTATGGGACAAGTCCAGACAGGATACATGCAACACAAACACAAAGATATGCATCGTTCACAATAAGGGGGTGTTCTCACAGGACGGCTTTTAAAAACAAAACAGAACAGCAGACGCTTCGACACCGCTCTTAAAAAATAGAACCAGCATCTCTAAGTTGGATAGGGGCGCAAATTGTACATCACTTTCACGGAGGTTAAATCGCCCTTCGACATTTGAACTGAAACCCTCATCCTCACACACAGCCCTCGATGTGTGACCGCACACATGTGAAGAGACCCTTTTGCAGCTTGGAAGCCGTCCCAGGACTCAGATGGGCTCTGTCAACACCGAGATTCCAGAGAGGAAGCGGGGTTTTACGGCAGCGGCAGGCTGCGCGCACGGCCGGGACCTGCAAAGACCGGGAGCCAGGAGGAGAAAACCTGCTCCACATCAGCACGAACCTCTCAGTGTCAAGTTTGAGCCCCGTGGCTCAGTGAGCGTTAGTTGCAGCGAGCCTCGTGCTTCCTTCCTTCTTTCCTTTTTCCACCTGCCACCGTCAAGAAGCAAATAGCTATTGGCTGCTCAATAACGTGGCTCCAGTGCATTGGTGTAAGCACCCTGTCTCTCTTGTACACACACACACACACACACACACAACACACACTCCCCACCTTGACAAGGTTGTATTGACAGAGCAGTTACACACCAACCCATTGGGGGAGATCCTCCACATTGTGCCCCAGGCAGCTGATAAATGGAACTCATACCGTACCTGTAAGCATGATCTCCTGCGCATGGACGCGCAAAAGCGCATTTGTGTGTACACACAGCTCAATATTACTGCGCTAATGCAGACATAAGTGAGGGAAGTGGAGGGGTTTATGATATATAATGCAATAAAGGCATGAAGCTGCAGGGAGGAGAAGAAGGAAAAACAGGGCTACAGCAGCTACTTGCAGCTGAGGCCACTTTGTGTTGTTTTTTTTGGGGGTGGGGGGGGGTTGTTTGTTTTTACTAAATGCGGATTTTGTCATACAACAGCTGAACACTGTCGAGGCATGTAGCGCCTTAGGTGAAAACAAAAGCCACGTTCCTGGCCAAGTAGCACAATCAACCATGACGCCACCGCATTCCAATTGGGAAAATTTTAGATATGACTGCAGTCGGATGGCGATTGTTGTGTGACATCACACTAGCAGTACCTGTGTAACCTGCTAATGGATTTAAAAAAAATGTGAAACGGAAACAAATAGCACAATGATGGGAATGTAGCATTGTTTTTTTTGCTTCCCTCTTCTCTTTCGCATGTGTCTGTTCATTACAAGATGTTAACAAGGTGCTTTTTTATATTCTTCCCCGGCTTTTCATTGTGTTCCAAGAAGTGACAAATTTTAGCTGATCAATCAGCAGCCTGCAGTGCGCCTTTAGGTTCCGTATTGCTATATTTCATAATCCAACAGCTGCACGCGCAAAAAAATTATTACGGTGCGGCATTCATGTCGGATCTGCCACTGATAAATAGCTCGGGGTGCAGCACTTGCTTTCACTTTGTGATATGATGTCAGTAACCTTCATTGATCTGCAGGGAGGCAGCGGGCCTTATCGCCGCCTCTGCCTCGTGATATAGTGTGATCCAGGGCCCTGACTGCTTTTTAATACACTGCACTTTAGCTAACGGTGTCGCAGGCTAACCACCCTGCTTACTGACACCTGAGAATGTACTATAGCATCAGCGTCAGGGTGGCAGGAGGCACGTACACACACGAACACAAAACGACGACTACCTGCGTGACTGGCTGAAGTAAGAAAACGATTCCAGGAAAATTGTTTGGATACCTTAGATGTGCTACATACAGCTTCGTGAAAGGAAGTGACCAGGTGGGTTCCCGAATGTCAGCCAATCCGAGCGTCTCCAAGCCTTTCGAGCCAGTGACTGTGTCAGCGGTGCAACCTGGGATGTATTCATAGGCCAAATAAACACAAGTGTCAGACACTGAGCTTGTGTTGACAGAGCGCAGCGCTCTTAGCAGTACGGAGTTAGTGCTGACAGCCACTTCCTCTCAGCAGATTTATACACACCTGAGCTGAATGTCAAGAGCTGGACTCTGTTTTATGTTCACCTCTAAACCAATACGAGGACACTGAATTCTGCCTCCCGTGATCTCTGACAGTGACGTCCCTGTGACCCTCACACATTGAGCAGTGTATCTGCCGGTAGCCACCGCATCTCGGACATGATGACACCGAAAAGTACAGCAGGAAAGCAAAATAAGGAAAATGTTTCCAAGAATTGCCTCACAAAAGTGTACATGGTTGCTGTGAGAGCCAAAATGGCAAAGACAGAAATAAACCAAGGACAGGAGATCATGGCAATCCTGAGATAGACCCACTAAGATTCTAGTGTTACCATGGCATTATTGCCTCTCTCTCTCTCTCTCTCTCTCTCTCTCTCTTCTCTCTCTCTCTCTCTCTCTCGAGAGCTCTCTCTCTCTCTCTCTCTCTCTCTCTCTCTCTCTCTCTCTCTCTCTCTCTCTCTCTCTCTCTCTCTCTCTCTGAGCTTACCGTTGATTCTCTTTCAGAATCAATTAGGTTGATTCAAGTAAAAAATACTATATCTCGAGTGATTAGAAATAAATCAAAGAATGCTGTCGAATAGTACAATATTGAACTATATTTTCATCATTCACACACAAAAACAGAGTCTCAAACAACTGAATAATCTTTAGGGTAGATGCATAGTCCTAACCCTAATCACCGCCTCCATGTACATAGGTTGAGGAAGGCTGCAGATAAAGGAGACCGGATGACAAGCAGGAGAATTAGCCCAACTATTGATTTTAGCTGTTGGGTATTACAGAAGGAAACAGCGGCTTTATCTGGCTAGGATCCCTCTGCACTTTCGCTAACTAAACGAGTATTTTTGGAGCTTATCAGGAAAACAGCCTATTACTAATGGGCGCAGCCCTCCAACAGCAACGAAGAGAAGGGTTGGTCACTATTGTGCTGTGACCCAGTGAGCTTGATCTGAGACAGGTTATAAAATGGACAATGAGGCAAACATGTTAATTAATTAATCAGTCAGGCTTACCCCTGATGACTTTCTCCTTTTTTTAGGAACACAGAGGTGATTTTCTCTTTTGGCCTGCGGACGAAGGTCGGTGAGCAAAAATTGGCCCGGACCTCACCCTCACTAAACATCTTTTGGATGAACTACAACATAGATTAGACCTCTGAGCTCGATAAATACACACTCACACACTCTAACGCCGTATTGTCTTCCCTTCTTATTCGTTACACCCAAAAATACTACTAAAAGGCCCCAATATACTAATAGCTTTGCCCACATTTGTATGTACATTACTCCCCATCCTGCGGTCTGCGCCGCTCACCGTGGGTCAATGTCATTTCTATGCTTTCTAAGGACTAGAAGCTGAGAAGGGATAATAGGGAGTCCTTTAATCCCCGAGAGGACCCCAATCCCAGCCCTAATCACAGGGACAAATGTACATTTTAATTACCGACGCGAAGATCCGACAGATACCTGTGAGGTACCTTGGGCCGCATCCTTGCCGTGTCTTTTCTACGCAACTTTTCAAATGAGAGTGTGTGCGGCAACCTATGAGGCGGGATGCATGAAAAACAATATTGTGCTCAGACATTCAAACTGTGTAGCCATTTCCCAATATTAATAACGACGAAGAGACCAGACGTGGAAATTTCCCTCAGCAATTACTGCAAAAATCCATATGCCTTGATCAATGCGCAATCCCAAGGATTGTCTTAATACATATAGAATGTGGACAACACCGCGCGCATGCGTGCATGTGTGAATGTGCGCAAATTTACTGTGGCGTAAAATGAGCTCAACAATGTGGGAATATTATTGAAGGAATAAAAGCTGGCTGTAATGATTTACATATTTCATCACAGGCTGCAATGAACACAAGTGATTAAACAGATTCAATATGGGAGGGAAGGATGGGGATATTGACAACAATGAACAAGACAAAGTGCTGAACAGAAGAAAACGATAAAGAAATAAAACTACTTCCCATTTGGATGAGCCACACTAAAAGTGTATCATGGTTCAATATGACATAGCGGATAAATATGTTCAAGATGCGACTTGTACTTATCCAAGCCAGTCTTGTGCTCACTGAAGACTTCATCAGCCGAGTCAACACTGAAGTGCTTTACAGGGTAGTCGGCATGTTGCAAGTACGCCGCCGGCAGGGAAGCTAGGAAGGTGGCAGAAGCTAGGCCGCCCCCACTCTTGGCGCCCACCGAAGGGGAGCACCTGTCTGCCCACCGGCCCGCCTTTACCTCTCCATGTCAGGCCTGCAATTTGCTTGGGGCGGAGATAAATCTTATCTCGGAGACCTGATTAAGTTTTTAATTTACACTCCAATCAATAGCCCAGGTCTATTGGCAATGTGTCTAAAACTCTATTTACCAAAGGATTCTCGGCTATCAATTGATCAAGGACCGGGCAGCCATAAATTATGGGAACATGTGCGGGAGAGGAGGGGTTGTCAGACAGAAAGTAGTCGAGGGTGTGAAAGTGAGATTGCCAGGTCAAATGTGACTGATATTTAGGCAGGAACAGGGACACGGGACGGAGCTCTGGTGATTATACTTCAGCAATTAAGGCCAGACAGCTGAGTAGGCAACTGTTGGCGTTTGGTCCATGCGGGGGAGTCAGGTTACACTGTAGAACATTAAAACGGACGAAGCTCAATATAAATGAGGACTAGCACTGCAGTAAAGCGGCCAGGTCTCTCGCAACTGCATTCGTTTACATGCTTTCAACCCCATAAAAATTCTGACGGAGTGAGACTTCTCACTTCCGCTGGATTCTGTAAAAGTGTCGTGATCTGTTTACCCTTTCCCAAACAGATGGAGTCTACTTTCCCCATGCAGAATTCATACACGCTTTTCCTGATTTCATACATTTTTCTTGGGAAACACGAGCAAAGGACTGCTCAGTCACCCGCCACAACATCCAGGAAACGGCTATTTTCAGCCGTCCAGATATTTGCTTAGGAGGAAAGAAGATGGGAGGATTAGCTACGGCACTCTGGACCATCTGAAGTGTAAAGATCCAGTTAATCCTCACCGTCTTCACCTGATTTCAGAGTGTGGCTCAGTGGAGAGAAGAAAGAGTGGCACCACCGGGCTTCAGAGTGAAGGGCACAGACACAGTTCAGGCCAAAGAACTGCCCTGTTCCCATGCAGAGGGAGCAAAAAGGGGAGGGGAAAAGAGGGCAGCGTTATCACCGTTTCTGACTGTCGTCATGGCGCTTCTGCGCTGACCCTGCTGACTCGCCGATTCCTTAACATGAGATCATTTTGGACAGCTGACCTCAATAGCAGTCTGAGGACGAAACGGATTCTATGGAGTGTCTTTTGCCCGCACGCTGCTTACAAAACATATCCGGACCACACATTTCACAGCCATAGCAAGGCGAGTTATTCAAACTCTCTTCCTTCCCAGCATGAAGACATTCTTCAGTGTTCGTGCTCTTGCATTCCACAACTTGACGGGAAATAAAAAAAAAAAACAGAGCTTAAGATGTCGAGGGTATGGAACTACAGGTGAGACGAACGTTGCCCGTTTTCCAACCGCCACTTAAAATTGTAACATACAATAAAAGAAAGGTCGGAAAACATTGTAGCAACAAATGTTTGGGAGGATGTTGCGAACTACATTGTCATTAGTGGAGGAGCCGTTGGCTAACATCAGGCATAAACATGTCAGAATTACACATAATTACAGGTGAAAGAACTTCCGTACTGCAGCATTAATCACCCGTGCGGCTGGTTGCGTTGGCGAGACAGAAGATGGCACGGTGCAATGCTCACCTCCAGATCGGTCCGAGGGGAGCGTATCGGTTCAGCGAGGCCAGAGAGGCGGCCTCACGCAAGGCCACGGAGCTTGACTTGAGGGTCCTCTGCTGGATTAAGAGCCACCACCGACGGATACGTGTAATCAGTCCTATCCTTGTGTTTCTCCTGCTCTGCCTCTCTGGCTAATGTCTCCGCCTGATTCGATTGAGGCAATTAGGCAGTAATCTATAGAGCCGGGGAGTGATGGAAACATTTCCCACTGTCCTCCTCATGTTTCTCAGAGCTGCTATAATTAGCTAACTTTGTTTCTCATTAAACATCAGAGCAGTATTTACATACCCAGATCCAATTTGGCTCTTCAGAGCCCATTCCTTTTAAACCGTCTTGAAAACCTGAAGCACGTCTGTAAACAGGGAAATAAAAAGGGGGGAGCTCTCTAATCTGCAGTTATTTGAATCAAATATTTATATTTCATATCAAAAAGACACAATGTATCCGAATTGAACAGATTACAAACAAGTCAGGGTGAATGTAATATAATGGAGATATTCATTCCAGGCTTTTGTGATGTAGTGGTTGTGAATAAAGTGGGACAGGAAGTTTGGGTTTAAAAAAAATAAAATAAAAAAAAATGGAGGCAATCCTTCATTGCTGCTATCAATAATATTTGCCCATGACTCAGAAACAGTTTATGTTAACAGGGGACATTAGGAGGGTGGAGCTGAAAGTGAGCACAATTATAATGCGCCGTACATACTGTATCTTAATTAGAGGGAGCCTTCAAAAGTTGGGTCAAACGACATAGATTAAAGGCATTAGTTCCGACATGAAAAAAAAATCTCGAGGGTTAATCATCGGCAGTCAATTAGAAAAAACAAAGTAAGATTACAATTACATTTCTCTGCAATCACATATCCTCAGTCTGACACTCACAAAAGTATGTCATAGTTTACAAAAGGATCTCAATTTTTTTAACCCAATTATTGTAATGCCATTCATTCATACATTTTCTGAGCCACCTATCCTCACAAGGGTCACCAGAGTGCCGGAGCCTATCCCAGGTATTTTAAGGCTGGTTACCGGCCATTCACAGGGTACACAGAAACAACCTGTCGCACTCATAATCACACCTAAGGGGCAATTTGGAGTCTCCAATGAATGCATATTTTTGGGATGTGGGAGGAAATCGAAGTGCCCAGAGAAAAACCACGCAGGCACAGGTAGGTCAACCAAATTCCACACAGGCAGGATTGGGATTTCAACCCCAGTCCTCAGAACTATGGGGCAGATCCTTTAACCAGTCACTCCACAGTGCCGCCATATTGACATTTGTACGACATTACTCATATCTATAAGGCTGTAATCTACCAGTATCCAACATAAAGAACACAATAAGCATTTTGCTAGAACACGTGGACATGATCATCACAGTGTTATATTTACAAGTACCGTATTTTCCGCACTATAAGGCGCACCTAAAAGCCTTTCATTTTCCCAAAAGCCAATGGTGCGCCTTATAATCCGGTGCGCCTTATATATGGATCAATATTGAACCTTTAGTGCAGCTCTGCCTAATGGATGCGTCACGTAACCCCAGCCTCTACTGCAGCATCTATTCTATGCGCCTTATAATGGGGTGCGCCTTATATATATATTAAAAAAAAAGTTTTGAAAGAGGCCATTCATTGATGGTGGGCCTTATAATGCGGTGTGCCTTATAGTGCAGAAAATACGGTATATGCAAGTGAAAGCTAAATAATAAATGTCTCTTTGTTCAAAATGAGGCGTCAGTTCCTTTTTTAAGACCACATCTGAGTAAATCAATGAAAAACATGATTGAACAAGCACTTGAACATCTAAATTTGACTACATGTCCTTGAGTAACGTCATATGTCAACAGTATTTTTTGCACATTTTGTTTGCAAAGTGTAACCCTACTCGGGTGTGAATCATGTCAAACTATTCATATTGCCATAGTAACGCAGTAGTTTACAGCTACATCGCAATGGCGGATTTCCTCAACATCAACACGGTGTGCGCCTGTGGAGGTGTTGCACCATGGTAAGGATCCCAAAGTTTTAACAGCTTAATGTTTGGATGCGGAACAAATCCAACATAGTCCGTATGCTGGTCGTCTTTAGCTTGAAAACAGGCGCACGGCCAAGACCGAGGAGAAGGGTAATTCAATCAGCAGCACTCCATCTTGACACAGATTCACTTTGTCAGTTCTGCCTCACCAGTAATTCATCTTTCTGGAAACTTACACTATCCCAACAGTCATTCCTTTCAACTGCAATACCTGCTAGAGGGGTGAAAACACCAGTGCCCCTCAAGATCCCGAGAATAAGTTTTCTTTTCTTGATGTGTATGAGGAAGAAAGGCCTACTCATGGAAGGAACGTCTTGCGTGTGCATATGCGGGCCATAATTCCGGCAATTATGCGTTAACCCGCGAGTGGCCGTACTTTCATGTAGACAACGCCAAAACAGACACACACACTGTGACCGGTGATGGAATGCATAAATAAACAGCGCGAGGGGAAGGGTCTAGATGGGCATTCGGGGGAGGCCTGTCATGGGAAAGCTCTTGTCCTGAAAACTGCACACCCCTCCACAGTTTGCTCCTCTCTGGCTCTCTGTGCAACTCTGGAGCTTGCCGCTGTGAGCATTACAGGGTTAACCGCTGTGCCCAGTCACAGGCGTGAAAGTGAAACAATCAAATAATGGCTGTGAGTGAGCGCTCAAAGGCAGGGGGCCGGGCGGGGGCTCGCCATAGGCTCCTGCAGATGTTGCTGGGCTTCGGCAGGTCACACAATCACACATATTAGCATTCCTGATGGAGGGAGGCCGGATTACGGAGCTGAATGCCTTTCTCTGCTCGCGCTCCGGCTGGAACGCGGCCGCAAAAGGCAGAAAGGACGACGAGAAATCCCAGACGTGTGATGAGGGGATGTGGAGACGAGAGCAGAGGCCGTCAGGAAGGCCGGGCTCACAGAAAGGGAAGTGCTGCAAAAGGCAGCGCCAGATTGACAGACTAATTGTGACGATTTGACTAAAACGGCTAATGAAAGCATTGAACGAAAAGGGATCATCAGAGAGAAACCGAGCAAGTGGTTGATTTCACGGTGTTGCGAGGAAGGAAGAGCGGCGCATATGCCATCAAGATTTCTATTTGTGGTAAAAGAAACGAGCGGATGAGCTTGGACAAACAGCTTTTCTTTTTTACATGCTGAGCAGTGCAGGCGAGAGCTAACGTATGCGCTGCCCTGTCCTTTTTTCCTTGTTTCCCAGGACAGAAGTCAAGGGAGGCCTCATATTTCTGGCTGGCTACTGTCAGACAGGCCAGGGTGAGAGGCAGAGACAGCAAGCAGCAGCTGTTCCCTCACATCGGGACTTTCCTTCGGCCTCATTGGCTAGCTCAGCGTCCCGAGAGATCCTTTTCCGCCAGCCACTGTAGTTTGGTTTACTTCTCAAACACATTTTGTTGTTCCATTTGTCAAAAGTTATAGGGGGATATCAGAATGACTGATCCATTGGATACCTTGGATGCCAAAGACAGTAGCGCAGTTTTTTTTTTCCTCCCCCAACCCGAGTTGTCGTCCGAATCTGGTCACATGATCGGAAAATCGGGGCCAAACGTAACCCTGAAAAAGAGCAGCTTCAGTTTTTGTTTGTTTGTCTCACAGGGCTGGCTTCCGACTCGTCTGCCGTTCTTAAAGGAAATGCAGAGGGAGTAAGATGCGGAAACATTTTTGACGGTCAGGGCAAGGCGAAAGATACTGCTAACTAAGTTGAAAAACCCGATACAAATATGTACAGTATGGCCTAATATCACTGAACGGCATCGTGAAATAGTTGACTGGCTAGCAAATGTGGCGCATTTAAATGACTTACCTTCAAACACAAGACTAGCAATTCCATTTTATTTTGTTTTGACCAAACTTGACCTCCAATTTTTGTATCTGGACGAGGCGATTAATCAATAGCGTTGTTTGTAGAAGACACGAATCCGAGCACGAAGCGACAAACTCATTTGTGCGGCAATAAGAAAGAAAATATGTAAAAGTACAGTCATCTCCGCCATGTAGTGATCAATCAAATGATCAAAGATTTTAAGGACTAGTGTCATCAGTAGCCTTAAAGAGGAGTGCAACAGGGGCATGGTGGAGATTTAGTGTCTTTACAAGTCGTGGAATTCCAAAAAATACGGTATGACGTCACGGTATGACGCGACTATCGCCCACACACCCAGCTGTGGAAACACAGCCCAGATCAGGGTTGACTCCTCCAAATCGCAGTTAACTTGAATTGTTCTGGGTGTAATATTTGGAAACGTGGCTCTACAGACAATACGCACATCATACCCCGGGTTTACTGGAAGCACCCTGTTTGCGTCTTGCCGCGTACATACAGAGAGAAGGACGCAAATGGTTCACAGACCACAGAGCAAACAATGACACTTCACTTGAGGGAAGTTGAGAGGCGACACAAAGCCAGAGGTTTGCACTCTTTGCACTCTCTTTGTTTTAGCACAAACCAAATAATTCCGTAAGAATGCTGCCGAGCGAGTTTGATACGGTTGTATATTCAGTAGAGATTTGGAATTACAAAAGGGCACTTACAATGCACACAATGAGGAGCAGTTCCTGCAAAATGAATGTGAAATTGTGAGAGAGAGAGAAAGAGAAAAGGGAGAGAGAGAAGAAAATATTGATTTAAGGTGCTTGCTTTTCAATTTGAGCTTTTCCAACAGGAGACAACCTGGCCTGTCTTTGCCCCTGACGCTCCTTGATCACATGATCTGATGATGAGTGTGACACACACACCCCCACACACGGAGCCCTTGGCTTATTTACCGCATCTTCCCCATTTTCAATATTCACACGAATCGTCTTTAATCATTAAAACACTTTTAACACAAAGATCCATCTGTGGTTTCATTGCTACAAATAGTAACCGTTGGGCTGCAGGAGCATCTCTATTTCAGACGCTCTTGAGTTCTATAGAATTATGGAGGCGCGGCGGTGGAGGGTGTCGGGGGGGGACGTGTGTTTAGGAAGGCTTCACGCAGCTCTGACTGACTCGCAGAAGGAACGCAAACCCTCACATTTGACAGGTGAGGGAGGTGTAACTTTGTCCCCCATCCTTTGAATATCAGCGTTACAGTGCTACAAGTTAATATTTGCTTCTGCCTGCTCATAAATTTGCATCGCATTAGTACCTGACCTAAATGCATTTTTATAAACCCACATAATTAGCGGCACATCAGCTGTAGGAGAGAATATTACAAGGCTGAACGTTCCCCGTGCGTTCCAGCGGGGCGGCTCGAGGAGCAAAAACGGCGACGGGGCCCACCTGACGAAAGAGGAAGTGAATGGGGGCTGCGTTGCTGGCCTTTATAATCCACTACATTAACTCTTGCGCCACAGGGGGAGGAGCTAGCGTGCAAGCAAACAGCCAAGTCACACGAAAAGGGGGCGTGTCGATGAGGGGGGTAATAAGGAAAGACAATGAGTAAACAAGCAGGGGAAGTCCGGGGCCGGCGTGCTCGCAAACTGCCAGCTTCTGACAGCCTGGCACACACAAAGGCCCCACTGTAATTAGCCTTCCCAATAGGTTTTTTCGCCATTTGCATATAAATGCCTCTGCACAAACACTAAACATGCTGACACGAGACCGTGCCCAAAACAGACATTTGCCACACCTCTAGCCCATCTAGGAGGTCTCGGGGGCCCACTTACACTACACGGCGGCGCCTTGAGATACGAGTAAATCAGCTTAGCCCGTTTATCCGTTGCAGCCTTCTAACAAGAAAATTGCTGTAATGCGTAAAAAAAAAAAAAAAAAAAAAAAAAGGAACTCCATAACATCTTCACAGACACTAATGACACTATTATATAAAATTTTAAAGAATTAAAGCTGTGAGAACAAGTACAGTGGTGCCTTGAGAAAGAGTGACTCAACACTGGCAAATAATTTACAGTTTTGCAAGTAAGAGGTTTGGAGCTGCTTATGGCCACTCCCAGTTGATGTTGACTGTCAAAATAAACAAAGAACAAAGAGAATTACATCTTTTGGACTTAAGACAACCAAGCATTCAGGTCCACTAGCTTTATGCTAACACCGGTTTACGACCACGCTACCCTGAGAACGCCCGATCTCGTCAGATCTCGGAAGCTAAGCGGGTTTGGCCCTGATTAGTACTTGGATGGAAGACCGGCTGGAAGTATCAGGCGCTGTAAGCTTCTCTCCCTGGCTAGATGCAGATTGTTGTGTCAGGAAGGGCATCCGGCGTAAAACTGTGCCAAACAAATATGAGCGTTCATCTTAGATGACACGCTGTGGCGACCCCAAATGGGACAAGCGGAAAGGAAAAGAAAAAGAAGCTTCTTGCTAACGCTAATTAGCATCTATGTCACAAGGCTATCGCTATTTTAGTCACGAATGGATCACAATTTGCGTAATAATGGATGTAGACAGACAATATAAACACTTGTAGTCGTATATCTTGAACCTTTACTCATTTTTAAATATTTCCGGGGAAACGAGAAGACAAACTGAGCAAGAAGAGCTCAGTTACCACAATTCAGCCTTTGTGGATTCCAGTGACCTGGATGACTGAGAATCTAAACTTACATTGTAAAAAAAAAAAAAAAATCTTCTTTGTCAAACACATTGGTATTCTTTTTCTTGACATTGTAGCAGTATATACAAAGTAACTTTGCTAATTATGCAATTAGGCTAATGAAATTCCTTATCCTCCGCTCAGTATGACTAATATTAGTATCACACTGACGAGCTGAGAGGAGTTGGGTAATCTTGACGAACAGTAGATCCACCTGTCTGTCATATTCTGCTCCCACCTGGCTAAGGTGGCTCAGAAGGAGCAGCACAATGGCTTTTCGATCGATGCAGTGTGACAAAAACTCACACACAGAGTGAATAGCACACCACCAGCATAAGTACTACTCGCTTCTTCTTTCTAGAAAGATTGTGAAACATCGGGGCTTCCTGTTGAAGACCCAAAGAACCGCCCGACACGGGAGCAGATATCACTCCGACCGCAGGACTCGGCGGCGACACGAGGGGGGCGCAGGTGTCGCCCCCCCCGTTTGCTCGTGCCCTAATTGGGAAAAGAGGAAACAACGCCGACAGATATAGGCACGGAGAACAAACATGCACGTGGGCACACGCGCATGTGACCGTGCGCGGAAAAGTCCTGAGGAAGCAGCAGATCCGCAACGTGTGACGAATGGCTGCTCCGTCCGGATCGGGGTCAAAACATACGGCCTTGTTTTAGGTTGCCTGTCACATGCTGGGATGAGAAGTGCAGTTTTGGCAAAAACACGCTGAGCCGGCGAGCTGGATCGGCCACATTTGCGCAAGGTTAACAGACAACGCTGTCATGTTTTATATACGCTGTAGTTTTAAAGTCTTTTTTTGTTTCATAGCTAAACTGTTTTGATGGAAATTCAGCCTCAGTTTGACACTTCCCTCTCTGCCTAATGTTAGTTTGACAATGATGATTCATAAAATAAGACCAATATAAAGGAAGGAAGTGATGGGACTTGTGTCTGCACCCCCCCCCCCCCCGGCACTTTTCCTGTCCCTGACCACTGCCTCGCTCTGTGCAGCACTTCCTCTTAAGTCATGTTTTCTATACTATAAACAAAGCTTAAACCTTCTACACGTGACGTGATTAGACAAAAGTGTTGGGACACCTTGTCGCGACGCTCACAGGAAGGAATTTTGCAGCTCGAGACTCTCGCCCGACAAGATTCAGGAGTTTTACTAGAATAGTACAGGAGGTCAAAGGTCACAACCTCTTCTAGGTCATACAAAAGGTGTCTGTGGTGAGGTTCCTCTCCGTAAAACCCATCTAAGCATGCCTTGCTTCGTGTACTGGGGTGTAATTAGTCAAAGGGGCCTTGCTGATATTGTCCCCAATTAAAATGACTTAAGCGTAACTGAGGGTTGTAAACCTCAAGCTAATTGGTCATATAACTGTTCGAAATACGCTTGTCTTCCATTCAGATCGTGCATGCTACTCCTAAAAGGCTAAAAACCGGTACTAGAAACACATCTCTCAGCATGACATGTGACATCGGGGCGAAATCCGACAAGAGGAAACACCTGGCAACGCATAGCAGGCACTGAGAGGGGGCCCATTTGGCTTCTATTCTCCTCATGCAGATTCATTTATACCTTTGGTGGACCGATACCGATGCCCGCCAAAATCAACTTTTTTTTTTTTTTTTTTAAACTTAGGGTGTGTGTGACTTCGTCAGTGTTTGCCTTTAGGGGAAGCGCGGTGCGTTTGCGCGGTGTAAAAAAAAAAAATAAAAAAAATAAAAATCAGTATCCGTTTAGATTTTAGCCGTTACCGGAATTTGACTTCCTACACGGCCCGGCTGTTTTCTTTCACCGCCTAACAAAGCAATGGTAGCTCACTGGTGATATCTTGCACTCTCAGGCCTGTTTGAAATCACGTGAATACTTGCAAAATTCCAAATTGCACACCCCCCTGCATGGAGAATAAGCTGCATACATTCCCTCCTCTCCATCTTCGCTCACGAAGCCAAACGGATGCCATGGCGACCAGACGAGGCGAAACGACATCACAAGGCCGAGGTCACCTGTCTGTCACGGCCGTCTGGCTCCCCCTCCACCCTCGGGGGACCTGACCCGTTTCCCTGTGGACCACCTAGGCCCAATATCTGCTGTGTGCCACTGCACATCTGAATGAAAAGCAAGCAGTCACAGAGGGCCCCGTGTTAAATATGGAAATAGCCGCAATCTCTCCGCTATGAGCCACTGGGCACAAAACAGAAAATTTGATCATACAGACGGTGAAGAATGAGGGCCACATGCAAAAACGGCCGTGAAACTGCATACGCGTACAGTGAAAGATTATGTTTGGTGGTGAGACATTGCAGTTACCCATGCAGGCAAATATTTCCTGTGCTTTGTGGGAGCCTTTGCTTTAATCAATTTATTATGAGACACCAAGGTCCCTGTGTTTGTTCATTTGCAAAAGGGAAAACCGCACACTGCATTTGTTTTGGGTACAGTGAGACCCATGGTGGGAATCATATATTTGGGGAGAAGCGTAAGACAAGGAAATAAAAAAAACCCACACAGCAGTAGAAATACTATATAGTGCAGCCTTGAGATACAAGTGACCCCACTTGGGATTTTTTTTTTTTTTTTTTGCAGTACAAGCCATCGTTCAAGAGAGACACAATTACTCTTAGGTGACAGTGAACTCTATTTCACAACAAGCAGTAGTTAAGAAGATAGTCAACAATTCCTGCAAAAAAGAGACTCCAGATAGAGTTTACTGTCAAACTAAACATAAAAAAACAAAGCTTTGCGCCTTATTCCATTTACCTTCACAGGCTTCGGTGTTGACACCATTTAAGCAACAGATATTTGAACACAAACGGTGTATAAACATGTAGACAGACAATACAACAATATGCACAGGAAATGTTTCTTTATCCGCTGTGAAGAATGACTAATATTACTGCAGCTTAGTGGGTCAATTGCGAAATGCTGAAAAAATGCTTCAATTTCTACATTATATTAATTATTCTATTTGTTTTCATGAAGTATGACAATATATAAAATATCTATCCATCCATTTTCTTCCCTGCTTATCCTCACAAGGGTCTTAGGAGTGCTGGAGCCTATCCCAGCTCTCAACGGGCAGGAGGCGGGGTACGCCCTGAACTGATTGTAAGCCAATCACAGGGCAAATTGAGACACTCGCAATCACAATTTAGAGTGTCCAATTAATGTTGCATGTTTTTGGGATCTGGGAGGAAACCGGAGTCCCCCAAGAAACCCCACGCAGGCACAGGGAGAACATGCAAACTCCACACAGGCGGGTCCGGGATTGAATTCGGGACCTCAGAACTGTGAGGCCAACGCTTACCAGATGCCTGTATAGAATATGCAAATGTTTATTGATATGCACTGGCCCTTTATAATTAGTGAAGTAAACAAACGGCATGTGCATTTATTTCACGATGATTTGAGATACAAGCGTTTTCCGTTACAAGTGCGATCCTAGAACAAATTCATACCTCAAGGCACCTCTGTATATAATACCTCGGTGCATAGCGTTTCTGTCCATCAAGATACAATCTACAAAAATCTAGTCTAGGCTTTGGGATTCAACGTAGCTGCCGGTGCGATTGGTCTGAGCGCTCTCGGTGCTGAAAAGTCTCCTTGTGATTAATCCGCATAAGCGTATATTTTGTAAACTTCCGGCCAGTCAGAAACATCCCCATCCATGCTTCAACATGTTCCATTCGACAACTTGTCGCCGAGCGTTCGTGTTCGCTATGGACGTCTCAGAAAGACGAACACAGCGAACGTACATATATGTGTATATCTTTTTATCAACTTTTGTTTTAAGGTTAGGTTAGGATATAACATATGTTAGCTCTCTCTATGTAGAAGAAGGGGAACTATGAGACCAGGTGATTTCCCAGCAAGCGTCTGCTACGTACCCAGAGTTCCCCTGTTAGTAACGCATGCGCATTCATCACAAGGGGACTTTTCAGCACGGGGGAGCGCTCAGACCGTCACACTGTTACTTTTTCCAAGGCTAGAAATGTATTTGCTACAGGATCTTTCCAACAAAAACTGCAAAAGTCGAGTGTAAAGGCAATGACAACGACGTCCCGAACCTGCACTGCGGCATTACTCGAATGTTGGTCTGATTATCGCCTCGTGTGACATTTAACACGAGCTGTGCTACATCTGGCATAAAAGGTTTACACATCGACAGTGTTACAATTCACAAATATTTCATAAATCCGCCGAGACGCTCACTGCTATATGCTTATTTGACAAGCTTGCATGGGGGCAGACACGCAGAGTGCACTTTTTTCTTTTTTTTTTAATTAAGACGTCTGCGACAGTGGGCTATAAACAATCATCGCTGCAATCAAAAGCGGCGGCGTCAACACGGCGCGTTGATATCATACGTTCTCGAACCTTGAAAAACTAAATTATTCATGGTATTTGCATCATTATTGTCAGAAAAAATCAAGTGAACACGGGTATGAAATAATATAACAGCTCCTAGATGGAAATATAAGGCTGGATTCTGCAGCAGCCCTTAGATTTGCAGTGCATTTGGCAAGCACGCAAAAAAATAGAACCTTTCTGTCGAAATGCAAAGAATTATCTTGGAGTTCAATAATTTGTCCTCTGGGGAAAATCATTCTAGCCTTGATTTGGACTATCGCAATAGTTATGATGGCAGGTAAAGTAACACGCAAAAAAAAAAAAAAAAACAGTCCTTTACAAATATGATTGTAAATATTGCACGTGGCTGCAAACTATTGTCCGGCACATCCAACAACTGCCGACGCAAATAGCCTTCGCTCCTGGGCGCTATTCAGTATTGGCTATTTGCACGCAGGAAAAGCGGCCTCACGTTGCAAAAACAGGCGGAAAAGGTGTAAAAATAGCAAAAAAAAAAAAAAAAAAAAGTGTGTGGACAGCCCAACACCGCGGACGCAAGTGTATGTGTGCAGACAAAAGGGAAATGCGACGGAGAGAAGCTCGAGAATAGAGCTGAGGCTCCAACACTTAGAGGCCATTTTATTGCTTGTGCTGTGGTCAAGTGAGGTGCACCGAGCTCAATTCCAGCACAACAATGGCAAAGAGGGCCGCAGAGACAAAACAGGGGCTATCCCTGCTCCTTAACCCCTTTACCGCTGGCCTGTCGCCCGGGGGCACAGGGGATGACAAATAGCCGGCGGACATTTTATACGCCCAGCATATGGCGGTTATGCACACACGTAAGGTTTGTTAAAGGAAAGGAGGAAAAGAAAAAAAAAAACAATAAGATGTGCACAAAGCTCCCATGAATCTATCAAGGGGCGGATGGAGTTTCGTTTCCTGACCAGAAAGAGGCAGCCGGTAGCTTAACGTCAGCCTCTTCTCCCAGTGAAATACGCCGCCGTGTGCTCTTTATGTCTTCGTATCCCCGCCTCCCCTCGCTCGCTCCCCCCCCCCCCCGTCACATGCAGCACAGACACGGCTACTGCGCATTTGCAAGTGAATTACACTTTTTGTCGGGATTTTATTGTGCGCGTGAATCGCCCAAAAAATGAGGAAAAAGGTGCGAGAGTGAGAGGGCGCTCCAGCATGGGCTCCTTTCTTTTCTTCTCGCCGTAATCCCGAGGAGGATAAGCTGTAAAGTACACAGAGAGGAAGTGCCACAGACCTCGGGTCCGGAACATCCGAACAGCACATTCCGACATCGGGGCTATCACAAGCGTTGGGTGTGGGGAGACAGAAATTCTAATAAATCAAAAATAATGTTAAAAAAAAAACCCTCATAAGGAAGTAAACCATTTCGTGAAAATCAAGGCATTACACAATCATAACACTCAAAATATGATCACAAAGAAGGTACAATCTCCCTGTATCTATTTAGATTATTTTTGTTTAGGGAAAATGGCGCTTAATATAGCGGGCATAGTATGTATATTGTTTATATCCAGTATATCGCATAATCATCCGGCCCTTTAAAGCAACGCAAGAGATAAACACACGCATTGCATTAGCTCCTATTGGGAGTGTGGCTTCTGCGTGATGCTGGGTGACCTCACTCTAAATTAGTGATGAGGCAAAAAAAAAAAAAAAAAAAAGATAATAATAATAATAAACCATCTCAAATGCAGCCACGGCTCCCAAATCCAATCACCAAGCTGCATGTAGCTATTTATTTTCCCGTACAAATAGTATGGTCAGTAAAAGTGTGTGTTAATTAGTATAAGCCAACCACTGGTGAAGATGTTATTTCAAAAAAATAGTTTGTACAAACGTGTTGTAAGCTAGCACGCATGCAGTGCCTGCGAAATATTGACTGTAGAGTTTTGGTTGCACAACGCAGATTTCCCAGGCACTGATAAACAATGCCTGTGCGCTTATCACTCTGCAGAGAACAGTAACATAGAGGAAGAGGAAGAGGATGACAAAGGAATAGGGGAGCATAAAAAGACGGCGTGTGTGTCGTCAGATTCGCAGGCCAGAGGGGGGCCCAACGTATTGTTCCCGGGGCTCAGCGTGGCCAGAGAAAAGCGACCTGTCTAAGCGTCCTCCATATTTTATGCATTCTGTCCTTTTGTGATGATAAGCGCCAGCGCGGAGGGTGGAATGCTGGCCTCCAGGGTCCAAAAGAGGGGTGGGCTGGGGTGCGGCTACATGCGCCGTTGTTTTTTTTTTTTTTTTGAACAGCCCTCCGAGCCCGATTCTTAACCTAGTGTGTAATTGTGTTGTCTAACGATGCCAATCTGTCCTGCAGTCCGTCCCGCCACACTCCATGCTAGTAGCTGCTCTGGCCCAAAATAGGATGTAGCCGCTATGCTACACTCACGCACAAACGCCCACACAGCTACACACACAGACACACACACACACACACACACACACACACTCTGCTATGCTATGCTGGCACTTCTGAACAGGTATGGATCACATGGTATTCTTCTCCTCACAGATAAAACGTTTTGGGGAAAAAAACCGACAAAGCAAAATTATGATTCCAATTCCATCCACAGCCACCGATTTCTTTTTTGGGGGTTTGGAATACATATTTGTACAAATTCCCGCGCCGTTTCATTGAGCCGTCGTCGACGAGGCTGTATTAAGGCTGTATTATATTTGCATTTCCTACACTTTACTGAACGTAAAAGATGATTTTTTTTTTTTTTGCGACTCGTGAAAAACGTCAGCATGCGGTGTCATTGAAGGTCAGCTGACTAGTTGCAAAGTAATGCAAGGTTTTTTTTGTTGTTTTTGTGAATTAATACACAACTACATATAAATACCGGGAAAGTCCAACAAGGAATTGTGAGTCATTCTCAACAAATGTGTTTCATGTTTAAAATAATATGCACCAGTCTTAATGCAGCTGCACACACACACACACACACCACACACACACACACACACACACACACACACTTGTAGTTTTTTTTTGAGTCGTAAATCTAGGTGTCCTGCGGTGATTTAACCATGATTGTGAACATGAAAACATATTGGGAAAGAGCAAACCACAGAAAAGCACTGCCAGTGTTGCTTAGAAAAGGATGTTACTGACAAAGTGGGGGTCGGGGGGGAAAAAAAGGAGACAGGGAGGAATTTTGCAGGGGGGGGACGTGAAGGCCTGTTTGGACCACTGGCATTTAGGATCCGGCAGACACATACACATACACACACACCTGAGAGTACAGCGGTCATCTCATCCCACCCTCCTTTTCCCCCCTCCTCAACCCACGTCGATGTCCAGCCCACCGCCCGCCTGCTCGCTCTCTGGTAGCGTGACTCGCCGCACTGCCCGAGCTGTGGGACAAACTGGAAGAACCGGTCCCTGTACGCCGGCACGGCCTCGCATATGCAAAAACCACGGGTCAGATTAAAACGGCCGTCTGCGCCCCGCCGGTCCCCCGTCGTCACGCGTTCCGTCTTCATCCGGGAAACGTCCATGACGCCGGCGTCATTCGCAGCGCGGTGACAAAGCGACTCCCGTTTGACACGTTTACCAATTTCACACATTGGCAATTTGGATTTGTTGCTCGGTACGAGGCCTCAGCCCATAGCCCTCGACCAAAGAGGGCTCCCTCAGACCGAAGACTTTGTCAGCGAGCTCCCCTGCTGGGCCAGTACCAGCCAACAGGATGGTGGGAGGTAAAGAGGGAGCTGGCGCATTTGGAGACACACTGAGGAGCAGATAGCCAGCGAGGGAGGAGGGAGAGAAGGGCTGACGACTGCCAGAGGCGCCAACCTCCCTTGGCTCGGCGCTGCCGTCATACTACCAAACGAGCCCATCTATAGTCTCCGCTCGCAGACAGAGACCCAAGACGATACGCTAGCGTCCTCTCACATCACAATGCTAACAAGTGACAAACGATCGCGAGAGCGAAGGCACAAAAACTGACCGTGCGCTGACTTTAACCATCACCAGTCATGTTTGTTCACCACATGCAAAACTACATTTTTCAAAAATATATACACAGCATATATATGCTGTATATATATTTATCTGTCCAGAAAAAATATTTGATTCATCCTATGTCCAATACAGTAATACATCTTGACTATTTAGTTTTGGAAAGAAAGCAATATGAAATTTGTTGAAAATAAATCTGATTCCATTGAAATTGCAGCGGGGAAAAAAATGAGTGTGTACCGCTTTATGTCAAATTTTCAATTTGTTGAAAAAAATGAATGTGTATTTCAATTTCAGGTAAATGGCATGACCGAGCTAAACATAATCCACCACAATGTCATGAAGGCAAAATTAGAATAGCATCTTTTTGATTACTTTTTCATAAATTTCATCTCAAGCAGCATTGGTGGCATTTTTTTAACTATTTGCAACCCTGTGAGTAGCAAACACACACACACACACACACACACACACACACACACACACACTAATCATGTACATTGCTCGACGAGTATATTTCAAGTCTTTAGAAATCTACTGACAACACGACAAGCAAGCAAGACAGAAAATACGGCAGAAGGTAAATATTTCTGTGTGTCTGGTAGGGAGAGGAGGAAGACGACGACGACGACGAGGAGGAGGAGCAGGAAGAGGAGGAAGAGTGTTGGTGTGACAGGAGAGGAAGGCTCATCACTTGCAAAGTACCTGCGTGCTTTTTGCACTCGTGTCACTGCGGCCCAAACGTACTCGGAAAAATGACAATAAATAAATCCGTCGACATGCAAAAACGTCGGGATTACATAAGCACGGCTGATTCCAACTCATAATCAAATAGGAATAATAAGCCCGTCTGTTTCAAACACATTGTGTCTGCTCCTCACCGCTCTGAGAGGTAGGGCTCTGTTTATCTGACCTCTTCCCCTGATTCCTCCTCTATGGCCTGTAGCTATCTGACCCCCACACTCTGACCCCCCTCCCCACCCAACCATCCACTATTTTCTCCTCATTGCAATAATCGTCAACACCTTTTTTTTTTTTTTTTTACTTCCACTATTATTTTCCCTCCTCACATCAACTACATGCAAAGTCGTATTTCTTGCTACTGACGCCCGCCAATGCGTTTTGTTCCATATGCCATCCATTCCTACCCCCCCCCCAAAAAAAACACATCCCTCTGTTCGTCCATGCACCCCCTCCACCCCACCCAAGCCCTGACATAGTCCCACGGCTGTTTGGCGAGGGGGTTTCCTCTCCTTGCTTTTTTATCTGTGCACTCACTCCGTGACCCTTGTTCCCCTTGTTTCTTGCTGTCTGACCTACAACCCCCCCCCAAACACCATCCTCGCCCCCTCCATGTAAAATAGCAAAGCCACTGCTCACAAATCCTCCTCTTGCCTCTCCTTCATCAGCCAAAACTGACTTTTTTACCCCTGCTTTTTCATGTTTCACAATGCACATTAAGGGATTTGAAGCTCATCCAAATAACCGTTGGTCGCTTTTATTTTGTTCTTTTTTTATTTTTTTTTTTTTTTTGCGGCAAGAAGCGCAATCTCGACACTGCACGCCTGCTAAGTGGTCTTCAAATGTGACCCGCACTATGTCAAGTTTCCCCTCCCGATGCCTGGAAGCTGACGCCAGCAGGCCAAATGTTTGGTTTCCAGAACCTCCTGGAGGTCTGCGGCCAAGTATAGTCGCAGCGCATGCACAAGAACCAGCAGCGGCCGTGCACTTTGCAGGGCTGGCTGGCGGTCCTGCCTGATCCGCTGCTGTCATGAAGGAGAACCCGGGGCTCCCTTTTTTTTTTTTTTTCATAGCCTGCACGCACGCACTTGCACGTGCACGCGCCAAACGCTCGCTCGCTCACGCACGCACGCACGCGCACGCACACACGGGATCGATTTGCACGGGACTCGGTCGGGGCACGGCTGAGAATCGACTTTAAAAAAAATATACAAGGCTCGAAAGAAGCAGAGTCGGGACCGAGTGAGAGAGACGAGCCGAGCCGAGGTGGGATGAAGCCGATGAGGGGGGGAAAGAGTGGCCGCGAGTCGGGGCGGAGAGGGCTCGCACAAAAATAAAAAAACTCCAGGAGAAAGGATCTCATAAAGCACCGCACCGAAGATCTGCCTTCGGACGGGCATGCTTTTATATGTTTTTGGTTTTTTTTTTGGTGGGTTTTTTTCACACAATGCAAGAAGTGAAAGCCGCGAGAGAGTCGCCGGACCCGCGCGGAGCCAACAGGCTGGACTCGGAGCTCCTTCCCCGGGCTGCGCTCCGCGACGAGCCGCCCCTCGATTCTCGCCGAAACACGTCTCTCGACACCCGCCACCCCTCCACGCACGTCCCCGTCCTCACCCTAAAAGCCCCGTCCTGCTTTAAAAGCGCCCCTTTTTCTCTTTTTCCCCCCTCCTCACTTCCCGTCGTATGTCGAAGGGATCGCTCGCTTGTTCTCGCCCGTAGACGAAGAGGAGAGGACGAGCGCTGATGTAAACACAGGTAACGACACAACCTGCCCCCCTCCAAAGAAAAAAAAAATCTCGAATAAAGCTCGAAACTTGCATGAAATGAGCCTTTCTTACTACCCGGAACGGGAGTTGCTTTTTCCTCTCTTTTTTTTTTTTTTTTTTTTTTAAAGCCGGGGACCAGCTCCGCTACAAGTCCACCGCCATGAAGGAGGAAAGAGGCTGACACAGAGAGAATAGGATCGCGCAGCGACAACAACACACACACACGCACACCCCCCCCCCAAAAAAAAAAAAATAAAAAAAAAAAGAGACAAAAGTTGAAACTTACAATGCGCCGCTTTGCGATGGCCGCTTTTTAATCCAGTAGCGAGACGATGGAGCTAAAGATCCCATCAAGGCGAAAAGAGTCCCCTTTCGGTCACTTTACGCTCGGGGGTGGCCGGAAAAAAAGAAAGATCATTGTTGTTGCCGAGTGCTCGGGTGGAAGCGGAGGTGGGGGGGGGGGGGGGAGAGAAAAGGGCGCAAGTAGGTAGCGATTAGTTGTTAAAGGCGATATCAAAAATAATTTGGATGCAAAGCAGCCGGAGTCCGGAGTTGGAGGCGCGCGAGGATGAGGTGAAAGTGAGATCTGATGATTGGGGGGAAGAAAAAAAAACTCTTTGGATCTTTATTCCTGCTAATTAGTTTCCTGCGAGAGAGAGAGAGAGAGGAGAGAGAGAGAGAGAGAGAGAGAGAGGAGAGAGAGAGAGAGGGGAAAAAATGGCTGTGATTAATTCAGTGCGCATGTGCTTCATTACACAGGCACGAAGGGAAGGGCTAATTAGCCGCCTTGTGGATCAATAAGATTCAGCAGAGGAGAGCCGGAGGAGGGAGGGCGAGGAGGGAGGGAGGATGGATAGATACAAGGAAGGGCGAGAGGGAGGGGGAAGGAAAAAAAAAGAGGAAAAGTAATGATCAGGAATAGAAAATATGGAATTAAGAGAGGCGGGAAGCAAGAGTTTGATTAGCGAAAGTGAACGCCGGCTGGCCGAGCTCCACGCGAGGCGTCGCTTCCACTCGGCTTTCAACCCGCCACGCACTTTTTTTTTTTGCTCGCCTTCAAAACAAACGAGCAAACATATATTTTTTTTTTAAAATAGTTTGCAACGCGCCTTAAAGCGGCGTGTGAAGGATGTTGATTTGATCATTCCCCCCCTTCCTTTTTTTTTCTTCATCTTTGCATCGGTTGGCGATGATTCGTCGTCGCTTGTATACTTGCACAAGTTTTATATATAAAGAAAAGTTTGTGATAAAAATTGCTTTCAACTTTGCATTTACCAGTAATGTAAAAACTGTATATTTTTCTACATAAGAAAGTCATAATCATATACGCTGTCATGTATTTTTCCACGCGCGTGCATACAAGTCCAGCCGTAATAAAAGATACATGAATTGATAAATTCAAAATATCGTCACTCGCTGCAAATACATACCGTTAGATATCCATATTTAAATAGCACATCTCTATGATAATGTCAGTTATATTTACATATTTTAAAGTGACACACGCAAAAAAAAAAAAAAACAAAAAAAACAAGGAAGACATACGTGTGCATTTAAGCTCTCTTGGTTCAACTTGGATAATAAATACGCATCTTTTATGAAGATACTCTTATCAGATAAATCGGCGGCCGTGTAGAGCGATATGACGATAGGAACGCGCAAATATGTCGGAGGTGAGCAATGCATTATTATTACGTCACTGATTTGAGGGGCACGCACAGACAAGCGGTTTCGAATATTTGGGACGAAAATGGAAATTCCTTCGAGGTCTTTTTTTTGGGGGGGGGGTTGTTTTTGTATTTTGGGAGCACTTCATGCACTCTCCTTGATTTTTTCTTTTTCTTTTTGGTGTGTGTGTGTGTGTGTGTGTGTGTGTGTGTGTGTGTGTGTGTATGAGTATCTAAATGCAGTGAGATTTCCCCCCCCCCCCCCGCTTGTAAATAACGTGTCGTTTGCGTTTAAAGAGGGAAAATATTTAGAGATTGTGTCTAGTATCAGAAGAGATGGATTTGATAGAATGAGGAACAAAACGCATGTCATTTTGACACCCATTGTGAAGAAACATTATTATTATTATTATTTTCTTAAAGAACTAACCAGAAAAGCGGACCATGAGTGAGGTGGCTCTTCCCTTAATTTTCATCATGCTATATTTTGCCCTGTGAAAATGGCGAAAAATCCCTTGCACGTCTAATATATAAACAGTACGCCCCTCTCTCTTGTACAATAAAGTATTTTAATATTTACACCCACTGTCCTTTGTGGTCTATATTGCCCAAGCAAATATTGGGTGACGCTTGGCTGTGTGCTTTCTGGAGTCTTGAAAGGATGACGTAAGGTGCCATGTTTACGGAAACAATGTGGATTGGATATTCTCCGCTGTAATGCATTCCAGGACAGGTCAGATCCTAGATGTATACCGTCTAGAGTCAGCCCAATCGGATTTTACTCGACAGCATAAAGCATTGTTTTAAGTAGGGTCCGAGTGGAAAGCGGCGCGGGGTGGTATTTTATTTACTTTATAAGGTTAGGGACGTCAAGGAATCCACGTAATCTATAGGAAAAGCCGCCCACCCACTTCGCTGTTCAACTATATGCCGTGTTACATCCTGGCATTTCCTGCACACTTGCCACGCACAAGTCGAGGCTTGCACTGATACCTGTTTTCAAGGGGGGGGGGGGGAGACGCACGCACGCGCGCGCGCGCGCACGCACACGCAAGTGCGTGGTTTCCACGTCTTCGGCAGAGTGCAGGAATCTGCAGGATTTGCGACATGTCTGGCTCTCTCTCGGGAAGAAGGCACCGTAAAAATGAATAGGTTGAAAATAGCGTGCGAGGGGCTGGGAGATAATAAAAGAGAGGCCGTTGTAATTTGAGGCTCGTGCGGAGGAAGACCTGCAAAGCCCATCAGTGCAAAACCGGACTTTAAGCAAGTGGATGCAAAAAAAAAAAAAAAAAAAAAAAAGTGACAACAGCCCATCGTCATCATCACTTGGGGGTCTGTGCGTCGAGGGGGACGACGGGACCCGTCATCCTTTTAGGGCCTCTATGAGAAATAAAAAGGGGGGTGGACTGGAAGTGTGTGTGTGTGTGTGTGTGTGGGGGGGGGTGCTTTTGTATGAGCAGCGTTCAATTGTGTCTCTCTGCGGGGAGGGTGGGCGTCCACGTGCCAGCCTCAATAGGCGGCACATCCGCGAGTGGCACACAACCTGTGGCCATATACGACACGACGTGGACGTGGCAAAGACACCGAGAGTGGGCTTCAAGTGATGCGAGAAAAACACACGTTGAAATTGTGAAAATGGCGTTGATGTGCATCACGTGAACACGGCAGCACTTACAAATTAAGCAACTTGACGAACATTAAATTCATTATGATCAATAATAATAATAATAATATTCTCATGATGTTTTCCCCTGCTTGCACAAGCCCAACCCCAAACAAAGCACGAAAGGGAAACTCAGGAAAAGAGCAAGGGTTAGTATGTAGGGGTCAAAGATTCTCTCCAGACAAGTCATAACTTTTGTTTTCAAGAGGGTGGCTGTTTTTATTATATATATATATATATATATTTCTGGGGGGGGGGGTGAAACATGCTCTTAAGATGCAAAAATAACAAGCAATGGGATAAGATATTGTAAACATTTTATGAGTGAACGTGAAAAAGGGGCATCAGACGTCCATTTAGTCTATTTAAAACAGTTTTAAAATAGAAACATGCACAAGTAGAATATTATAGTCAAAGTGAAACGCCTTTTTTTTTTGCTCAAAAATATATTCTTAATGTAAGTTTTGCATCTGAGGGATGAAGTTGATGAAAATGCAGGCTGAAAGGTGTTATATTGGAAAGGCAGGCTGATATAATTCAATGTGCAAGGTGACACAATCATATTATAATCCATCGTGACATTGAAATATTATTTATAAATTGTTGTGATTTTTCTTTTATACCTATGTATTATTAAATGCACTGCGCAGTGTTTACTCCGCTCTTTTTTGCTGTTGTTGTGGTTGTTGGTGTTGTTTTGTCGCCGAAAGCTGCGAGCGTTGTCCGTGTGCGCGCCCCTGCACGTGCACGTGAGGGGACACAGGCTCTCCCCACTTGCTCCAGGGCAGCCCGGCCAGGTGCGATGGGAGCGCCCTCTTATGTTCAGCCCGACCCACAGGGACCGTGCAGCGCGGCGACGAGACCGCCAACCCAGACCAGACCAGACCTGCGCACTTTGGTCTCGGAATGGAGCGAGCGGGTTTGCTTGCGGAACAACAACAACAACAACAACAACAACAAGATGGGGCTGAGAATGGCTGCACGCATGCGTGACGTATATTGGCGAGAAGAAGCGATTGCAGCGCTCATCTGTTGTCTGAATCGTTATTGTGACCAGTTAATATTCAACATTTTGTATTAACATTATTTGCAGGAGTTCAATAAATTGCTAAAGGTCATTCGAAATAATTTGAAATGATTTTTCAATCTTTTGTATACAACGCAAATTTGCCTTTTGCAATGATTTGGATTGACCGTAAGAACATATGCTTATGAGACCATTTTTGTTAACAAATAGATAAATATTGCAAAAGCAGATCCACTATATTCCCTTATGTTCTCCCTTGTTTTCTCCCGTTTGAAAAAATTGGGATAGAATTGAATACAAAAGACTTTTTCAGAACAATGAACAATTTTGTCACCGCTGCTTGTTTTTATGTTTTTAGGTAAGGATGTGTAAAACATTTATTTCAAATGTTTTTTTTATTTTCTTGGGGAGAAGATGCATTCGAAACCACGTGGAAATCTGGAAAATGTCACCAGTGGCTCTTCTTTTGATTTGTCCAGCAATAGTTTAAAGATTTGTTTGGGTCTCTCTCCTATTATTTTACTATGCCTATAATTTGTATTTAATTGTAGCATATTTTTAATGACCTTATTCATTTGATTTGATTGACAATTACTTTTTTTGTATCGTAAATCATAACGTATTAACACTCTGAATATTAAAATTACGTTGGTCCAAGAGTGTATCGTTTATGTTTTTTTTTTTTTTTTGCAGGGGGGTGCAAAATGAAATGTTTTCCAACATGAAATGATTTAATGCATGACAGCATACACACGCGTGTGCAGTTTCAGGTGGGAAATCAAGATGCGTGTGTGTGTGTGCTTCTGCTGTTGTGATGTTAAGAATTATTATTATTTTTTTTTAAAAGAAGCAAGTGGCCGTCAGGTCAGTCTGTCTCATTTGCATAAGAAACAAGGACCCCCATATCAATTCATCTCCCCTCACACCTATTTGCCCCCCACCCACCGTATTAATGACCCCATCCATAATTCAATAAAAAAATGAACATTGGACTAACATTATATTTATTTTTCTATAAGACAATCACTTCGAAGGTCTCTAAATAATCGTCAACATTTTCAACCAAATATTTGAAAAAAAAAAAGCCAAGTTTGATTTTCAGGGCACTAACGATGATGCATTGATTACGATAATTGTTTATATTATCATCAAAATGATATAGAAACAAATTGAATGTAAAGAATCACATAAACGTCCCCCCCCCAAAAAAAAAATGTGATTGTCCATGCAGCTTCACGTGTGTTTGCCTGGAAATGGGTTGGAGTGTGTGCGTGTGTGTGCGCGCGCGCGTGCGGGTCGAAGCTGCAGCCTTATCATATTTTGTGCTGTTTTGAAATGATCAACTGTATTTTAATGAGTGACGTTACATTATTGTCTATTGTTTTTTCATGAAAAACCACGAAAGACGTAGCATGCGTACCAGTGGGTGTACGCGCGCGTGCACGCGTGTGTGAATCCCCAATTCAACCTCTTCACACCTCCCCACTGTTTCAGTGTCAGAATATTGGGAGAAAAGTCTGAAAACTGCTGGAAAATGTTTCGTTTTCATTTGTTTTTCGTCGTGTTTGTATTTTATAAGGAAGGCATGTGACGTTTTTTTTTTTTTTTAATGCCAACTGGGAACTCCTAGATCTGTTTTTCATGCACATAGATATTAAAATCTCACACAACATATAAAGGTGGGTGGGGGGTTATGTCAAATTTCCTATGAAATACTGGCAAATATTTAAAGATACAAGAACAGATCTAAATATGAATAATCATTGTGAACGTGACGAAGCTCTGCGAGCTGCAGTCCGGGGTCGAGGCTCGGACCTGACTCGTGCGGTTTTTACGAGCTTGGGAGAGGTTCACTGAGAAAAGAGGGATCCCAAATCAGAGCCATATGAGCCCTGCAGGCAGGAGCAACACTAGCTGCTGGTAAGTCGACCCGAACAGAACAGAACACGGATAATCACCGCGCTACAATGCCAAAGCCATTAAAATGCCTCTTTGCTCTTGAATACACAAAACTTAAAGCGAGTAATTTTGCTTCTCGTCAAAAAGCCCCCCCCCCCACATCGCCAGAAAAAAAGCCAAAAAAAAAAAAAAACATGATGAGATGAAAGTTGACATGTGGAAGGGATGCATGAGACAAATACAGATGAGGGATTTTTGATTTTTGCCAGGGGTCAAAGACAACTTTCGCTGCACGGCCTGGATAGGTACGAGATTATCGGTCCTTTGGTGTGGCTTGGACCAAATTTCAAACCAAAGACATCGCCGATAAAGTCAAAATTTTGCTCGATGAAATGTGTCCAGAGCTGTTGATTGTAAAATATAGAAAATGTGGTGTTAAATGGTTGAAATAACCCCTGTTCTGGTTGACAGCTAGCTACCGAGCTAGCCAGATCGCTAGTTAGTTAGCTAGCTAGCTAAGTACTGGAGCTACAACAGCTCGACAGACAGCGAGATCGCTCTTGTAAACGTTGCTTGTTGTGGGCAGGTGAGCCCACCCAAACGCTATGACGCGGGTGGACAGGGTCGCTGGGAGTCGCCATCCTTCCAGCGGCCCTCCATCGAGAGGCCCCTTTTACGGCCCCCCAACATTTCCAGGGACCAATAAAACCTTGTGATTAGTGGAGCTGCTCCAGTTTTAGGTGTTAGCTCGTTAAAGGAGTTAATAGAGGTGTTTACCTTTTCAAGGCGCACACACGTGTGCGGGCACACACACACACATACCTGATATTAAAAACTTTGGACAGCACAGCGGATGAACATGCATTTATCTGCTTTTATGCTAATCATGTTTATCGCTGGGATCTAGCCGAAACTGGTCAATTTCAATTTTTTTTTTCACAAATCAATACAATTGCTGTGTCCCACATGTTTTTATTTTTTTTTATTTTAATTATCGACTTGTGATGTCTTGTTCTCTTTGACAATTTAACGCTAACGCCGCCAAAAAGATGGCCTCGTTTTGGTTACCGCCCAACGCCGGCGTTATACAACTGAACACCAAGGACATCTGGGAAATGGATTTTATTATTTCTGATTTTCGTTACTGGCCAAGTAATTTTTTTCAGTTTTTGACAAAACAAGAAAAAAAAAAGGATATTACTGGACACATTGGTATTGGTATTGTGATAATATGTGAAAAATTACTTAGGGATGTTTACTAGTAGGCTTAAAATGTCTTTTTCAAATACAGCAACTCAATGGTAGATTTTAACATGCCCCCCCAGCCCCCCCGAAAAAAATCAAGATAGAATAAAGAACAGGAGCAAAAACGTCAGTTTATCAGTGATGATAGCAAAACGGGAACAGCGACAACAGAACTGAGAAAAAGAACCTATTGTCAAATTTTAAATATTTATCATAACACACATCACGCCATACAAACGGTACGTAAGTAGTGCGCTGCCTTACCCGTTACAGAAACACATCTAATATTTATGATATTTTATTGCTTTAAAAGGTGGGCAATTCTCTCAGACGTTAACTTAGCTGACCACTAAACAACTACTTTTCAAGAAACCATCTTTCAATCTTGACTCAACATAATTCTGCAGAAAAAAAATACAACAATACCTGTCTGAAACTTTAAATGTTTATAATAGCAAAAGTAGAACTACAACAAATTCTGTTTCTACTTAAATGTTCCAAAAAAAAAAAAAAAACAACAACAACTCTCAAACCGATGGAAGGTCAAACAGCTTCTTGGAAGTACTCCGCGGCGGCACTCAGAGGCTACCTGCACATCGCAGCTAAAAAAGAAAAATGCTGCTTTCTAGCTAGCAAGCGGTGACCCAGTTCCCGTGGTAGAAATTGAAGTAGCCTGCACATTGTGTTTGGCTGTGTCGAACAGGAGGCACAAGTGTTTCGGGGTTATCAAAACAGAGCTCTGCGGTAGCAAGCCTGCCATGTAGGTTCCTTTCTGCTCGGCTTCACAGCGTCAACACGCATTCACCAACGTGTGACGGACGGACGTCGAGGGCAGCCGACGAGCGCTTCCAATTCTCTCGGATGTGCGCCGCGCTGAATAATTTGCGACGCTGCCGTCGCCGCGGCCGCGCCCGAGTGTCGGCGCGCCGGGTCGCCATGTTGTTTTTGATGCTCGCACGGGCAGGGGGATATCGACGTGAAAAATTGTCTTTGGATTCCGAAAAGGTCACAGCGGCCCCGTGGTCAAATCGCACTGATGTGATATTCTCCTCCATAGCTCAAAGGATAAAACTCTTGGTGTGAGATCTCACAAAAAAACACAACACATGACACTCAAAAATCAAGCTGCTGTCTTGGAATTATAATTTGTAGCATAACTATGTATGTATACTACTTGCAAGTATAAAACTCTTTGATTGGATTTGCCAGATTTAATAATTTCAAAATGCCAATTTTGTAATGAGTTTTCCATCAGGGAAATTGGACTATATAACAGTGAACTTTACAAAAAAATATACTTATAACACAAAAAGAATGAAGAATTAATTTATGCAACATGCTTTGCTCATTGCAGTACTTCTGATGTGCACAGTTTGGCCAGTCGGGGGCAGCATAATACAGTCACGCAGACACAAGCCAAAAAGAGTTTCACGACTACTGTAAGTGGCTCTGTACAATCATAGAATATTAATCTTACATTTCAGCAAAGAATAAGAAAAAATAGACGTGATTTTGAGTATCGTTATATTTTTTATCTACGTGCATTGCTCCACCATTTATGTTCAGTATTCATTTGAAAATCCCTTCAAAAGAGACTAAGTAATATTTGTAAGCGTCTTTTCTGATCCGATATTTGATTTTTAGCCAGATGTTGGCTCGGCTACATTTTGGTCATGTCGGCGCATCAGATCCAATCTGATTCAGGGGGCATCTTATTATTTTCCACATAATTTTTTTCAATATTAAAAGTCTGGATGGTATTATTTTTGGGGACGATAAAGAGTGAAAATATTGAGTGAAACATTTTAGTAGGCTTGTATTTTCATGTCTTCTTGAAGAAAGAAGACACCAACATCATTGCATATGAGGTCATAAGGATAATTTACGACGATTTAATAATTTTATAAACTGGCTTTGCTAGCTCAGCGTTGTATTGATTGTATCACTAATGTCTATAAAATATTTGAAAAGAGTTCCGATGGATGACGTGACACAGGCGTTTCTGTCGGGGCGACACAGGCACGGCTAGCTAGCGTCACGCTCGTATCCTTTTAACCGATGAGATTCTAATACGTTTTGGATTTTTGAGCATAGGAAATTGGTGATTGAACATAATTTTGGGGTGTTATAACCATTGTGTTCATAAGGGAGTGCAAATGTAACGGCTCATGGCAATAAGGTATAATAAACTGGCTTGAAAAATGCGGTGTTTGGAAACTCGAGCAAATGGTCATTGTTAAAAATTTCATTTGTCCTTATTATTTTTGACTAAGTTGTCATTTAGAAGATGAGCGAATTTTGCCTGACAGTTAATATGTGCAAAATATGCCACTTAATAGTATATATAATATAATACCTATAATTCCTTTTGCTACACGGGCCATGCAGTGAATTTAGTCTGTACTTGTAGTGTTGTCAAACGAAAACATGCGTGGGGGGATTTTACGCATTAAAAAGGTGTGTTTCAATTAGTTACTTTCTCAATTGCTCCCAAGGGGATTGAAATTGTCGGGCATGTTTGGCACATACATTTTCTTTAAAGACAAAAACATCAAACCAACTAGTTAGTGGAATCTGGACCATAAATATCCTGTAGGTCTTTTGAAAAGCTACAACACAACCACATTGACGGTATTCAGTAGCACGTTTATGGCATTTGTGTGTTTGTGTTTTGAATACACATGTACAGTAATTCTCTTTTTGCTTATGTTTAGTTTCCCAGTAAATATTAAACGAGAGTGGCATTAAACTGGTCGGAGCCTCCTTTTTAAGGAATTGTTTTTGAATTGAAATCGATTTTTTTGAAAGAATCTGCCACACTGCTTCCTGTTGTGACGTGAGTTGAGCTCACTGCCAACATACAAGACTCATATATATCCAATTTTTACTGTGTAGTCACCTCCCAAAAATTGACAGAAGGACAGCTTGTAACTGAAAAAAACTCGAGTTGGTTCACTCGGCATCTCATTATTTTAATTGTAATACTATTAATAATAGCTACGACGAGGTTATGCATCATGCCATTGTTAACCAAATTTCCCGTTCCCGCTTTTCAATCAGCAGATCTAAAATTTAAACAGGATGAAACAGTAAATATTTTTACAGTTGAGTTCCATTTCTGTCTTGGATGGGTTCAAGCTCAGAAATATATGAAAACTGCATTTTTACGTGTAAGACGCCACACGATTTTAGAGGGATAGCTCACGGAATCATAACCACCACATTATATTCATAACTGGGCAATTTTGTAGCAAAGTGATGCATATGTTTTGAAATCTAAAAATGTAGGGAAGGGGGGGGGGGAAATCTACAAAATGTTTGTGAGACCACGATCATCGAATCCGAGGCGATACTTGATTTCGAATGAGGACTAAAATGAAACTGTCAGTCTGCCGCGCACTTGTACATTTTCAGAAGCATCAAAGAAGAAGTGTAACCTGTCTTGTCCGTTTGTTTGTTTTTTAATATATATCTTTTGCGTTCGGACATGCACAAATGCATCTCCTCGCCGAGAAAGACGGGAGGTGGAGGGTTGGGTCACAGGAAACCGGTTTTACCGTGGTCTGTTTAGAATTGTAAATGTATCGCGTAGGCCACGCTGTCAAATTATATATATATCTTTCATGTATGAAATCATGCATGTCTTTGGCACGAAATGGGGGAGGGCCGCCACAAAGGGAGCGAGCCCTCATGCAGGAGAGTGGTGCGCAGCCCTCATGAAAAATAAGCAAGTGTCGGAGCCCTGGGCGAGCAGTGCGGCTCCGACTGCACACAGGCCAGGGAGGGGAGACGCCCCCCCCCCTACCCCCCACCCAATTCTCTCCGCCCCCTCCCCTATACACACACACACACACACACACACTCGCACAGGAGCTCTCTTCAGTCGTACAGTATAACCACTGCCCTGTTGTGACACAGCCGACCCCAACTGAGACTTCTGAGAAAATAAACACCCGAGATGATGATGCTAATTAGCTCCACTGCTACAACTATTTGGAGTTTTCTCGTCGAAAAACGCGCGCCAAGAGAGAAAAGTCAATTTATTTACCGGCACTGCCAAAATTTTCCCCTCAAATGACTCCGAGCAACAAAAGAAGGCACAGGTATGCCCGAACAGATAAATCAAGTCATGTCACTGCCTGACAACAATCATGACAATCATAATTACACTTTGAAGAATAAACTAATCCGATATCAAACCGTACGGATCACCTGGTGTATTTTTGTCAGAAAAGTGAACGTGTGATGTTAACCTATGAAACGACTTGGAACTCAGAGACTAACAAAAGTAAAAGAGCAAAGCAGAGTTAAACCAATTCAGCATGTCACATGGAATGGAAATACTCATTTCACAACTACTGTGTACTGTGTGCGATGAAGCCCCCAAAAAATGCACATAATGACCACAAAGTGTAACTTCTGAATTCTGCTTGTTTACGCAAATACATCACATACTCTCCATTGTCCACACACAAGTCAGAAGATGATTTCTGTCACGCTTACAAAAAATTAAGAATAAAAACAATATCATGCTCTTATGTGCACGTCATTACTGGCAGTTGCTAGAGAATGGAATGGATTTCCTGTAAGAATGCAGACTTACTTACGCAGCACACTACGCAACAGAAATGAGATCCAAATAGAAGAAACACCTCTCACTATGATCTAGTAAAAATAGATTTCTTTATAAAAAAAAAAAAAAACAGCTTCATATATTTTGCATTGTGTCTCGCCAGAACCAGTAATTGTGGTTATTTCTTTTATTTCATTGTTATACAGGAAAGTTAAGATTATATTAGACATTGTATCATGCTGAGATTTACTCTGATTCCCACCTTAAAAGAATTTAAATAATTTTGATCTAGTTTTATCTGACATTTTACTTTTTCAGTGTTACTCTTTTTGCTTCTGCATCTTTACGCTGTTTCAGTTTTTACCCGTTTGCACTGCTCCCACGCTTGGCCAGCACACTTGCTAAATCTGCTCTTTCTGGTTAAATATACGGTCCCTATAAAAAGTTGACGCACGACTTCATCTTTAAAAAAATGTCAGGAAAAGCCCACTAGAACACTTGGAAGTTGTTTGTGGTTAATGGGAGGCACTTTACATGGTGCGGGTGTGTGCCGACTCCCATTTAACTTGAGTTTGAATGTGAAAACCAAATTACCAGCTATAAAAAGGTGTGCACACTTGTGCAACCACATTATCTCAGTATATATATATATATTATATATATATATATATATATATATATATATATATATATATACGCTCAACCAGGACCCTTGCTAAATCTGCTCTTTCCGGTTAAACATACAGTCCCCATAAAAAGTGGCCGCACGACTTCACCTTAAAAAAAAAAAGTCAGGAAAAGCCTACGAGAACACTTGGAAGTAGTTAATCGACGGCGCTTTACATGGCATGGTGCTGCCTCCCATTTAACTTGAGTTTTAATGTGAAAACTAAATTAACAGTTATGAAAAGGTGTGCACACTTTTGCAACCACATCGCATCGCAGTTATTTTTACTTCTCCGTTGAAAAAAAATATATACACACAGACGTTATATCATGGGTTATCGGTGACTATAATTATTTATTATTTTTTTGATTTAACAAAAGCTGGCATCTAAACAGGGGTGTGTAGACTTTTAAAAATTAACTGCAAGTAAAATGACCTGCAGTCGTATACCCCGCTAAACCACAATGACATGCTGTTAAACGAATCCAGCTGACAGTGTCGGTCAGGGTCAGTCATCACAGCCAATGATTAAGTTTGCGATGGCAGGATTTTCGATACGTCTCCCGAATTGGATCTCGTTAAATTGCGCAGGTGCTGCGGCGCGATGAATTTATGACACGTATTCCCAACGACGTGACACTGACGAGAGCATCCGGTCGCGCTTCCAGCTCGGAGCGCACGCGGCTTTGACGGGCAGAAACCGCAAGGGTCCAGGAGAGAACTCGGACAGAAGGTCTATTAGCCAAACACGGCATCCGAAAGGAACAAACAAGTGAGCAAAACATGAAAGGGAAACATTTATCAGGCAGTTTGTGCGGCGTGTGAACACAGGAGGTGGGCTAACAATGAGGCGGACAGAAAGTGGGGATAAACACTTTCAAAGCCCGGCAAAAAGCGAAAGGGCTCAGGCTTTGGACAGCAGGGAAAATGGGGGGTGGAGGGGGGGGGGGGGGAACACGGTCATCGCCTTACCTGATGGGGTTTTTGGTCTCGCTTCCTCCCACGCCGAGTCCTCTCCGGCAGCGCTGTCTTTTCAAGTGCTCGTTTGAAGCCAGCACGAGGAAAGGTCACGTCCTCCTGGTCACAGTAGGCTCATGCGAACAAAGTTGGCCAATGGCGGATGGCCGGCAGCTATCGCCGCCGTCCTCGCTTCCGTCTCCTTCCTTTGTTGTCTTGTTCGAAAGAATAAAGTGGAATGTAAAAAGCTATCGGCGTGGCGCCTGGGCACCTCGGAACATTTTGGTGCTGTACTCCTAGAATTCCAGGTTATTTCCAGGGTTTTCCAAAGCTATAACTGGGATTTTAGGGACTCCCGGGTCCGAGGAGAGCAAAACGCGGCGTGAGCATCACCTGCAATGAGAAACAAAACATTATTTTAATTGCACGTGAAATAAAAAAATACACTCCATGTCCCTAGAGCTACTTTCTGTAGCCGGGGATCGGACCGCCCAGCTCATATTGCACCTGACCCCTATGGCCCCTCTCGCAGGTGGTGAGCCCATGGGAAGGAGGACCCATGTTACCCTTTCAGGCTGTGCCCGGCCGAGCCCCATGGGTGCAGGACCGGCCACCAGGGCGCTCGCCTTCGAGCTCCACCTCCAAGCCTGGCTCCAGAGGGGGGCCCCGGTGACCTGTGTCCGGGCAAGGGAAACCAAGATCCAATTTTTGTAGTCATCATAGGGGTTTTGGAGTCGTACTTTTGTCTGGTCCCTCACCTAGGACCTGTTTGCCATAGGTGACCCTACCAGGGGCATGAAGCCCCAGAGAACTTAGGTCCTAGGATCATCGGGCTCTCCCTTAGAGATAGGGTGAGAATCTCGGTCATCCGGGAGGGGCTCAGATGCCTCCTGGATGCCTCACTGGTGAGGTGTTCCAGACACGTCCCACCGGAAAGCGACCCCGGGGACGACCCAGGACACGCTGGAGAGACCACGTCTCTCGGCTGGCTTGGGAACGCCTCGGGATCCCTCCGGAAGAGCTGGAAGAAGTGGCTCGGGAAAGGGAAGTCTCGGTATCCCTGCTGAAGCTACTTCCCCCAGAAAAGCGGTAGATAATGGATGGATGGATAAAAAAAATACACCAACAATCCAGTGCGCTGAGACGGCCATGCCAGTAAAAACTTCAGAACTAATCAGCTGCTGCTAAAGCCAGAAAATAAATCTCTATTCATTTGTGAAGGACGACGGGAAGACAGATTTTTGTGATTATATTTAATTTCTCTTCTCGTACCGCCGCCGACTTTGAAAAGGGGGGGATTGACAAATATTTCCAGCGAAAACTTAATTTTCTCGTAAACAGAGCAAAACGTATTCCTGTAATAGCATACATAATTGCCTGCTCTGCGCAAGATCTCTCGTACATGACAACAAAGTCTCATAGACAATATGTATTTATTCTGCTGTCAATTCCAGTGGAGGGGAATTTTTTTTCATTATTATTATTTTTTTTTTAAAGCCTTTGAATTCCACATCGGGCCTGGTTTGTGAAGCAGGGTAAATATGCTTGTCATGTGTTCCAATAGTTCCTCAGCAACAGAGATTTAGTGGGGGAATACAGGAGGGAGAGGCACACACTTTGTGATAACTGAATAGCTCTTTTGAAGTCACTTCCATTTGGAAACATTGCGTGATTATTTTTACCTCTGTGCTTGTGACTCAAGTTTAAACCCCCCCCCCCCCCTTAATTGTTCCCAAGAGTTCTTATTGTGCCGCCGATAAGGAGCTCAGGGAGCAGCGTTCAAAATTGCGTCAAAAATAGCTCGACTTTGCGCTCATTGGCCACAGGTCTGGAAAAAGACGAGTCTGGTATTGAACGTCTCCGATTGTAACGCGCGCTCAGCGTTTCTTAACGAGCTTTGTGTGAAATATCAATTCAAACGACGAACCGGAGCCATCATAAATAAAGGCGGCGTAGCGCATTAGTAGTTAATCAATAGGAGAAAAATAATTTTACGAGTGTTTCGTCAGCAGTTTGCGGCCGACGGATAAAGTCTCGACAATAATTTGTCGCCTCCCGCCCTTTTTGCCTTTGCCCGGCGCGAGGCCGCCGCTTCAAGGTTGGTCAATGCGACCTGTGGAAGCGTGTTTGTCGGATCAATAGCCCACCCACAGTGGCGCCGCGGGCCATCCGTGACCCGGCCCATTGATTAGGCCTCGCTCAGTTGCCGATGGCAATGCGCTACGTGTGTGACAACGGGCTGAGGAAGGGGGAAGCCGGATTGCCGGTGGCAGCCCCACAGCACACCGCAGATAAAAGTCAATTCCACTTAAGCAAATCATTGACGACTAAATAGTTAGCGCGCAGAAGAATTCGGAGAGTCTCTGATGGCGGCGGCCGATGGCTTTGGGGATTTGCGCACTATGACCTCGTCTGTCAATGGGACATGAACGCTACTTCAATTTGCGCAGGTGGCTTGACCCCACCCTCCTTATTTAGTTCATTTAGACACCTGGTTCTGAAGATACAGCGAAGAAAATAAGTATTTGAAAACCCTGCTACCCTGCAAGTTCTCCCACTTAGAAATCATGGAGGGGTCTGAAATTTCCATCGTAGGTGCATGTCCACTGTGACAGAGATCATCCAAAAAGAAAAACCCAAAAATCACAATATAGGATTTTTTTAACGATTTATTTGTGTGATACAGCTGCAAATAAGTATTTGAACACCTGAGAAAACCAATGTTAATATTTGGTACGGTAGCCTTTGTCTGCAATTCCAGAGGTCAAACGTTTCCTGTAGTTGTTCACCAGGTTTGCACACACTGCAGGAGGGATTTTGGCGCACTCCTCCACTTCTCTAGATCAGACAGGTTTTTGCGCTGTGACTGAGAAACGCGGAGTTGCAGCTCCCTCCAAAGATTTTCTATTGGGTTTAGGTCTGGAGACTGGCTAGGCCACGCCAGAACCTTGATATGCTTCTTAAGGAGCCTCTCCTTGGTTTTCCTGGCTGTGTGCTGCGGGTCGTTGTCATATTGAAAGACGACAGCCATGACTCTTCTTCAATGCCCTGACTGAGGGAAAGAGGTTGTTCCCCAAAATCTCACAAGACATGGCCGCGGTCATCCTCTCCTTAATACAGTGCAGTCGTCCTGTCCCATATGCAGAAAGACACCCCCAAAGCATGATGCTACCACCTCCACGCTTCACAGTTGGGATGGTGTTCTTGGGATGGAACTCATCATTCGTCTAAGTGGTAGAACTTCCAATATAGCAGGGTGTTCAACTACTAATTTTCTTCACTGTCCAGTCAAATCATTGGCTTCTGATGAGATACAATATACTGTAAGAGCTGTAAACCAAAGTTTTGCTTCATAAAATAGGGCTCTGTTTTGATTGGGGCTCGAGTCAATGAAAAAAAAAAGTTTGTTCTTGTTGTACTATACAGAGGTGAAGAAGTGTACTGCATGGTACTGAAAACTGGTTCAAAGATTTTGTCCCTTTAATAAGTCCCTAAATCAGCCAAGAACATACAGTGAACCCATCGCACATTGGCCACATTTGCCAGTTAGCATATTTTTGGGGGGAGAACCCTACAATATTTTATGTTTTTTTGTCCTCGGGCCAAACCAATGATAGCGTTATGTTGTTGTCTAGGAAGCATGTTAAAGTGAGCTGAGGAGTTTCATTTCGGCACATGTGCTTTTTTTACCATCTTGTGGCCTCCAAACGCAATTGTGAAACCTTTTCAGGGGGCCTCAAATTCTCCACGACTTTCATTATTTGGCTCCAATTACAACTTTTTCAAAGCGCTTAATATATCGCAGGGCATCCTTTGTTTTATGACAGACACGACATGAATTAATGAAGTAATTTCAAGGTTACGAACGTCGCTTATCGCAATAGCTTGCACGATTGCGTAAAAACGTATTTACTATTCCCTAATAAAAATCTTGTCTCAATTTACCAACAAATGTACTTACTCAGTGTGCAATCTGGGGGTGTTTAATCGAACACAAAGCTAATGTGATTACAGCAAAGCGTGAATATTTCTGTGATATGAACGGTACGCAGGTTTATTGCCTTTTGATTGGAAGATAATTTAATTGTTCTGCCTGTCACTGTAAGTCTCAAACATAGATAGATGAACAAAGATACGTTCGTAATTAATAGATAATCATTTTTGGTCAAATTAGATGAAATGGGATAATTTTCGGAGGCACCCCTGATGATGACTCACGGCACCCCGGGGTGCCGCAGCACCCTGCCCGGGAATTACAGCGCTACGCTAATGATTTCCGATAACTCCGCTGTGAGAGATCGCCAGGTGTGCTGCGGGAAATTACCCAATTTCACTTAATTGCTCTGAAAATTATTATTTAACCACTCTGGTGTTTTTCTTTCTTCTTCTTCAAATCTAAGCATATTAGCTTTGTGTCGAACCAAACGGATCTCACACTGAGTCAGTACTCAGACTAAATAGAGTCCAAATCATCATTACTTCGCCACACAATCCGTTTGCGACATTTCTGTCGGGTGGTGCGCCGTTTACAATGTAAAACGCAGCATGTGCCCTGCCTAATAAAGGAGGGGGAATAGCGCCGTTTGTTGTTTGGTTATTTATGTAAATAAAGTCACGAGTGAGGTTTTAATAGGGGAGTTTGAACGCAGGTAACGGCTGCACCAGTCACACACTGTAGTTGTCACACGCGTTTTGATCCATCTTACTGCCGGCCATTACCGCGCCATACTGGAGTAGTTTATATGTCGCTTTACTGCTCCTTTCACCTGTGATGTAATTCTGGGGCCGCCGCCTCTTTGAGCATTCACCTCCTATCTACAGCTCCATATCTCTCGGGGTAATTGCTGAGTGACAGAAAGGCAATAGCGACCACTTCATTATTGAGACGACCCGGCTGACGGGACGTCGGCCTATTGGCTTTGGGTCACGCTGGCCGCACCGACTTTATCTGCCCAGGTTGTCAGGGGTCAGTCCCCCAGAATCTATAAGGAACTTGACTGGCTGTGCTGTGGATTGCTGTACACGGGGGTCTCGTGAGCGGAGTGGGCAGCTCCTCCACTTGTGGGTGGAGCAGAATCCATCCATTTTCTTAGCCGCTTATCCTCACGAGGGTCACGGGAGGGCGGGAGCCTAGCCCAGCTGTCGACGGGCAGGGGGTGGGGTACACCCTGAACTGGTTGCCAGACAGGGCACATGGAGTCGAACAGCTACACTCACAATCACACCTAGGGGCAATTTAGCGTGTCCAATTAATGTTGCATGTTTTTGGGATGTGGAAGGAAACCGGAGCGCCCGGAGAAAACCCATCCGGGCATGGGGAGAACGTGCAAACTCCACACAGGTGGGTCCGGGATTGAACCCGGGACCTCAGAACTGTGAGGCCAACGCTTTACCAGCTGAGCCACCATAATAAGAACACTATGACCACTGTTGGTTGGATGGATGGATATGGGCACTGTTGGTGGCACGGTGGGTCAGCTGGTAAAGCTTTGGCCTCACAGATTCTGAGGACGCGGGTTTGATCCCGGCCCTGCCTGTGTGGAGTTTGCATGTTCTCCCCGTGTCTGCGTGGGTTTTCTCCTGGCACTCTGGCGGTTTCCTCCCACATCCCAAAAAACATGCAACATTAATTGGACACTAAATTGCCCTTAGCTGTAATTGTGAGTGTGAATGGTTGTTCATCTGTATGTGCTCTGCGATTGCCTGGCAACCAGTTCAGGATGTACCCTGCCTCCTGGGCATGATAGGCTCCAGGACTCCCCGCCACCCTCGTGAGGATATGCGGCAAAGAAAATGGATGGATGAATGGATGAGCACTGTTGATGACTGGTTAGTTTTGGTATATGTATAAGTTGTTTGGCGAAGAAAAATAGCACAGACAATTCCTCCTTACAATATCAAATGTGTTTGCCGGGCTAATATTACGCGAGTCAGACCACTAGATGCTCGTAAATCTTGACAAGAAAAAGAAAAAAAAAAGGTGTCGGTGCGGTCATAAATTGACTTTAATTGGCCAATTACGTTCATACAATGAAAAAGCATTCCTGTGTCATGTGTTAACAGTTTAATTAACAGTACAAAATACATTTTCTGCTATTGTAATTTTTGCTAATGTAGCATTCCATTACCCCGGGTGCTTAAAAATATGGAAAAATACATCATATATAATTTAAAGGCCAATTTGCTGATTGCGTGCTGCGTGTGTTGGACGGCGGAGTTTTCCGAACTTCCTTTGGAGCGTAATTTCGCGCTTAACTTTCTGCGGAAAGTCCTAAATTGTCATGAGATAATACAGACATGAATTTTGCTGAATTTCCACTATTACTCGCTAGAACATTACAAGTTCTCCCATGGAAAATAAAGGAATCCAATTGCTCGTGTTAACCATCGTTAGTGTCGTCACGCAGACCGAGGTGCGCGTAATTGTGCAAAACTAAATTTGCATCCGCGTCGAGCATCCGCCAGGCTCGTTAGATCCCGTCTCTCGGCGGCTGCGCGCCACCGTTTGTATTCAATCACCACAACGCCAGATGAGCTCCAGAACGACGAGCATCTATTTGAAACTGCACTTTATTACACTTTGTTCCTTTTAATAAAAAAAAATAAATAAATAAAAAATACGGGGGAAAGATAACCCGGTTTTAAGGATCCCGGATAAACAGCAACGATTGCACCTTTGAATAATAGATGACCCCCGTCTGTTACGGACGGGAATATAACTGAAAATAATTGAAGACAACAATGTCCTATAAGAGCAACGCTTGAGCGGTGCTGATTCGGAATGTGTTACAACTTCAAACAGTCAGTCATAAACTATGCATAATCTGCGCAAGAAAGGCAGGCGCATGTTTACAATTTCCTTCTAATTAAGGCTACAGGACGATTTCTACCTGTCTTCAAGTTGATGGGTGGTTGCTCGATTTACTGGTGCGGGGGGTGGCTGACTGTACAGATGGCAAATTAGGCTTGGGAAACAAAATGAAACATCCTCACAATCTAATCTAGACTGCAGTCAAAGGGATAAATATTTAACAATCTGTCTACATTTGACACACTTTAGGTGGAGAACAAATAGATCCTAAACAACACAACCCCAAACTTGCAACAATCACCGCCTTTGACCACATTATTTAGAATTCCACTTGTACTGTGATTGCGATCCGTCCTCATTATTTTCCAAGCGTGAGCGCAGGCTGTGTTAATGCCTCCTCCAAAGGAATGACACCGTTCTCGCGCCGATCAAAACAAATCGTGGTGTTACAAAACAACAGCGGAAACTTTGAGCTCATTTGGGGGGGAAACGCGCGATTATTAAGTTGGAGAAGATTTCTTGGTGAACCCAAAACAATTGTACTAGCTAATAGTGAATGGCGCTATTGTTACACTTTTAAGTCATTTGATAACGGCATTCTAACCTTAGCGATAAAATGGTCCCGTCACGGGGCTGGTAAGTTTCCTAAGAAAAAGTGTAGAAAGTTTTCATCTGGTCATGGTACTCAATTCATTTGGTGATGCCACTGGAAAAAGTTACCAACCATCAGCACTGAGTTACTTTTGTTCCCGTCTCATTGGGTTACCAATGTATGCAGTACGGGACACATTTTTTCTCGCGCTCGCTCATGTCTCGGTACCACAGACATCTTACATAACCTGAACCTTACATAACATAACCTTTTCAGGGTTTATCTTACTAAACTGTACCGTTGCAAGATGAACTGCGACACTTGAAAATGGTATTTCGATGCACCCTTGAAAGATTTTCACAGTAACAGCTCCGACCAGTTAAAGTGTGAACGAACCATGACTGAACTCCAACTTGGGGGCCATCGGAAGAGCAGTAATTCACATTGCTTGAGTTTTATTCAAAAGGTTCCACACAGGGCTTCATTCACGCCGCTGAATGCTGACCCCGCCGGTGAACAATCCACAGTAGTGGTACCTCAACTTATGAGTTTTTCATGATACCAGCAGTTAGCCAATTTTTTCCCCCTTTGACGAGTGAGCAAAGACTTGATTTACAAGTAAGATTTTAGCTTTTGGACTTTCCATGTTCTCCCCGTGCCTGCGTGGCGTTTCCTCCGGGCATTCCAGTTTCCTCCCACATCCCAAAAACATGCAACATTAATTGGACACTCTAAATTGCCCCTAGGTGTGAGTGCGGCTGTTTGTCTCCATGTGCCCTACAATTGCCTGGCAACCAGTTCAGGGTGTACCTGGCCTCCTACCCGTTGACAGCTGGGATAGGCGCCGGCACTCCCCGTGACCCTTGTGAGGATAAGCAGCAAGGAAAATAGATGGATGTGGTGAAAAAAATATAGAGCAATTAAGGCGGAACCTTGTCGTGGAACTTTAGTTTGCTAACAAATCGTGCTTGGGTCCCCAACTTCCTGATGTTTACGCTGAACACTCACTTGTGGTTTTTGCCACTTTCTCCACATGTAACGTATTTCCTCAAGATCTCTCTTTTTT